>NW_025223857.1:1692617-1923741 GCF_014066325.1 Apis laboriosa
GAGAGAGAGAGAGAGAGAGAGAGAGAGAGAGAGAGAAATAGGAGGTGGGAGAAAAAGGAAGAGCGAGAGAAGTTAAAGGAGCGGAAAGGATCGGTTGAGGAGAGGAGAAGGGAAGTTTCGATGTCTTTAAATCGTTCCCGCGAATTCGAGCATTCGTCTATCCACTTGGAGAATGAATGGGCTTGGCTAACCGCGACCATGCTTGTAAATAAGGAAGAAACTCGTGGTAGCTGGCTTCTTGGAAAATTTGGGCATTTGTCTATTTACCGCAACTTTCTGAAAATTTAAAAATTTTAGATGATGCATTTAGATCGTAGGTTTGGAGTAAATTTCTTTTTTTTTTCTTCTTTAATCAGTTCGTTTTTCTTCGAAGATTTTTTTTTCGTATTACACTTCGTTTTAGAATACCTTATTCACTTTATTTCTAAAGAGTTTAATTGATTTCTGAATACTCCATACAATTTCAAATAATAAAATATAAAATAAACGATTTACTAATATTCATATATTCGTACAATATTTCGAGGAATATTCAAATAATATTTCAAAGCCGTTCTAAAATTTAATCACTCCTTTCAATAATCAAAAGATAGTCACTTTTTCCATTCAATATCCGATCAATACCTCAAACAAGTTTCATTAAAAAATATCCTCGCCAAAGGCGAAAGAAGAAAGATTGCATTCTTTCTCCATTCAATTCCAACTAAACAAAATAGTTTTTTTTCACGATCCAAGTGCAACGAAATTCTAGACATTGATCGAAGATATATCGGATAAATAAACGAAGAAATGGAGCGAGAAGAGAGTTCATGCGGATGATCTCGATTCAAAGGACTGTCTGGAATTCCAGGGAATGCAAAGCGCACATCTTCAATGGTTGCTACACTCCTGGATAACGAACAGCTGCGAGACGCTCTTCCGAAAGCGGTCTGGAATCCCTTTGAGTCGCGATAAGTCACGGATTCTCCTTCGTCGATTCGATATCACTGACCATCCTCTTCCAGAAATATGTAAGATTCTCTAAAGAAAAGGCAGAATCATTAATTAGAAGAATTAGAAGTCTCGTTTGGATTGTTACATCGTGTTAAACGTTAATGCTAGAATGTATGAAGAGCTAACTTAACCTAACTTTTATTACGCATACTCACATATACGTGATGTATTAATAATTTTCTACAATCTTTATTGTATTTACTTTTATTTTTGTTAGAAGTTTTATTTGGGATCTAGAATATTATTTTCATTAAAAACAATCTATCTTTCCCTCTTTTAATCTTTATCTACGTATAACTACGAATAATTCTTATTATTTATTTTTTATTTACACTTTACTTTATTATTTATTTTTACTTACACTTCACTTTCAATTTATACGTCTTTTAATGGAAAAACAAGATGGAAGATCATTTTTCTATTTAACTTAATAAAATTCTTTCCTCTGCCCCACTTCCACTTCTTCCATTATTTACATAACGCACGTATCGTGGCAAGAGGATCCATCTCGAAATTCCGCAATGTTGCCACAAGCGATAGTCAATCAATAACACAAGCTTAATTAAATTCCTACAATAAATAACCTATAACATAGTTCGCATGATAGAAACCTCGAAGAATTTCCCCTAGAAAATCGATCGCAAAATAATCGAAGCTAATATCGATAAATTCCTCGTTGCATAATCTTCGATTGGCCAATTTGTAACCCGTAAATTTCGCAAAAATTTCCACCAATATCTTTCTGCCAATTGTAGAACGAACGATACGATTCGTTCCAGCGCAATTAACGTGCCTCTAATTGCGCATCAAGGGAATGGGAGAGGGGGGAATTATCAGGAGACTTACGTTGCCGAATTTAACGAGTTTCTAACCAATCCTCTCACGCGTGACAATTTTCGACAATGCATCTGACTTACAAGTTTCGTTTATCGCTAATCAATGGTCGATGAAACGTTTGGGTGATCGATTTCTGAAAAAAATTGAACATTGAGAAAGATTATAATTCTATAAAAGTGATGGGTGTAACAGAATTTGAAATTAAATTTAGAAAGGAAATTATAGTAATCAAAAATAGTATCCTTCATTAAAAATCTTCGAGAATCTCCTCTATTCGATCGTTAATCGAGAGTTCAATTTTGGAAACGATTGTACAAAGCTCTGTTACGACACTTTTCGGTTTAATTAACGATCCATTCCTGAAAATCATCAAATCGTGCAATATCGTGGGTATTTAGTTAATCACCAAGTTATTTATGGAAATAAATCTTTGATCGATGAAATACGATGAAGATTTATCGATGGATGCCAAATATGCAAAATGCCGGTGGCCAGATTTGATTAAATAGAACTCGCGTCGTTGGTTGTCTTCCGTTCGTGATTTCTTTCCGATTTTCGTGCATGGAAGAAACGAAGGTTAAATGTTTTTTCGTGGAAAAGAAAAAATCTAATTTATTGACGGAGCGTCGTCGATGGATGCCAAATATGCAAAATGGCGGCAGTCAGACTTGAACAAACAGCATTCGCGTCACTGGTTGTCTTCCATTCCTGATTTCTTTCTGATTTTCGTGCATACAAGAAACAAAGATTGGAAGTTGGATATTTTTTCGTAATATTAATGTTGTTGGAAATCTCTGGAGATGAATAGAAACGGATGTTTGTGATAGAGTATCGATACGATTCTGAAAATGTAAATATTGAAAGGAAGGTTAGGTTTGAATTTATGAGATGATTAATCGAGAAGAAAATTTATATGGAAAATTGTTAATTAAGTATTTCTAAAAACATTTTTTAAAAGAGATGGAATCTAAAAGATATTAAAACAAACAAAAAAATGTATTGGTATGCAAAAATATTGAAGCTTATTTATTAAATTAAAAATAATTGAAAACTGTATTAGATGAAGTAAAGAAACATAGATAACTCCATGTTTTTTTATTTAATGCAAATTCCAATGGATCTCAACTTAATAAATAAACCTCAATTGACATTTTTGTACAATATAAAATTTTGTATTTATATTGAATTGTAGAATTGTTTTTCCAAAAATATTTTCAATATATTAATATCCAGTGTTAGCAAAATTAAACGAAACATTCAAAGTTATTTTATTTTGTTTATTTTGTATGCTTTTTATAAGTTTAATAGATTATAACAAAATACGAGGGAATAATGTGAAACAAATTTTGAGATTTGTTCGTTCTACCGTGAAATTCGTGGATTTATAGTAGAATGAGATTCGTGTAAAAGAAATGTCGATACAATGAAGCAATATCGTTGTTCAAATAGGTAGATTTCCCGACTGTCAATCAAAAGACCCACGTTCCAATTCCCGATGAATCCACTTCCACCAAGTTTCCATTTACTATCAACTTTTTCTACTATTACTTTAATCATTGTTATCGATCCATCATGAATCCAAGAATCGTTAAAAATAACAACTGTGACTTCGCGTTCTACAGGTTGTAACGTATATATATATATATACATCGCATCTATCTTTACTATCATTTTCAAGATATTGAAAGAAAAGTTTTCAAAGAAAAAAATTTCCGAAATGCTTCTTTCTTAAAACTCGAAAGAATTCAAAAACCATGCGTCATACGAATTCAAAGTTACCCAGAGAAAAAAGGAATTTTTAAAACATTTCTTCTTTTCAGATCTCTCTCAATCCTCCTCAAACTCGAAAGAATTCTAAAAATCAAAAACTAATCTGTAAAAACATTTAACATTAACATTTCCTTAAAGGAAAATTTTTCGAATAAAAATTTCTCTCAAACGAATCTAAAAATCACATACAACTAAAAGATAATTCATAGAAAAAATTTAATATTTCAAATGAAAACTTTTGGAAGAAAAAAATTTCCATTTCTCCATTTCTTAAAACTCAAAAACTAATTCGTCAAAATAAAAATTTTTCAGATTTCTTTTAACCTCCCATAAACTTGAAAAAACTTCAAAAATCATGAACCAAAAACTAATCCATAAAAAAATTCAACATTTCAATCCTTAAACGAAAATTTAAAAAAAAAAAAATTTCTCACAAACATTTCTCCTTTCCAAATTCTCTCTCTCTCTCTCTCTCTCTCTCTCTCTCTCTCTCTCTCTCTCTCTCTCTCTTTCTTTCTCAACTTTCTCTAAACTCAAAAGAAACCTTCTAAAAAACAAAAGAATCGGAAGTTAATCCACAGAAAGATCCAAACTCGCACGTGTCTAACCTATAGTCAAAATTGGCGGGCAGGAAAAATGATCAAGTCAACGTGTAACTGAGCAGTGGCCCAACTGACGAAGAGGGAAAAAGAGAGGGATATCGAATTTGGATCGCGTATAATTTAATTCGTCGCGTGTTCCAAGCTTTCTACCCCTCCGAAAAGGGGGTTGGTGCGTGCACCAACCCCTTGGAACGACACTGGCGGTTGCCAGAAACGAGGATAGAAGGAAAAGAGGAGGGGGGTTTGGTTTAAGATAGATGTCGTTGTCAAAGTGCAGCTAGCTGAAAGACACACAACTGCGGGGGGTTGGTGAATCGTTGCACCCTCGCGAATTCGTGGTGGTGTGGTATTGATCCACCCCCAGAGAGCGCGACCGGGGCTTTTGCTCTCTCGTCTCTCCGTGTTCTCGCGCATTCGTGTCGCCCTTCTCTCTTGCTTTCTTCTTCGACTCTTCTTCCTCTTGTTGCCTTGGTGGAAACGGCTCCTTTCACTGGGGCCACGTTGTTTGCCTCTGTTTTCCAACTCTCCTCTTCCAAGGATTTTTCTAGGGAACGAATCGTTACTTTCTATAGTTTCGTTCAAGATGTATCCATTTATTTAGTAGTTTTTCTTTTTTTTTTTCTAAACCGTGTTTTTAAACCTTTGTTCATTGGGATTGTTGGAGATCCGAAGAGGAAAGTTTTCGTTTCTTCGAAAGGATAAAAAAAGTTGGAATACCAGTAGTATTTTTAAAATACAGCATGGTAACGGAAGACTCTTTGGCTGGAAATAAAAGGAAAATTAGAGGCTTCGTTTTTTAGCGAATCAAGTTTGAAAATTGTTCAAATAGAAGTTGACTTAGCTAATTCTTTGTAGAATATCGAAATTATAGAAAATTCTAAATGTAGAATATATTTTTTTCCATTTAAAAATTAGTTTTTGAATTTGAAAATTCATTGACCAGATTTCTTGATTGTATATGTTCAATTTTGATTTTCTCTGAAAAATTTTAAGTGATAAATTTATATTTTCAAACTTAATTTATCTGAATTACGGATTTATATAATTAAAATATAAATCTTTGGAATTTTAATTTTTCTATATACTATAAAAAAAAAAAATATAGAATAACATTTATTCATTTGAGGCTTCGTCTTCGAATGAATCAAATGCAAGTGCATTCGATACGAATGATAACTGTATTATTTCATATATGAAAATAGCAAAATAATAAAAATGAACATACATATACAAAGAATTTTTTTTTGAAAACAAAGAAACTATTTCATAATTCATTTTGATAATTCATTCTTCAACTTGAATTAGTCAATTTCACTTATATTTAAAATTTTTTCCAACATTATTACGAAAACGAAGCCTTCATATTTATTTCCATAAAGAGAGAGCTATATGGCATTGTATTTCTATCATAATTTCTTACAGGTTTCGGATTGTTCCACGTTTATTTTTTCATAGAATCACACATCCTTTTCCCCACTATCATTTCTACTATCATCCTACATATCCGTGACAAGCTTACAAGCTCTTGGAATCGATAACACTTAATCGACGATTGATGGAATCGTGTAACACGGCAAAGAACCGATCGAACACACAGCTTACAAGCTAATTCTCCTTTGGCTAGAAACCGCCATTTCTCCGTGACTTGAATGAAGGATTACAGAGGGCGCAGCTGTCGAACAATGTCGATTTACAATTCAGTCCTGTTATAAAAGTAATCACGACTCGTCCCGCGATTTCTGTCCCGTTTAGTTACCAACTTCTCTATTTTAATCCCCTGTTCGTTTCGGTCTGCCCTCTCGCGGCAGATAAGTATAGTCGCGGTTTCAGGCAAGACGGAACTGTTAGAATATTCATGCGAGCCGCATTATGGCTGCTCGTTGGCAATAATGTGACGCCACGTGTGCTGCTGACAACTGGTTGGAATATATCGTGGAAAGGAGAGGTTTCTCCAGGCTTCTCGATTTGCTTGAAGACAAGATCTCGTATTCTCTTGGTTATTGTAATTCTAAAATTATTATATTCAAAAGATTTAATCTATTCAGGTTAACGTAAGTACTTACATATACATTCTTTTTCTTTTAAATTATAATTTTGAGCAAAAAGAAGAAATTAAAATTTGGAATTTGGAAAGATCTTTTCAAAAGCAACAATGGTATTTTATTTTACTTAATAATCACTGTCTTAAAAATATTATCTTTGATATCTTGTAATGTCCCTGAAGACTTTAAGATTAAAGAGGAATTATTTTACATCTGTGAAAGAATCGCATGAAAGAAATTTTATTTTTTCTGTTCGAGATAGTTTGAATTTAAAATAAAAATGAAATAAGAAATGAAAAATTTGGCCAATTTGAATACAAAAATGCTGTATTAAAATTTTTCAATACGCAGAAATTATGAATTTTGTAATTTGGTTGGTCCGTTTAATTATAATTTGAAATTGGTCATATTATTAGCGTTATACGGCCATTAACAAAAACAATAGACGACTCGGTGACGATGGATTAATTTCTGCATCGCGTCTAGTTCGTTATTTCGGCGTCAAAAACTTTCCTAGGAATCAAAGTGTTGACAATTGAAATAGCGGATTAGAATCGCAGAAATCAGATTGAAACTTTCCCTATTCTATGTCTAAACTAAAATTGAATTATACTGGTTCAAATACATACTGATTTTAATCCGTTTACATTGATCCAGACAATGGTATCGAATTTGTTTTAGTAGGATTTTTTGGAATTATTAAAATCTTTTTATATTTATTTTTTATTTATCTTTTCTTTTTGAATTTTATCTTATAATTATTAATAATTGTATTTTATCTTTTGTAAGATATTAATTAAATTAACCTTTGAAATATATATCTTTCTTTCCTTTCTGTCTTCACACTCTTTTCCACATCCTTTCCTTACAAAACGAGATACGCAATCGCATGATAAATGTAAATTTCAAAACTTTCGAATTATAATTTCTTCATCCTAAAAAATGGAATTGGTTTTTTGGTCGATTCTTTAGAATAATCGACTTTATTATAATTAACGGTTAAAGTTTCGTGATAGAGAACAAGACACTTTGGTGGCTTGTGTGGATATTTATAGGTTAAAGTTCGATTCAGGTTGCAAAAAAGGATTGACGATGAATATTGAAATTAGATGGCGCTGCCATAAATCCTCGTGGAGTCCGCCTTGCTCCATAGTTCTACTCCATAGTTCACTTAAAAGAAATTAAACCTTCCTCGCGAATTTCGATTGTGATTAAAAAATCCCGAAGTGACTCATCTTTCCTCTCCTCCACTTGGCTTTTAATATCAATTCGAGGAATTGTAGTAAGCCCATTAGCCATTTATCAATGTCGCGTGCTTATCGAAAAATCGAATGTTGGAAAATTATTACAGAGCCATTCGAAGTGGGTCGGGATTTTTTTCGTGAAAGCTTGATAAATTTATGACGATAAATTTTTTTCGAGAAAAAAAACATCGTATCTTTTTCCTTTGATTAATTTTTAAACTTGATTTTTAGGAAATTTATTGCGGAATAATTTTTGCTAGTTTACAAAAATTTTAGTTTTCTGGAAAAAAAATCTTAAAAATCCTAAAAAAGAATCATTCGGAGAATGATTGATTGGTTTTTGAATGATTTTTTCGTGAAAGTTTGATAAATTTATGGCGATGTATTTTTTCAGATAAAAAAAGGAATATCATATTTCTTTGTTTTCTCTTTAATTTTTCTCGAATGAACGAAGTATCAGGATATTTGCTCGATAAGAAACTTCTTGCAGAAAATTTCCTGTAGTTTATGAATTAATTTTATAACAAAAAAAAAAAAAAATTTTTAAAAAAGAGTGCGATCTTTTTAAAATGTTTCTCTAAACAAATGCCACAAATCTCTCTTCTTTGAATTTCATTCAATTTTTCTAAATGAAACAATTATGTATTAATATTTCCAGATAAACAATATCAATCTCGAAACAAAAATCTTAAAAAAAATTATACCTTGTCAATATTAAAACAATTAATAAATATTTCAACAACTCAAAATACTCATCGAATATAATTTCTCGAACGATTAAATAATTTCGTTTTTTTCGTAAAAAATTCATATTCCGTTAATCATTGATACACACACATACATGTATATATATATATATATTGAGAGTCGACAGTTGAAAGTTGGCAAAAGGTGGCGGAATAATTCCAATTAACCAGCGGTGGAAATCAGTGGCCGGTTGATAAAAGCGAGCCAGGAGACGGTCAGCCGTAATAAACATCAACAACGGCCACGTTTTAACCTCCGCTGCCTCGACCTGGTGCTCTTTCATGCGGCCAACCGTTCCTTGAATCGGCGAGCTTCAATCCGTTCGACTGGACTCGACACAGCCCGCATTAAACTGTGAAATACACGTTTAGTGCCACTGCCTTTATCGGCCATTTTCATACTCTTCCTTCCGTTCCTTCTTCGTCCATATGCTGCCTTCATATTTTCTAGCCGCTTTTTCTTTCTTTCTTTCCCTTTCTCTCTCTCTCTCTCTGTCTCTCTCTCTCTCTCTCTCTCTCTCTTTCTCTATGACTCGCTGTCCGAATGGTGGCTCCGCCAACTGGAAAATATCGAAATGTATCGTAATTCGAGAACGGAGATATTATTTTAAATTTTAAATCGTCGAATTTCAAAGATACGTGGTTTCTTTCAGCTTGGAATTTCAGTTATGAATAAGTGGAAAGAGTTTTGTGAAATTGAAATTCATGTAGTACTTCGTAGTTCGTTGTTCTAGATATTAAAAGATGCAATTTTACGAAGGTTTGCTCTCGAAAATATTTTTCCCAAGGAAATAACACTCTTCGAGAGTAATTTTTAAAAAAATAGAAATTTTCTCAAAATTTCCTTTCGATAAAATTTTCACTGTCCATATACTATCTAATCGTCACCATTAATGAAATTTAATAAATTAGGATAACTTTTGAGATTTTAAGATATTCATATTTAAAATACTCGTCTACGTGAACGAATCTGAAAAACCATCGTGAAATTTTTCAATTCGATTCTAAATATTAAGCGACACTCAAAGAAAATGATATTACCATGTAAAAATACTCTCCATCATCGATATCGACGTCTCATTCTCTTTCGAGGAGACATTTTCACACTGTCGAGCTCGTAGAAGAAAGGAAGGAGGCAAGATGGCAGCCAGTTGGAAAACACAAGCGCGATAATCAGTTAGGCGAATAATTCCGCCACGATGAATTCTTTGTCGCAGCGTCGCTCGTAGACCTATTAATCAGACTAAGTGTCGCATCATCGTTGTTATTAATTACCGATGCGGGCGCGTAATAAGCCTGGTAATATTACAATCGCGTTACACCATAGACGAGACTTAATCCGACGCTTCCGGGTTCGAGGGAGAGACGTTGAGCCGATGTATGAATACCTCTGATCAAACAAGAAATAAAGGAGAAATAAATTTACATATTACGTAAATTATCTCGAGGAAAGATTCGAAATATTCTCTCTTTTTCTTTAGGATAGAAAATTTATTTCTTTTTAATGGATTTTCTTATTGCAGTAATGCATCTCGATGCATCTCGAAAAAAAATAAGAAGGAGAAATAAATTGTTTTTGTAAATTATCTTGAGGAAAGGTTCGAAATATTTTTAGTTTCTTTTTCGTGTTGATTTTTTTTATTGTAGTAATGTAACTCGTTTAAACAAGAAATGAAGAAGAAATAAATTATTTTTAAAAATTATTGTGAGAAAAGATTCGAAAAATTCTCTCTTGGACAGAAAATCGTTCTTCTTAGATTCTTTTAAACAGGAAACGTGGATTGTTTTGTATTGTAGCATCAGAGAATATTAATTATTTTATGTTTATAATTAAAAAAGTATTAGCGCATCCTTTAAAATGCGATATTTTTTTAAATTTGAATTTTTTACTAGATGAAAAAATTTTGAGAGAAAAAAAAAATGCAATTTATCGAAACCGTAGAGAGAATAGCAAAGAATATTTTCCCCCAATTTTTTTATTCGAGCCTTTAACAAAAATTTAAAAACTACACAGAGTTATATACATGTCATAAATTTCATTGAAATGTATAAAAAAAATTATTATCTGAAAATATATCAAACGAGCTAAAAGTTTTAATATAAAAAAAAAAAAAAAAAAATCGAAAAATGTTGAAAATTCAGAGTACTACGTTATAAAATATTCCTACAAATTAAACATTTACGTATTATTGTCTCTCCATTATTTCAAAGAATCGAATTTAAAATTATGTTTTTCCTTCGTGTCATAAAAAAGATCGAAGGAAGCAATGGAAGGTTGTTCTTCCATTTCCAAGTCATGGAAATTGGATTATTCAACGTAACGAGAGAGAATCACTTTCCACTTCCTGTGTATTCGTGCAACAGGAAGTAAAAGTAGCGGAGATAAGGCTAAATACAATTTGTCTCCACCGGCGTGATCCTTTTGAAACGCGGCCGTAGCGACAGTTTTGTCTTCCAGCTCAGAAATAATATCAGGTTACACGAAACGGTTCTCTAGAGCTGGCAACCTCGCCAACAAAGATGGTCCGTGGTAACCGTACACGTAATTCCAGGACTGAAATCAATTATTGCGCGAATCAATTACAGTCAACCGCGCCATTAAGGCTTTCGTCGCGACCATTTCCTTTTCGACTAAAATCCACGAGGAATACGAAGAAAATATGAGGAAAAAATAATTCGTGTCGTATCCGTGTTGTCTCGAGAAGGAAAGAGACGATAATGAAAAAATTTTATTTCAAAAATTCTTACAACGATTTATACAAGTAATCCACCATTTACATGTTAAAATTGGAAGTTTAAATTCGTTTCCTTTATTCGTTCGTTTACAACGTTTTTTTTTTTATCGGTCGTTATTATCGGATTTCCGATCTCCCCCCCCCTCCCCCCCCTTTGGCAACGTCTTTTCTCCCCAGAGAGCTCGTATAAATTTATTAACCATTTCGTAACATTGTTTCCCCACTCCGTTTGGGACCCATCCTAACCTCGTTTTCTCCGAATTTCCACGTTCGTTGTCATTTGCAATGTTATTTCCACCGACAAATCCAATACATCTCTCTCTTCTTCTAGAAGAATCTCTTCTCTCCTCTCCTCGAGTAAGAAACTCGATTTTCGTCGAATCACTTCTTCTCTCCCCCCCCCCACTCGCTCGAGTCGTTATTGCTAATTGCCGTGATATCGAGCTAGATAATTAAGAGATTAGTCGGTTTCCTCCTCTCCCCTCTCTGATTCCTCGGATATATACGAGTATAAATTAGAAGGCCTGAGTGTGTCTCAGAATTAGCATTATGCTGTTTGCCTGCTTCCAACGGTTTCATATACACACACACTAAGGAGCCAGATACACATAACCTCTGATATATCGGCGTGATTTATGCAATTGCACACAACCACTTTATTGGATTAACCAAAATCGTTGTCTTCGATGCGATCGAATATCTTCTATATGTACATGGTTGCCACCCCCCTTTTACTCGAGAACAGGATTGAATCTCTATATATAGTTCGAAAACCCATTCTCCGATATTGGAGAACATGGAAGAAACTTTTATATTCTCCTCCGATTGAAGATGGGAGGGGATTTTCTCATTTAAACCGACGTAATGAACGTTCTTTAAAATTGCAGAGATTTTTTTTATAAAACTAATTCAAGAGAATTCTCTCTCTCTCTTTTTTTTCGTCATACTCGAGGGAAGAATTTTCTTGGAAAATCAGGAATAGCGAGAGAAATTCGAATTTTAATTCAATCCGGTGGTGTAAGGTAGTGGTAATCGATGATTATTTCTCTCTGTGGGGAAACATTTTCACAAAATCCCATCAACCAACCTTTTATTTTTCCCTTTTCAGGGAATTTTTTTCATTTCAATTTCATTTTATATTAAATCATCATTTCTAACTTTTCAGAAAATTCTGAGAAATCGTGAGAAAGGAGAATTATGGAAGGGCAACTCTTCTTCGAATTAAGAACCGAAAAATCGAATAAAAATTGAAAATGGACCAATGAAGATTTGAACTCGAAGCCGCTTTATTTGCAGCCGAAAACGCTTACCATTTTGTTAATGCGATTCATCTTCGAGTATTTCTTCTTTAGTATATATCTTTCGCTCGAATCGTCGAAATATTTTTCCATTCTTCTTGCATGTCGTAGAAATTCGAAAAAGTAACTTTTTCGAAAAAATTGCTTTGAATGAAAATAATTGAGAATAAGTGTGCTTAAAAATTGTCATAGTTAGATTCGTTCGACGAATTCCGTCCGCGATATCAGTGCCCCCTTTGAATCTTAATAGCTCGATTTGTATTCACAACGAGGGGATGAATTTTTCATCGACGCATACGAAGGGAGAACTGTCCGTCGCGACGCTTCAACCATGAAGATGACCGATCACGACGCGTGTTCCTCGTCCAGAACCTTGATTCGATTTCTCTTTTCAAATGTCAATTTTAAACGTGCAAAATAAAAAAAAAAAAAAAAAAAAAGGGGGATCAAATTTTTTACATTCCGATTCTCAACTCGAATATTTCAAATTCATTCTTCCAAATTTATTGAAAATTCTATTCAATATGGTAGTAAGTTTAATTTCACATAAAACGCAGTAGTAATTTCATTCCTACTGTTAGCTATTTAACCTCCATTATGGTTTAAATGGCGGAAGAGCAGCAGTGGAACAGCAAGGTATTTTCGGTGAATTTATTCCATTCTACGATGAAAACAACGCGACTTCTCTGCATTATTGTTGTTCAGTTGGTTAATTAATTTAATTCGTAAGTCTCATTTCTACACGTGAATTTTAACGAGACCTGATTATTGCGAATTAAAAAGTTTCTAATTAAAAAATCGCTCGACCTTTCTCCATCTTTCGAAGTCGAAAATCCAAGAATAGTTGCTTCTTTCCTATTATTAAAACTTTTTTCTAAAACGAAATTAATTACTCCTGGAAAGAATATCTGTCCAAATATCGTCGTTCTTACCTTTCATTTTTTTCCTCGAAATCCTCCTTCATCCGAATCGATCCTTGGTTTATTAAGCTGCTCGTAATTAAGACCGTGGAGTGTTGCAATGCAACAGTTAAATTACGAATCCATCGAACAGCAATATTTTAGCTTAGACGATTTTTAGCTTCTTGATCGTCGAAATTATTTTCCTTTTAATAAAACTCATCATTTTTTTTATCATTTTGTATTGAATTCATAATGAACATGTATGTTTATATAACTTTACTATTCATTAGTAAAATTGTCTTTCGTTTGCTTATCCTGATTTTGTCATCCATCTCGATGCATCCAATCTCCTAACTTTTCTAATCTTCGTATTATTATGATAAAGCTATTTTTTATTCCAATTTACTTACTTCCAATTTACTTCCAATTTCCTTTATTCCAAATACTTTACATTGTGCAGAAAAAGAATATTTGAATATTTGTAGCGACAAAGAAATGAACAGATCGGTTATTTAGTTATCAGATGAGTGTCACTAGGATAAATAATACATTCGTTATCCTACTTTACCGATCCTACCGTATATAACCTAATAAAGATAATAAACGATAGAAACATTTACATTTTCAAAACTTGTGATAAAATTACACTCGAACATAATTTCTAAAAGTAGAACGGAATATAAATACACCGATACTATTGAAATATTTAATTTATAAATATATTCAATGCTATTAATTACCATATAAATATTCAATCGTGTTAAAAAGATTGCGTCACATTTTCTTTGAAAGAAAAACTCTTCATTTGATTTTTCCCAACAATCAGGATCGTCGCTTTTTATCCAAGTCGGCTTATCAGACATTATTATCGCTCGAATTTGAAATCCAGTCGGATAAATACGAGACAAACGTCACTGTTTCCGATGAGACGCATGCAAATGGCGAAATATGCGGCTAGGCGTCGTCGTTTGAATAATCGCATATTCATGCGTAAGTCGGTGAAACTTTTTGATCGAAGCCGAATCACTTCACCACCGCCAAACAGAATAAATTGTCGGCCATTTTTACTCTCCTCGCGTTTTCCGCCCAATTTATTCCGGACACATTATCCCTTTTCACCTCGCCTCGTTTAATACTAACTTGAACCTCGCGAGTTAAGACCAAGTTTTCTGGAGCTGGAGGGAGTGGGAAGGGGGGGGGGGGGCAGGAGGAAATTTGATCTTCGTCGCCTGTCATATTCGAATGGCTGTCGAGAAGTTCTGTTCTTTAAAAATTGAATTGGAATTCGAAACAAGGATCATTGTAACGTTTGAAATTTTAAATTTAATTTGAAGTTTGGATCACGTGAAACTCGAATTTGAGGGAATGTTTGGAATTTTAAATTTAATTCGTAATTCTTGGTCGCGTGAAAAACTCGAGCGAGTTAAAAACTCGAATTCGAGACGGGTCACGGATGGATTTGTCGAAGCGTATGGAATTTTAAATTTAATTTGAATGATGGGTCGTGTAAAAAAAAAAAAAAATTGAATTAAATTCTAATTTCGGGTGAATCGAGCATCGTTGAAACGTTTGGAATTTTTTAAATTTAATTTCAATTTTGAATTGTACAAAAATTGAATAAAAACAAAAAAAAATTTTATATTAGCAACATTATTATTGAAAATTTTAAATTCATTTCTAATCTCATAGATTATTTGAAAATAATATTTGAAAACGTGGATTTTAAATTTTATAAAGAGAGAAGAAGAAACGTTTTTGAATTTGAATTACCGGGTTTTATTCGAGTCGAATTCGCGCGAATCAATTATTACAGAGTAGCAACGACGAAAATTGTTTGAACATTTGAGGTCTCGTTTAGCTAGAGTCTGGATTTGATTTGGGCCGTGTCTAATTTGAGTCTGATTCCAGGATTCACGGATACTTAAGACAGTTCCACTTACTCTAACTCAGGCGTGGATGTAATCTGATCACGTTCTGGCCCGGATCTAGACCATAGACAGTTCTGATCTAATCTGGACTAGGTGCGAATCTAATCAAGATTTAAACCGCATGTTTGGCCAGCTTAATTCACCTCTATTAAATCAACAGTTTTTTTTTTACTTCTTGATTACTTTTTACTACGAAAAAACTGATCGAAAAAACTTTCAATATAGAAAATAAGAGAGAGAAAGAGATATGTATAATGTTATTGTTTCATTTAGAAATCGATTTACTCTTTCTTTTGATTATTTCCTTAATTTGCTTTTTACAAAAAAAAAAAAATCAAACTTTTAATATAGAAAAAAATAAAAGAAAAAACGAAAAGAATTTACTCTAATTATTTCCTACTTATTTCTTATAAAACAGAACAAAATCATTTTAACATAGAAAAAAATAAAAAAGAAAGAATTTCATAATGTTTATTGCTATTTCTTTTGATTATTTCCTGATTACAAAAAAAAACGAATTAAATAAATATAAAGATAGAGATAAATAAATATATATATATAGAGAGAGAGAGAAAGAGAGAGAGGAGAGCTTTATAAAGATAAGAAAATGCAATATTATTCATAGAACAATTTTGTTTCATTTAGAAACGAAACAATCGTTTATCGAGTGAAAAGCGGAGAGCATTACCAGAAATCATCCGGATCAAGGGGGCATCGAGGCGTGGAATCGGTTTGGGATTTATATTTGCGGCGAGAAGACCAGACCTTTCCCCCCCCCCCCCTCTGTTTCGAAGCTTTATTTCACCGTTATCCACCCTACTCGACCGACCAATTAATTTAATTGGCAAACCGTAATTATTCTTCTTTCACGAGCACCCTAAATTTCGACCACCACAACCACCTGCCGCCAATTCAATCGATTGGGCTTTGGACCATCCCTATTACGATTTTTCTTTATTAACGAAATAATAAATATTCCACGGTTAATGGGCCATAGAGAATATCACCATTTTTCAGTAACAATTTCTAGGAAGAACACATTTTTTGGTATAGAAATATTTTAAATTAACTTTCACAATATCTGATATTGAATATCGAGTGAGTTCGTTTACCAAAATAACTAACATTTCATTGGTTAATTGTTCTCTAGATACCACCATTAATTTTCACAATATCGAGTACAATTGCATTACAACGTTCTTTTCGTTATAATTATTGCTAAATGTACGTTAAATCATAACCATAAATCGAGAAAGATTATACATTTCATACTGATTACACAAAAGATTGAATATGTAACTGAGAAAGTATATATATTTTATTTTCGAAATTAATAATACGATGTTTCGATCAACGATCGAATTCTATTTAAACGAGAAATATAAAGGGAAATTTGGATTGGGCCTTGTCACTCCTCCATCAAGTGTCAACGTTAATCGAAACTGTACACTTCTTTCGCGTGAAAAAAGTCACTCGAAACGATGGAAAGCTCGATCGCAGCGCCACACCATCGAGAAATCGTGTAAAATATCGTTTCGATTCGATTCGATTCGAGTTTGTTTACCGCGCTCCAATATTTTTCCACCAACTGCAAACTTTTATCTCCTGCCTTTCTCCTCTCTCTTCCAACTGTTCTACCGATCGAGGAACGCGAGTTAACGTTTCGACAAGGTATTCCCTTGACCGGAACAGTATCACAAAAGTTTAGAAAGTTGTCGTCCCCTTCCTCTTTGTCGAGATGGAAAACATGGAATTGCACGATCGAGGGGAACTTTAATTGGATAACAGGGATCGTGTCGAAAGAATGGTTGGAAAAAGAGTGAATAAATTTTCGAATCCGAGAAGATGGAGAGTGGAGCTATTTTTTTGAAAATATTTGAAAATATTTGAAAAAATTTTTTTAAGGTATCGATAGATTATTCGATGGAGTATAGTAAAAATTAAAGGAAAAATTTAAAAGAGAAAATTTCAAATTTTATATTTAGATTATTTTTTTATCTAATTTGTTATCTTGGAGAAAATGACGTTATTGTATTGTAACTACTAATGTTGTTATATTTTTCTTATAATTATACCAACTCGAAGATAAAAAAAACAAAGGACGGAAAATAAAGCGAAGAAAAGTCTATTTCACCGAATATTTAATGAAATTTGCATAATTTTCTGGCCAGCCACGTGTTTGTTACGTGATCGAAGGGAGAATTTTCACGAAGCGACAAACACCACCGTGCTAACGAGAATCTTTCTTGCGAGAACTTGCGAGAAATTAGACGTTTTTCTGTCTCCTTAAACCTGGTTTGATGCTCTGAATACTTGGTTCTTTCTTTTTCACCTGATAATTTTTCTTATCCTTAATTACCATTTTTTCCAACATCGTTCTCGTGCAAATTTTCATTTTATTATTTCTTGCAGAAAATTTCAATGTTATTCAAGAATTTTGTTGATGATAAAATTTTCGAAATTTTTAAACAGCGAAAAATTCGTTTTGATTTTATGATGTGATTAATAGATTCGTGATTTCTAAATTATTTAGCCATATTATATTCGAATTATAATTCATCGAGTTGTATGAATTTGCGGAATTGACACGATTAGATATAGAATGTTGTGCAAATGCATGACGACGTGCATATAAATATAGCGTAACGTAGCTGCACGGCAACGTGCACGGCATTTCAGAATATATAAATCGAAGATATTGGCCAGCCAGATGATGAATTAATTCGTTTGTCCCAGTTAACAGGTTAGAGATCATTCGAGATATCGTATTGATAGTGACTGAATCCGACAGCTCGGTAATTAGAATGAAATCCTGATCGAAATTTACTTGACATTGGTTGCGTAATCGCTGCTATTTCACGTATGTATATGTATAAGGAATAATTATACGTTTAACTATTTTCGAATAAAATTCAATCTATATACTTTAAAGTTTCACTTTATTTGTCCAATCTTCGTTATTCTACAATATAAAAATATAAATTTCGCTTCATTCTCAGTCACAATACTTAAAATAATTATCCATAACCTCTAAATCTCGATCTACGTTATTCCATCGTATCGTCGTACACAAATCAAAGTTCGAATCTTCTTTCCATTCACAGTATTCACAAATTCACAAATTAAAATAATTTTAATTTCCACACCGAAAAATTAAAATTAAAAAATTAGCACAAGATAACTGGAAATTTTCCAAAATTTTTCTTTCTTCTGTTCGAACTGATACTGTGTTCGGAAAACTTCGCACGGAATGATGGGAACTGAACGGAAGGCGAATTGAAGTTGAAAGTGGGGATAGAGGTACGAGTAGTTTTGCGGATGGCACGCGAAAATTTGCCTCGCCGCTGTTTGCACGTGTGCACGTGTCTCCGACTTTCACCTACATTCCCTGCTCGCTTTCAGCGCACGCCCGAAAGCAATTTCCTGCGGCTTTCTCGTCTTTGTTTACTCGTTGCTTCCTATTTCTCCTCCCTTTACGCATATAACTTCTCTCTCCTCCTGGATACTTTGTTTCGATTTATTTGTAATTGAAGAATGGACGGAACGTTATTGGTTTCTCAGCTTTTTGAATTTGATTAAAGAATACGAGATGCGTCTTGATGAAATTCCGAAAATGGTTGATAATCTATAGTTCAGCAAAGTTTTTAAATATTTTCAGAAAAGAAAATATTCTCTTTCTGATAAAAATGTTTATTTCATTGAGAGAAATGACAAGGAGAAATGAAAGATATTTAAAATTACGTGCTATTAATTGTTTATAATTTAATTTGAAAAAAAATAGTTTTGAAAAAGAATTGAAATTAGATTTCATTATATGCAAGCTGAGCGATTTTTGGACAAAGTATCATTCGGTGGAGTGTTATATCGGATAAAGAAATATAAATACTATAGAAACAGCAACAAATTAAATATTTTCTTTATTACATTTCACTTAATTCCCTCAAATGAATTTATTTTATTTTGCATCATTTGATCTATTTTTTTAACCATTTAAAAAAGCTAATCTTACGGATATTTACAATTCTAAATTGTTATTTACCATCTCTTTAGCATATCTCAATGAAAATTTTTGAATTATTGCTATGATTGACAATTAAATAAACATAATTTGAAATCCAATATGTCTTTAATCTTGGAATATCCGTTTCATTCATCATTTAACTTAATCTAGTTTAATCTAACTCAGCCTAAATCCAAAGTTTTCGTACAATAACATTATATATCACTGGATTCTTCTTTTTCATATCTCATCATAAGATTATTTTGCACAAAATAATAGATTTAACCTAAAAGAAATATTCAATCTAATCTAACCTAATCTAACCTAAAGTTTCTACACAAATATATTATACCACTGCATTCTGTTTTTTCATATTTCATCACAAGATCTGTCACTTTGCATAAAATGAAACGAAACCGAAATGAGAAAGGATTCTTCATCGATCACGGAAATTCGAAACATCCGAAGCAACACTACTTCCGGTTTTGCGGATACTCCTTCGAGGCGTGCATTTTGACAGCATGGAACGTAGCCAACGTTTTCGAATTCACAAGGGAAACATTCCGGCTGATGTATTATGACAATAATACGATGTATAGGAAGTTGGCCCCGGTGGAGGGGGGCAGACAGCAATTCGCGATGGCTCGGGGCACCGGCTCGTGGAATAAATTGCTTGTTACCGGCAGCGATCCATAACGACTGCCATCAACACACTGACTAACTTTCCATTCTCGTATCTGCCCCCTTTTCTGACACCCTTCTCTCCTTCCATCTGCATTAATATCACGAAACTTTCGGGGGAATTGCTCAAATTCTGTTGGAATTCTGATTTTGTAACTCGTTATTCGTGTACCATTTATTTCGTCTTATCTTCTTCTATTTTACGTCTCGTTTAATGGCACATTGATCATATTTTGCAAACCAGAGATTTTTTCCTGTTGATTAATAAAATATTTAGAATAAAAATTATCCACATGAAAATTTTGATTCAAAAATTTTCTGTATTCATACTTACAATTTATAAAAATTTTATTTTTATTACGCAATTTCTATAGATAGATTTTAATTTCAAATAATTTCAAACTCTCTAAAATAAACTATTTCCATACCAAATATCAAAATCGATCGAAAAATGCTCCATTCTTCGTATCCACATTCAATCAACGAAACAGAAGAAGGCGATGCAATGTTCGTTAGAAATAATTTACCCACGAAGTGAAGGATCGCAAAAACTCGTGCCAACCGACGTTAACGAAACCTTTCCCCTTTGTCTCATTCACTCTACTCCACTTTACGTTCCGCGGCTCTTTCACCATCGATGTTTTCTTATTTTTAGTCGGCCGGCTACACTCGAGCTCGCGTCTGGACGTGGCTCGACGACATCTTGCCATTTTATTATCCTTGCACACAGCTCGTTACGTCCGGGATACGAAAGAGGGGATTATCTCGGTCTACGAGATGTTTCCACGCTATATGGCGCTCTAGACGATTCTCTTTTTCGGGATTAACAAATCACCGTCAACCTCGTCTCGAGGGCGCTCCCCTCGTTCCTTTTCAAAATATTTCGTCCTGATAATTAGCTTGTTTAGCGAAAACTTTATTAATCGCGCATTTCTGTCAGATTAAATTTTCATGACTGAAGAAATATGAAGTTTAAATGGAGATTTGCCTCTTCGAATACGAAAAATTTAGTATCTTCTTATATATTGTGCATATGTTTCGTAAATTTTATTTATTTTTTTTTTTTTTTGGAATACATTTCTATGAGATTAAATTTTTCTGAGTAGAGAAAATGGAATTTAAATAGAGATTTGTTTTTTTCCTCAAATAATTACTTCCTAATAGATGTAGTTTAGATATTTATATGTCGTATTTTGTATAAGCAAATAAATAGTATATGTATCATATTATAAAATTTTTCTTTTTTCTTTCATTTCTTTCATTCCATTTTTTTTATACAAGATGTTAATATATTCGTGAAATATATTACGTATTTATACATCTACGTTTTATATTACAAACTTTCCTTTCTTTTTTGATATTCCATTTTATAGAGAATAAGTACAAATTTGTAACACTCAATGTTTTATAATAATTCTCATTAAATTTTACAAGTATTACAACATACATTTGTGAATTCAATTAGATTTTGATTGTTCTTAATTTTTAATTAATAACTCGATAAGTTCTTCGACAAACTTAACCTTCAATAAATCTTAACATTAAATTTGAATTAAATTTCAATCAATACGAAAAATACGATCTCACCCGCAATTAGCACAGACATCGATTTAACATCATCGATCGCAAAAAAGGCAAGAAAACCGATATTCCACCCATCATTCGACTCCCCTCGTTTGAAGAACAATCGAGGCAATAGAGTATCCACGCTCGAAACGAGTTTCGAAATCGAACTGTTGGCCACGGGGCAAACAGTTCCGAGGAAAATCGAAAATTCCTGGTTTGCTCACTATCCAACGGATATTTCGTCGTTTCGTCGCTCGACAATTACGTATTTATGGCTGACTTTCATCCAACATTCTGTATAAAACACAGCTCTTTCTTCAAATAGGGATACACAAAGAAGAATCGAAAAATATTTTCGAGTATATATTCGTTAATCTAAGATAATTTCAAGCAACATTTTTCTTTGCAAAAACTTTGTTAATGAGTTATTAACCAAAAACACCAGGCCAATCACAAAGCGCGTAGCCTAGTCGAGCCGCGACAATAGCGCTTGCTACAGTTGAAAAAGTAACTAATTAAAAATTTACTAACTTACTAAATAATTAGTTATCAAAATGCTCGAATAACGTTTATTCATAACTATTATAGTTGATCCACTTTTCGTATAAATTCTCGGCTGTTTGGCACTACAATTATTCGCGATTATTATTGCATTTTGAATAATAAATTATCGAAATAACTTTATTCGTAACTTCACCTATTAAATTTTGCCAAGCAAATTCAAACAATATATTACAAAATATGTTGAATATGAGACACAATATATGAATATGAATATAGATAAAAAATTGTATCGAATTATGTCACGAAAAAAATTATATAATATTCAACACATCTTAGACTTACATAGTCTATGCTACTGTCAACCAATGTTTTTCGTTAATTCGTTAACAAAGTTATAAACAAAAGTGTTTGCAAAGAAAAATGTTATTTGAAATTATCCCAAGAATCTTCAATTTACGGATGGTCCAATATTTCTGAATATCTATATATTCGCGTGGTATATGGTTTGAGAGTATAGTAAAGTAGAAGGAAGGGATTCGTTGTTTGGTTTCACGGTAAGTGAACACGCGGTGGTACGTGGAATACGTTGCGTAAAGATGAAAGATGGATTTGAATCTACGTGATTTGCATTCATGTATGTACGTCGAAGTGATTCGAGAATATTTCCCACTTTTCCGCTCTTTTTCTTGTTGCAAAGGGGATTATTTTATTGTAAAGGATATTTACTGATATTATTGATTATATTTGTTTCGTAATAATAATAAAAATTACGACATCATTTTTTTTATCATCTCGATAATCTGAAACGTCATACTTTTTATAGAATGAACAAAATTAAAAAAAATTTCAATATTCAATTGTACCAATTAATGTATACTAATCAATTTTTTGTACTTCAAATTACAATTACAGCAAAACACGTTTCTTTTTTCTTTTTCTAATTATTTTCACCTTGAAACGAAAATAATTCGTACATTTTAAGTTTAAAATGATTAGATTTTGCAAGAGTCACGTTTCTTTTTTTATCTTTCGAAAGCATTAAAGATCGATAAAATAATAGGGAATAAAAAAAAAATTACAACATAAACAAACCGAGCGAATAAATAATCGATATAGCGCGAAAACAATTATTCGTATAGCACATTCGATAATACGTATATTTCATTTACCGGTAAAATTGTGATTTTAAATTCAATCAATTTATCCCCGGCCAACAGATAAATTTAACAATGTGTCAGCCATATTAAAAGCAGAATTAATCACACATTTCCCTCCCTCCCCTTCCCCCTCTCCTTACCGTTTCCTCTTGCCACCAAATATTCCTGACTCGAAAATAAATATTCGAACGAACAACTCGAAATAAATTATTCCATCCGCGTGTTCGAGGCCTTGGAACGTGCACATTGGCCCGACATTGACCAAATAGCAAGGAAAAGACCGAAATGGCACAATTTTCCGACACAGTCGCCGCCGTACTCCCTCCCTTCCCCTCCATCATAGTATTCACCACGAACGAATAAATCAGCTTGAATGCATCCCTCGTGATCCATGGCCTTTCCACGCCGTATAAAGATCTATCCTTACGAAATATCGTACGTTTCACTCGGTTATTGCTCGCTTTACGTTACTCGTCGAAACGGATCGAGATAACCTCGCGTGCCTCATCGTTCGAGTTTTTTTATTTTTCTTTTTTTTTTAGGTTTCATCGATATCGAAGAAGAATCACAATTTTGCGCTGGATGAATGGAATGCCGAGGGGAACGAATTCAGATTTGGGAAAGAGATAAAAATTTGTTGAATATTTGAAGTTTTTTTTTTATTGCATTTGCTAAATTCTTGCATTTTTAGTAATTTTTACTAATGGTTTCGTGACTGATGGATATGATATATTCGATACTTCAGCAGAAGAAGTTCTTCAAGGAGGAATTTTTCTCTTTTTTTTATTATTTTCGTGATTTTACTATTGTCAACATTATCTATCCATGCTATCTGTATTATATCTAGCAGTTGCTAAATGCAGTGAGTAATTTTATAAATCATTATTAAATTTTTCAAATTCCTTAATCTTACAAATTTCTAAAAGAAAGTTAAATTGTTATTCAAAATGCGATAAATTAATTGAATGTATCGAATAGTAGAACTTGATCTAATCTAACCTCTAAGTTTAAATCATAAAGAAAAGAGAAGTTTTTTTATTTGTCCAAGTATTTTATTGTCCAAGTATTATTAATGAAAACTTTAATCTGACCTGATATCTAAAGATAAAAGTGGAAAAAAGTCTTGTTCTTTGCTGAATTTCACTTTTTATCGCCCATATAATCAAAGATTGGAACTCATTAATGCAAATCTTAATCTAATCTAGTCTAATCTAATTTGATATTTTCATCTAAGGACGTAAAAGCGGAAAAAACTCTTATTCTTCGCTGAATTTCACTTTTTTGTCCATCCAATCAAAGATTGAAATCTAATCTAATTCAAGTTGAATATTTTCCTTTTAAAAATGGAAATTAATTAATGCAGATTTTAATCTAATCTAATCTAATATAATCTAGTATTTTTTGGTAGAGATAGCAGAAAAGTGTTTTTATTTTTTCCCTTGAATTTTCTTTTTTCTTATCCACGTATCATGTGCATATTAAGGCGAACGTTTCGTAATCAAGCCTTAAAAAATGATTTGCAATTCCTCGGAACCCGAGCGGATTTTTTCCTCGGTGATTGATAACAAGGTTAATTAACCTTGTTAATTAAGCGGTACAAGTGGATAAAAAATCGGACTCGGTCGGTAAGTCGAGCGTTTTCCGCAGGTAAATGCAACCGGGAAACGGTTGAACGACGCCTTCGCAGACCATCTGATCGATGGTCTGATTTCTATTCAATTAAATCCTGGTACGAACTTATCATTGTTCCGAATCAATGCTTCTAAAGTCTCGGCCAAGTCAGCAAACTTCGATTTTCTAGGGGAAAAGTCGCGGAAAACCGATGTCCAATTTCTCTTTCCACCTTGACTTCGTTACGACGCAACTCGATGGATAAACTTCTATCTCGTGTTCGATGAGACAATTGTGTTTCTTTCTCTTTCCTTTTAGATAGGATTAGCTTCCCTCCAAACTTGAACGCGCCAATCTTGTTTAGGATCTCAGTTTTAGAAAGTTTTCTCGAGAAAATATATAGTTGTTATGCGTTATTACGCGAATTTCATCGGAGAAGAGTTCATTTTTTTAGAAAATCTTATCGTGCATACATTGTATGATACCTTTTCGTATCTTGATTCACGCCTTGTCATAATATATTGTATTATACATACTTTACAATAGTTATATGATATTTTAACATACAATATTATACCGTTTCTTATCGTGTCATGCAATACTTTAAAATATTGTAGTCTACTATATTATACTAACGATACTTTACGATATGTTACCTAAATCATATTTTACAACGATTTTACACGAAACTTATATCACTTTACTATACTGTATCGTTCCCTATCATACTATACAATACTCAAAAATAGTGTACTTACTACATATCGTGTCGTTTGACGGTACCTTACGATACGTAAACTATACCACACTATGTACTTGCACAAAACCTATATCATACTTTATTTCACACAGTTTTCTACCATATCGATATTCCAAAATATTCTATTCTCTGTCATATCACACTATACGATACTCAACTTATATCACATCTTATATCTGTAATATCTACACCATATTCATTACATACAAAATACTCTATTACATCACATCATGATATTTTTGTATATATATATTTTATAATATTTTAATATAATGAAAATATTTAATTAAAAAAAATAAGTCATGCTTTATAATCTATATTAATTATAATCTATATTAAATTAAGAAACAATTCAGTAAATAGATAAAATTTATATATATACGTACCACATAAAATACTTCAAAGTACTGATACCCGTTATATACACGATTCCATCCCACGTAAAGTTATCCACTCAGCCATCGAGAGAACACGTACGATAGCAACGACGATATATACCCGTATATATCCGGGTCAAGTTTCAAGATTAACAGCGTAAACAACACCGCGAAATCTGGCAGCGATCCTCCACCCGGAAGTGGAGGCAGCCATTGTCCCCGCGGGCCTCTGTATAATAACTTTGCCAGTCAGCAAAATTCCTCTAATTGCTCGGAAGGCTGGCTGGCGTTTCCGGAACGCGGCAAACCTCGATCGTATCCCGTACGTGAAAACGGCCCGAGGCTGTGCTTGGGATGATCGAGAACTCGCGAAAAAGAGTTACCTATCGATTGCACGCTATCCCCACTCTTTCGCTCCGATGGAACGATCAAATTGTTCCGTCAGCAGACCGTCTTTTCTCTGCTTTTTCTTTTTTTTTTTTTTTTCTTCGCTGATTTTCATTCCTTGATCTTGCTTCGAGGGATTCTCGAGACATTTTTCGAATTTTTCGGGGATTTTTCTCTCTTTTTTTTTTTTATTGGATTTGTCGAACTTCGTTTATTTCTTTATCCTCGCTTACAAAGATTCTCGAGGACTTTTTCAAATTTTTCTTATTTTTGTCGAATTGGATCTCTTCGATTGACGATTTTCATTCTCTCGTTGATTATTTCTTATAAAGATCGTCGATAATTTTTTCGAATTTTTTTTTTTTGTTCGATTTCTTGAATTAGGAATGGAATTATAATTTGTTATTTTTTTCTCTTTTTTTTTTGCTGATTTTCATATCCCTCTGTCGATTATTCGCTCTTCATAAAGGTTTTCGAAATCATTTTCGAATCTTTTAACGATTTTTCTTTTCTGACATTCTTCGGATCTCTTCGTTTCTTTTCTCGCGGATTTTATTCAATATCTCTCTAGAGGTTTTCGAGAAGACTTCTTTTCACTGATTTTTCTCTTCTCCTTTTTCGTCTTCTTCTCAAATTTCTGGCGATGGATTTGTGCTTCTTATATCTTGTTAAAGGAGCGAAATTTTGTATCGAGCGTAGGAAAAGTGTTTGGCTTCGAGGAGGCGCGAAGAAATAGAATTTGAGGAATTGTAAAATCAATTTGAAGAGCAACAAGTCCTTTCACTTGGCGAAGAAATGCTACTTTTCAATTGTTGAAAATTTTCAAATTTTATGAATCACTCGATATAATATAATTCTTAAACGAATTCAGTTTTGGGAGAGTAACAGAAAATCTCGAAAAGATAACTTTAAAATTAAATTATCATTTCCACGATATCAATAAAAATATTCTATTCTCTTCCTCCAAAAAAAAAAAAAAAACATCAATTTCGAAGTTCGAAATTTTTAGAATTTTTGAATGGTATGAAAAAATTTTCTATGAGAATAATTATTATCTCTAAAATTTTTAAAATATTCGATAAAATATAAAAGATTATATCCAAATTCGAAATTTAGATTTCGATCGAAAAGATTCAAAAAAAAATTTTGAAACTTTTCAAATCTTTGGTTAGAAATGATGTAAAAAAATTTTCTATGAGAATAATTATTATTTCTGAAATTTTTACGATATTAAATGAAATGCAAAAGATTAGATTCAAATTCGAAATCTTTCGAATCTTCGATCGAAAAGATTTAAAAAAAAATTTCAAAGTTCGAAATTTTTCGAATTTTTGAATCTTGGTATGAAAAAATTTTCTATGAAAATAATTATTATTTCTAACATTTTTAGAATATTCGATGAAATGCAAAAGATTAAATTCAAGTTCGAAATCTTCGATCACAAAGAAATAAAAAAAAATTTTTCACTGTTCCACTGAAAATATCTACTCTCCTCTCCCCTCCCAAAAAAAGTCAATTATAATTCTCCCAAAACATACGAAAGTCACATCGATAATAATTCGCCTCTCCGTTATTCGAGATTATTCATTAAAAAAAATCTCTCCCCCCTTTTGTCTACTCGAAAATATTATCTGGATAATGCATCCCCTTACCCTCTCTAAAAAAAGCCATCTATCCTGTCGAAGCTGAAGATTCTCCAATTTCTCTCCCACCTTTAGAAGCTGGCAAACTTGGAAATTTAATCTATGAAGGAGCACTGATCGAACCGTTCTCTTACGATGCTCGATTTGTACTGAGAAAGTTTCTTCGATTCGGTCGTGGAAAAGACATAGAAGCATAATATTACAATACTATAATCCGATTTCGGTTTCGAGGAATTAATCTCGAACCCAATGTTATGTTATGTTTTCTTTTTGTTTTGGATTATAATAGGTTTGGACTTTTTTTATTTTGGATTTAGATTTGTATTTATCATTTCCTAGAAATCGTAAAATAGTCGTATTTTTATTATTTTTATTATTAATTATTTATTATTAAATATTTAAATTTTATTATTAAATATTTATTAATTTCGAAAATAAATTTTTGTATACTTTTTCTTATTTTGATGCGAATCTGATAAAATTAAAAAAATTTTTCTTTTTATTTTCTTTATGTTTCTGACTAATTACAACTTTTTTTTGTTTTATATGTAATTCAGTAAGTTTTATTCTTCTAATTTCTCGAAAAAATTCAATTTTCAAGTTATAATTGTATTCTAATATTAAAAATATTATTATATAATTTTTTATGAAAAATTAAATAATTATGGTTACTTCGAATCCAAGCATTTTCATTAAAATCCATTAAAATATTCGCAATTTTCTCAATTATTTATTTCGCTCATTCATCTTTTAAATATAAAAAAAATCGTTCTCATAAATTCAGATTTTTATCAAAATTCTCCAAATGCAATATAATTCCATCGATTTAAGAATCTCTCATAAACGTACAAACATCTCCTCTTCTTCGATTATTAGAAAGAACAAGAAAAATTCCATCATCTTCATGAGTTCCAGTCTCTCGACAATATCCTTGGAGGAAGTAATCACAGTTCCAGGCTGGAACGTTTAGACACACCGTGACTACTTGAATTTCATCGTCTACGAGCACGATGATGAGCTTCAACTCAAACAATCTTGTCTTTACGACATGCCTTGACTAAAATTCCGTAACCAGATGGCGCGCGCAACCTCCATAATAATCTGCAACAATGGACTCATATTCAGGTCCGTGCTCAACGAAACGAGACCTGTGTCGTCTACTTTGCCTCGAAGATATCGAGAATGAGAATTGAATTTTAAAACGAGCAGGAACTCGAAAGCAATTTTCCTTCCTTTCTTATTCGATTCGTTGGTGGAAAACGCGATAACCGGCTGATAACCTTGTCCACGCTTCGTTTCTTCTTTTCTTGCGATGAAATTTCGTCACAATCGATCGAGTTTCTCACCTTGGACATAGTGTGAGAAGAGATGGATTTTGATCGTTGAATCGATGGAATAAGGCGTGTCATCAGGGAAATCTTCTGCAAAAGATTTTATCCAATTTAGAAATCTTTCGAATCTTTCGTTAGCAATGTGTAAAAAAATTTTCTATAGGAATAATTATTATCTCTAAAATTTTTTGGATGTTTAATGAGAATTTTCGAAATTCGAAATTTTTCGAAATTTCAATCGAGACGATTTAAAAAAAAAATTTCGAAAGTCAAATTTTTCCAAATCTTCGATCGCAATGATGGAAAAAATTTTCTATCGGATATTCTGAACTATCATCTCTGAAATTCTTAGAATATTTGATGAGACAACATACAAAAGAGCATGTTCGATCGTAACGAAGTAAACAAATTTTTTACGATATTTCGATCAAATATTATCTTTTACGTTATAAATGTCAATAATCTCGATCAAATATAATTTAATTTCCAAAACGAGATTAAATTTTCCATTTCTTTACTCGTATCCATATACTTTTCACGGTTAACAAACAATATTTCACCGTATCTGAATAAGGCTTTTAAAAAAATATCCATCACCGAAGGTAAATTAATTCTTCCCTCCTCTCATCTCTTAAAGATGAATAACCTAGACCTGAGTAACGAGGTAATTTTTCTCAGTTCCCAGCCGTTTCTCCGTTCAAAATATTACACCGGTTATGAGCGTTCCGGCTAAGGAATCCGGCTAGCTGGCTCCGCCTCTTAAAACAACCTCGATTTTAATTACAGCCATTAGGCCAGGAGCACGAGAACCGAGTAAATTGTCCCTTGGTTCGGCGAGAAAACTGCAGGAATTTTATTAACGTCCTCTCGATGAAAGGGAAGAAAGGTCCACGACCGAAAGAGACATAGATAATTCGAGTCCCACGAAAAGTTAGTGAGAATCGACAGGAAGGCGAAATAAGTTGGATAATGAATAAGTTTCTACGAGCGAATGAATTGTTTTTTCTCGATGAAATGATAGATAGGGGAATCGAATGAAAGGAAGCGTCATTTTATTGAATCTTTGATGCTAATGATAGAAAAAATTTTTTTGTACCGGGATAATTATTATCTTTGAAATTTTTAAAATATTTGACGAGATGTAAAAGAATAGAGCAAAGTTTGAATCTTTCGAATCTTCGATCGTAATGATGGAAAAAATTTTTTGAAAGTCAGTGTTTTCGTATCGCAGTAGTGAAAAAAAATTTTCTATGGAAGCAATTATTATCTTTGAAATTTTTGATAAATTCGACACGATACAAAGAATTCGAATTCGAAATATTTCGAATCTTCGATCGAAAGAAAAAGTGTAAAAAAAAAATTCTAAAAGAAATAACTATCGTCCCTGAAATTTTTATTAAATCTAATACGATTTAAAAAAATTACCTTTGATTAGATTCGTTTTTTAAATCAGCCATCACAATTCAAATTCCAATCATAATAAATTAGTCCAGTTCTGTCCCTATATTCTCGTATTACAAAACAATCTCTGAAATTTTTCATTTCAATCTTTTAAATTGAAAGTATCTCGCAATATCGCATCCAATTCTCTTCTAATTCTCTTGAATCTCGGAAAAAAAATCCAAAAATCCCTCACAATTTTCGTCTATGTAATTTTTGGTAAATTGGTTCATAACCTAAATTGGCCAAGCTGTAATCTAAATTCCAAGCATAATGGCGCTTAAAGCAACTTTGCTTCGGCATAATGCAGGCTTATCGCAAGTTAAACATGCCGGGTTATGGTCGAGGAATATCGCCATCGTGAATTTAGAACTCAACTCGGCTTAGAACTTGGAATAATCTAACCCCCCCATAATGACTAAGTCGAGGAATAGTTTACGAATGTCGTAACTCCCGTTCTGGAGTGGACCCTGTTCATCACTGGTCCAACCCGTGGAATACGCCAAGGTTATATATGTACCGACGCCATATTGGATTCGTAACAGCACAATGGCGACCAGTTAAGATCGCTTAAGCTCGCACGTTGGATCTCGTGCGGCTTAAGTTCTCAGCAGAGGGAGCTTCGAAGAAACTTGTTGCCATTTGCATTTTATGAATAATTTAAATTTCCAATTCGACGAGTTCGCAATAGATTTATCGAAAGTGTGACAATTGTTAATCAATTAACAATTTAGATTACCATTGATGGATGGAAAATTCGTGGAGTGGTCTTTAATATCGATGATTACTACTGCAATTTTTTTTTCTATTGGATCGTGTAACTAATTATTCTCTACGTTTTAGTAAATATCTTGCAATCTTTTGAATAAATAACGAGCTTTTTGGAGATCATCGAGATAATAGTGTACATAAGATATTGAATATTTTCGAAAAGTGGGGTCTAGAAAATGTATATGATGAAACATAGATATCTTCCTCTTAACTCGATGAAGCCTTACAATATTTCTGTATACCAATATATCTTTTGTGTTTGTTTCTATCGCTAGAATCGATAATATATAAACATTACGTATTTCGTATCCAATAGGAATAAATTTACATAACAATTTTCCAACTATGATACAACCAAATCGACGAATAACAATTTCGTTTCTCCGCTTTATCGATAATCGAAAGAAGATTTGAACATAATGCAAAATCACAATTTTTCCACACGACGATCGAAGAATTCTGATTAAATTCCAATCTTTTATTTCTCTTCCGCTCCTTCTCTCGTTTTCACGCAACGAAACAAAGTACTCTCGCCGGATAATGAAATTCCAAGTTCGACTACGACACTTGCATTATTAACAGGAGTGGAATTAAAGATCCGAGCAAAGGTGGTCGAGAATCACTGGACTCTCGAGTAATTTCCCGATTTTTCCCCCCGTGGAAACGAGAGAAATCGAATCTCTCGAGCATCGAACAAACTTTTTCCAACTCGCGAGAAGTTTTTAGTTTGGAATTTTCCTTTTCTTTCCGGAGACAATTAAAATTTGTAGAAAAGTGGATTTGTCGAGCGAAGTCGAAGATAAATATACGTGAATTACACCAAACATTGGATCAATTGGATCGCTCTTTTGATATGGGGATGAATCCATTTATTGGCTCGGTGATGAAATTTCATGGATAAAAGTCGATGGATCCTCCTGTTTGTAAAAATTAAAATTTAAATTTAATAACGAGATTGGACGAGACATTCGAGATTAAGAATACTTCATACCTTTTACCAACTTTTTCAAAAATTCCTCAAGGAGAGAAGCAACAAGCTCTTCGAATCATAGCTTCGTCAGTCTCTCCACTGCGTTCATTTCTTCTTTCTACTTCCTTTCAAAATTGCTGAAAAGTCCATAAGAAGGAAGGAAAGAGCGAGAGAAGGGAGGCGAAGAAAATTTTTGATTAATTGGATTGGAAAATGGAAGAGATCGATGTAAAGAGACGAAGAGAATGATATAATAAAGGTGGCCGGCGTACAGAACAGTCGCATAATCTATCCGGCTCGTTGCAATTACGTCTCCGGATCGCGTTTAACCGGCGCCGCTCCAAATTTCGAGCGTTGATACCGGCCAGCGGTGATTAATTCAGCCAGGAAATTGGTGGAAAATCCGGCAGAGAGTTAATTGTCGAGCCGTACCGCGAGCTCGCGCGTGGAACGAGTTTCCGCTTCCGGGAATTTCCGATCGATCGATTTTTTTCCAACACGAAAGTCAACCCATCTACGTTCCATTTTATTCTCGCTTCTTTTCTCCAATTATCGCAAGCATCCCGCGACAATGGATAATCTTCGTCTTCGATTTCTTCCAAACCGAAAGCCAGCTTCGTTATTTATAATCCGTTATTCTTTTTTTGGTTTTATTTGCAATAATCCTTGTTTTCGATTTCTTCCAAGCCAAAGGTTAACTCACTTACGTTTTATCATTCTTGGTTATTTTTTGAAATTATTATTGGAAATTTATTTGCAGCATCCAAGTCGAAAATCAATTCATCTACGTTTTTCTTTGTATCGTGTCATATTGAATTATATTCTTGACTCTTCTTTGGAATTAGAAATTTATTTGATGATGAAATTTATATGATATTTGAGACGAATTTAAAAAGAACTTCAAAAGAATCTTTTAATGATTGAAATCTTCTTTCTCGATTATCGATAAAAGTAATGAAATTTCCATTCATTATTCTTCAATTTCATAACATTGCTACAATAAAATATAGAAAAATTATTATCTAAAAGATGAGATATCTATACTAATGCTCGATGCATATGAAATATAATGAAAATATCATTGCAGTATCTTGTACTGATTATTTAATTTTATACCTTCTTTAACATTAAAATAAAATTACACGCTTTTACTTTGCTTTCTACGATTTTCCTTTCAATTCTCTCGTTTCAAAACTATATAGATAGAATAAGAGACACTTTTAAATATTCTTAAAATATTCATCCCCAATTTATTCATTTATCGCCGTTGAATTGTGTATATGTTGGAAAACATTGGTTCACACTTATTCCATGAAGTTTTTTTCTTTCTTCTAAATGCATTTTCCATTCGTCACGTGGCCGATTCATTAATTAACAGACAACGTCCGAGAATTAATTGAATTCATTCTCGTGATGCTTGCTCGTTTGTCTCCGATTCAGACGTACAAATGTTAATTAACATCGATCGGTAGATACCATCAGGCGACAACCAAAGAATAGAAGGGAGGATAAAATTTGAAAAATTTGTCTGATTGTCCATCCATGTATCCTATCTCTCTGCCTAACCTCCATTTCTTCGAATTCCTGCAATTCAGATGAGAATTTTAATGAAAAATATTAATTTACGATACAAAGATTGAAAAACTTTCGAAAAATTTATTTACAATATTTTTTTTGTACGCAAGGAATAAAATTGTAACATATAAGCAAAATATGATATCTTCTGTCATACGCAGTGCTTTTGTTAGAAAATTACTAGCTAGAGTATTTATCTATTCTCTTGCCGTCACACATATTGTAGTTATTAGCTGAGACAGTGTCAAAGATGAAGTGAAATAGAATGATGGAACTTTATAGCATTTATAACCTCTAAATCAAAGGAATCCCGTTTCGTTATTCTAATCTCTATCCTAACCTCAACCAATAATAATATTACGTGTGATTAGCAGCGAAGATGCATGAATATTCTATTGAAAAAAAACACTACAGAAGTTTTGAACATTTAAAATAAAGGAATTCTATTCTATAACACGATGTAGTTATTTTTAATCATGAAGCGAACCTCATTATCCTTCTCTGTCATGCAGTGTGCCTAATATATTGACAAATAGCACTTCTTTTTAGTGAACACGGGGATCTCGTTTTTATCATGGAAACTACATACGATTCCTCTTTGACGTTAATTAATTTCCAAATTGCGTATTCACTCAAATTAATTAAGTTTGCTAGGGAAATACTTGATTCTCCCTTTCGGCTAGCGTGTCAACGGAGTATTGATGGGGATTTGGTGAAATTTACGCACCTCATTCCTGGTATAGATTGCTGATAAATTTGTCACATACCTGCAATCAGGGAAGACAGGATTGAAATTTTTCGATTCGAAAGTTTCCAAATCGATAGAAATATATAAAAATGGTGAATCAAAAGAAAATATATTATTAGAATTTTGACGTTTACGGAATGGTGAATAATGCAAGAATGATCGTGCAATCTCTATTTTTGTAAATGATGACGTTCCGATCGTTTTCTAACTATGGTAACTTTAACCTAATTTAATTTATACTCAGAAATTATAAACTATGTATTTAAATCTTAATTGTAAGGTAATAAGATTTAGAATAGTGACATAGAGATTAAAATATCCCCAAAGTGCTTAATAGGGCGAAGATAATTACCCAAAAGTTCTACGATTCTCGATTAATCTAATCTTCTAATTAATTACCAAGAAACTTGTAAACTCTATAAAATTCTCATAATCTTTATTCAAGTTTCCATCGATAATACACATATATATATGTTTAACCAATATATTATGTCTCCAACCTCGTAAATATCAAGCGAATATTCCAGGATGTGTAATAAATTTTCGAAAAGGAAAGATCTTTTTCGTTTTTTCCACACTATTGCAATCACGTTAATTCTGAACGTAATCCAACGCTATTATATATTTTTACTTAAATTTAGAAAATAAAATGAATTTAAAATATGGATAATTAACGATCATCAAAGAATCAAACTCTATAAATTTACCTTCAAATTTCCACGTATCTATGAAACTATTTGCATAAACACGTCTGATCAACATCACACTACATCTCCAACACACTTTTAACCTTATAAATATCCCATCGAAACGTGTTAAATATTACAGGACATGTAACAAATTTGCGAGAAGATAGGTTCTCTTTTATTTATACGAGCGATCGCTAGTGGCGCTTCGATCGCTTTAAAAGCATCTTCATTCCAACTTCACGCTACATTTAGAAATTATATATTATGTATATATACTTGAACGAGCTGAATTTGTTTCATGTGTGAATGTTAATTAACATTGATCAATTTCAATAGATATCTAACAAGAGAAAAAGAGAGATGAATACATATCAACGCGAGAATTAAAATTCTCAAAATTCGAAAATGCTAATTAATAATTGTTAAGGAAGAAAACTCTATAAAATTTCCATCGATAATATATTTCTCCGACACATTTCCAATCCTCTTGCAAATATCCGTCGTGGTGAATATTACAGGACGTGCAACAAATTTCCTGTCGGATGGATCGAGTCTCGACGAGCCCATCTCAGACGCTCGTTATCATCTACGATCTATCTCGATGACGTTGAGATAGGACGAGGAGAGGAGCAGGAGAGTGAGGTAAATTAGTCCGAGGAATCAGTCAAATCAGGCCTCGTCTAATCGAATTAATTCCCTTGCCAGCTAGTCGCGCGCGCGCGTTCACGAGTTGATTTACTCCTCGAGGATGTTTGAACGGGCGGAAGTCCTCGACGAAGGGCCGATTCCGCGCGTTACAATCGCGAGACAGCCAACCTCCGTTCGATTTAATTGGCCGGCGAACAATAGCCAGCTGATAAGACAAGGCCGCGGCCATTAACGTAACCGTTCGACTTACTCGACGATAATGGAGGGATATTGGGAAATTTCCAGTCATTTCGATTAGATTAGTCGCGTTTGAAGCGGTTTGAAGAAATTATTTAGGGATCTTTGTATAACCTAAAAGAAGGAATGATTTGGAAAATTATATATTTTATAAGAGGATAAGAAAATTTTATTATATTATTTAAAATTGTTTTTAATTAATTATGTTCGAAGTAGTTTAGAAATGTTCGAATCGGTTGTGATCTTGTATAATTCGAAGGAAGGTTTGAAAAATTATGTAGTTTATCATAAGAAAATTTTATTATATTTATTATATCTGGAATTGTTATTTTACACGATTCTCTGTTTTCTTTGATTTATTTTTCCGAAGAATTTATTATTTTTGCGTTTGAGACAATTTAGAAACATTCGAGGTAATTGGGCTCCGCATTTTATGAAATATAAAAATTATATCACATACGATATTATTTAAATTTTTCAAAAAAATTCGTTTTTTTTTTTTCCTCGATCGTTCTCAGTAAACGAGAAATAAAACGATATTATAACGATTCTATTGTTAAAATCGGAAGAAACTCGACGAGTTCGTTTGTCTCAAATTAAAACTCGAGAAATTTATCGCGTTGAAACTTTTGCAGATTAACAAGTTCTGCAAATTATGCCTCGATCCGTTCTTGCGAATTTTAAAATTTTAATGCACTTCAAGATTTTCCTCCATAACTTTGCACTACTAGTGTACTTTAAGCCATTGCCCAACAAAAATTGCAAAATTGCGAGGAAACCTTGTCTCTGTGATTATAATCCCCCCCCCCCTCCCCCGCTCCCCTCCTCTTCGATACAAAACTTCGAATAATTTAAAATATTCGAAGGGTAAACATTCGCTCGGCAAAAAATATTCACGAATAACATGGGGAGAAAAAAAATTCCTCGATATTCCTCCACGCCCCCTTCCACCTCGGAAAGACGAGACAAGGCACAAAACGTTCGTTGCTCGACGACTATTATTCCACTCTCGAATATTGTTCCACCATGGGTGGATAAAGTTGGAAAACGCGGTTCCAAGGACGAAACGAAATGGGACGATGAAACGAGGTAACACGATCGTCCCAATAGGATTTTGGAAGGGAGAAACCGATGCCGTTCGGACGAATAATGAAGCGACGTGGAGGGGGGAAAGAAGAAAATAACGAGTGGACGGAGAATATTCGATCGATCTCGAGGCGAATTACGAAATGAAATAAAAATGGAACGAAGTCGAAATGAAAATCTTGAAAAGAGCGTCGGTCGAACGTGACGAGAATGAAGGGCTGGAAAGGGTTGGATAAGCTTCTCTTCGATTTTTTTTTTTTTTCTGAAAAATCGTTTGGATTAAACTCCTGGGATAAATCTCTCAGTTCTCTCTCTCTCTCTCTCTCTCTCTCTCTCTCTCTCTCTCTCTCTCTCTCTGTTTCTCTTCCCACAGCGTCGGTTTGTCGGGTTTATCAGTGAGAAACAGGTGTCTGGATGATAATTCGATTCGAAGTGGAGGTTGAATCGTGTGTAAAAATATTGAAATTTAAAATCGGGTGAATGTGTCTGCTCAATAACTGAATCTTCTATTTACGAATTTCACGTCCATTTCCAATTTAACGTGTAAATTGCATAGCACGATGCATAAACGTCGTCGAATCATCATTATTTCGTATCTGAAAATAATGAAATTAAAAAAAAAAAACAAGAAATTGGATAAAAATCTATATAGTCGGTCGATAATCAGAAATATTTAAAACAGAAATTGGACGAATAGATTCTCTCTCGTTAACTATTAAATTCAATTTGTAATTTCGACGGATAATGATAACGCTTCGTATCATGATTCATAAATATAGTCGAATCGCAAAATATTGGAATTTAAAATAGAAATTTGATAATGGTAATCAAAAGCTTAATTTTCTCTATTTACAAATTTCATACTATTTCCAAATTTAATCATAACGATAATCATGCAATCACAATAACTATATCTCGTTCTAAATATTTTAAAATATCTGAAATATCTAATAATAATCTCGTATCACACGTTCGTTAAAATATTTAAATTGGAATTAGAGACGGGATGAATTGAAATCCATTCGTTTCACAATATATCGAGATAATACGTAAACGTCATCGAAACGTCATCAAACAAATGAAAAATCGATCGTGGACGATTGTTCTCCCCTTGTTTCATTCCTCCCCATCCAATAAAAATACCTGGAAATTACGGGCAAATATCGACGTGATACCAAACGTAACGAAGCTCGAATCGCCATCGAATTAGAGGAGGACCGATCGAAGCGAAAAGTGGATCGATACCGATTATCGGCTGAGGCCAGTCGCGTCCATCTGCATTTTCCAGGGCCGTGTGTCGATGACACGAAAACGATCGACGCTGCCCCCTTGCTGGTTGGCCACGATCGATAACGAGTCTTCGAATTCACGAATGCTCGAGAGCACACGTGGTTAAGCTAATCGTAACGTGTTCGCCGATATTACGCGCCGCCACTGTGCAACCGAATTATTTTATCGCGCTTCCGGGGCCACGGACAGCCCCTTATTTGCATCGAACTCGATGAATCCGTGGAAACCATGCCGAGGAATGGAACTCCCATTTGCGACGATAAGGATGTAATTGCGATTCTGCTAATTTTCGAAAGATTGATGGAAAAGTAGAAGGATTTGATTCTTTTTTCATATCTCTTTACCAACGATAATTAAGAATCATTTTCATTAATTAATTATTGCAATGAGTTAATTTAAATAAATCTAATTTTGAACGAACGAAATTTTGTAATGGGAATGCATGCTCGTAGTATAAATCTTTTCCACGTTGAAAATTCTCCTTTCGACAATATAACTTAATCTAACCTAATTGAGTCATGCGCATGCGCATGCTAATATAATCTTTTCCATGTTGAAAGAAAGTAGATTTATCTGAAAAGGAATCGCAGAAAAAGATCTTGTCATTGTTAAATCGAATATATCGCTATAATCTAACCTAATTGAGTCACGTGCATGTTCATAATGTTGAAACTTCTGGATTAAATATAGAATTATCTGGAAAGAACTTCTATGTTATTGTTAATTCGAATATATAGTCGTAATACCATATACCATAACCTAACCTAATTGGATGTAAATTTTATAATAAGAGTAATATATATACGTATATTCGTAATGTACTTTTTTTCATGTTAAAAATTCTGGATTAAATAGAGATTTGTCTGAAAAGTGGAACCACAGAAAGATTTCTTGTATCATTGTTGATTCGAATATATCGTCTCAACGAACCAGTTTATCCGCTTTAATGCGAGCAACACGTTTAAACGATCTCCGCAAAATCGTAGAATTCCTTTTGTCGCAACCGCGGTTTCGCCAGAAACCCCTTATCGTGAATCGGATTAAGCAAATCCGTTTTTTCGTCCTCGACCTCGAGAAATTCTCTCATTACACAACTAGTACAAAGCAGTGGGTAGCATGGTCAGAATGGAAATTCAAATAAAGATCGAATTTTTCTTGGAATTAATTTTACATTTTCTTTGTATTCTTATCAAGATATCACAGATTGTATTGTAGAAGAATGCATTAGAAGATGGGTCATGTTTCTTGTCTAAATCAATCTTCTTTTCAGTATTGTTCAGAAGGAATTTCTCCTCTCGAGAATATGTTCCTCAGAAGTATCTGCTTCAAATACAGAAAGATTTTTATTCCTTCTTTTTTTTTTTCTTTTTCATTCTTCCTCTTTTCCATCTTACGATTTGTCTCTATCGTAGCGACAGAAATTTCTTTCTCTCTTTTACTTACAACACGACAAGAAAGATCTTGCTACGGTATAGAAAGATTTACTGAAAACATTTTGTTTGAAGAATTCATCTTCTTTTTTTAATCAGGATCTCAATAATTAATTTTTTGCATCCTCTTATTCAAAGATTGTAACTTTGAAAATTTTCTACCTGTGTGCTTTTTTCCAAAAATTTTAGCAATTTTATTTAATTCATTTATTTTTGTTACATATTTTTTTCTTTGTGAATTTATTTTTTTTTTTAAATCCACAATTTTTTTTATTAGATTCTTATAAAAGAGATCATATCCAAATCATTAAATATTTATATATAATATTTTTTTTTAAATTTTTATTTTCTTTTTTGTCTAATTTTCTTCTCTTATTCAACGAATTTTTTTATACATCTTTTTACATATATAAACAAGATTATTTTGGAATAAAATTACACTAGAAATATCGGAAAAAAATTTTGAAAAATATATTCTGGAACTCGAACTCGGATTCATCGCAAACTCAATTATTTTATCTACTCACCCAGTCTTATCGCTCACTTTTTTTTATCTTTTATCGCCTATTTCAATCATTGTCATCCTTCTGAACTTCTACCATTCATTTTCTATCCTATTTTCAACTCACAAATCACCAAAAACTCTATCTATCCTCTTCGAACATCGAACTCTTCTCAAATCGAGTCAAACAAAGTTCGAACGAAGAGCGTACAAACGCGTGCACTTTGTGTCGCAAAAGAAAATGCTCTTCTTCTTCTTCTTCTTTTTCTTCTTCTTCTTCTTCTTCTAATTCTTCTTTTCGAGACAAGTTTCGAAAAGATGGCAAGTGGAAAGTTTCGAAAGTATCCGGAAGCGAGGATGCTGTTTCTCACGAAGATCTTCCTCATATCGAAACCGCCCACGGGCCACGCTTTTTATTTTTTTACACGTTCTCCTCCCATTACTCGAAGCTATTCGTCGCCCTCGTTCGTCGAAACATCCTTTTTCTCGCCATACGCACGCGTAATCTCCGCGAAATAGTTCCCCTTTATTGCCACCAGGTGTTCACATCCACTCGTTTCGCGTTTTATCACGCGAGAAGAGGTAAAATTAAGGGGATTCATGGTGGTTGAGGTTAGGTTGGAAGACGTTTTCTGAAAATGATCTTTGAAAAGGAGACGTTCATTGATAGAGAAGAGGATGAGAAATGGTATCTCTCCGTCGTTTTGACGTAACGATACTCCCGTTACCTCTTCAAAGAAGAAGATATTGTTATGAGAAACTCGAGAAGAGAATACGATCGTATTTCATTCGACTTGAACGAAAATCTTAATTATCGAGGAAATTATTATATATATATTTATATTATATATATTTCTTTCTTCGGCAGAAAACGTTCGATTGGTCTTTTAAAATTTAGATTTTTAACAATTTCTTTCAATTGTTTCGATCAACAACTATAAAACTTATATCGTTTAACTTTTTAATTACAGTTCCATTCCAATTGCAATTTTCTCAACGATTCATTTTTCATACACCAATATTGTTCCAATTTTAAAGAGATAAAATATTTTCTTATCTACGAATGAATAAAAGTTAAAAATTACGAATGATTTCAAAATCCAAAGATACATACCTGAATGTGGCAAATAAAATTTTCTCTTTGAAAAGATCATCTTCTCGATAATGACAACACTGTACGAAACTTCTTCAAATATTTATTCATACTCGATACTTGTCAAACAACTTATCAAAGAGTCCAAATTCTTGGGAAAGATTGCGGTTAATTGAGAAATGGCGGTAATTAATGTAATAACGCGATCCCTTAACGGCTTCTCCCGCCATTACGCGTGTGATTTCGCTCGGAGAAGTCAGAGAGGAGGGATCTTAATTACAGCATTGTTCGAGAAACGGTGGTCTGGCGAATCTGTCGCGATAGAACGTTTCCACGTCGTTGAAATTAATCGCGCGATCCATCGACTAATGGGTCTTTCCGATCGTGAAAGATGGCGAATCTGGTAGAAAGAATGTTGCTTCTGATCCCACGATCAGCCGCGACGTGGCTCTGCCTGTCTTTCTCGAACAAGGACTATTGGATACACGAACACGATTTGTCGTGGATATTTCATTCGCATGCATTCGATTCCAAGTTGAATTAATATTTACATCAATGATCATTTTTATGTCGAATCTTTATCTTTACTTTTTGTTAATTATTACATATTAAGGAAAGATTTGGTGAGATATCGTGAATATTTCATTCCATTCCATGTCCGATTCTAAAATATTGAATTGAAAATTTTGTAGTTTGAACGAACGATATTTATATAGACATTTTTATTTTAAATTATTTTTCTTTTATTCTTTCTAAACTAAATTAAATAAATTAAATAAATTATTAAATTTTGTAATACTTGCATGATTCTATGAATGTTAAATTGAAAATTTCGTAATTTTTATTTCCAATTCTTTATTAATTTAATCATGAATTAAAACAAGTTTGGTAATGTGAAATTTATAATCATTTTTATCTCAAATCTTCATCATTATTTTCCATTAAAAATATTCGTAGTTTGAATGAATATATATTAATAACCATTTCTATTTCAAATCTTCTTTCAACTTTCCATTAATCACAAATTAACAAATTTTTATTATAAAATATCGCGAATATTTTATTTCATAATTTTAATCAATAACATTTTCACTTTTTCCCTTCTATATTCCCATTAACCGTCATAAATTGTAAAAGTTTAGCAGTGACAAGAAGCAAGTTGTAATAATGTTCGTTAAAAGAAAAACGAGGGAAAAGAGCGCTCCTTCGAGATTATTCCGTGAAACGACGCTAATATCAGATAAATAAAAGAATATCGTGATGGAGGCGTTTTGAAAAAACCGTTTGAAACTTTATGGGCACATAAAAGTTGAAATCAAGGCTTCCCGCCGGCGGAGGCTGTCAGTTTGAACTTTAAATGGAATCACCGGGGACCGGAAATAAGAGCGACCTATTTCTTTCCGCGGATATTGATCAACTCGTGGCTGAGTGTCTGAGAATCGGCGACGCCGCGCTAAGTGCTCTTGTGTCCGCGGAAATTCTACGATTTTCGTCTCCGTTTCAATCCACGTCGGGTATTAAAGCGAGCAGAACTAAACGAATAATAAAAAAGAGGGAGAGGAACAAAAAGAAATCTCTGCTCGAGGTTATTATTCCGTCCAAAAATGCATACGAAAAATCTTCTCTGAGAGTCTCTGAACAATTTTATTCCTTATATTCCTTAGAGTTATTCAAGGAATTGAATTTATAAATTTCTTGAAAAAGTCGAAATTCTTGGAAAAAGTAAGTCGAAGAGAAAGGAGAGATCAAAAGTTCGGAAAACGATACGAAATTTTTTTATGATCGGTTCTAATAAATATAAATAATGTACAAACCTGTGATTTTTGATTCGAAATTTTCGAACAAGATCATTCGAGGAAAAATAATGTTTCGATAATTTATTGAACTTATTGGACACGTTACACTTGTAAATTTTTCACATTCACTTTTCACGTTACATTTGCAAAAGCACAATTCTCAAACAAAAATGTACAAAACTACGTTACATCACGAGCATCGGAAACTTAACCTAAAAAAAAAAAAAGAGTTGCGCGATACTGGGTAAAAATGCAAATGATAAGCTCTGCATATTTCCATATATCGATGAAAAGTACGATTACAAAGAACGTGATATTATACGGGTGGAAAACGGTGGTTCTCGATGAAAATATCGCTTAATAACTGGAGAAATGCTGGCTCGTCGGTTTCGAGATCGGGTACCCAGGTGACAACGTTTATTACCGTTTTACGCGATGACTTATTACCGGCCGTGGGTAACAACGAGTCGTTCGATTTATCGTTGGCCGGCTGTTAACCCAATATATGAATCGATATATGCACATTATATTGGAACCGTGCCAATTTTCATATTCGAAAATAACCTTTCCGTATCCGAGCTGACCACGATACGTGCCATCCAACAATTACTATTTGGAGGATTGTTCACGAGTATTATCAATGGATCAGTGGATCGTGAAAGAATTCTTTTGGAGGATTTATTTTCTGCTTTGTTCGCGTCGACGTGTCCCGAATGATTAAATGGATAATACATAACGAAAAATTGTCAAATTTTTTTGAAAATTTGAGTCAAAAAATTGTCTGCTCTATTCATATCGATGGGAATTTCGAGTAATTAAACGAGAAACTATATTTTTTTAAAAATTTAACGGGGTAAATGTAATTCTCTTGAATAATGCTATTACAGCAATGAATGTAAACTTTCCTATCTTTTTCAATTGAACATATTCTACTAGAATACCAAGAATATTTCGAAACTTCAAATTCTCTGGAAGCATACAAAAGTCTTCAAACTTTATACCTTAATACAATTCGAAAAATATATATACATATATAAAAAGAATTAATTCGTACTACGAAATTTCTCCCATTTCTCGTCAGATAGGGAGGATTGTAAATTGCAACTCGGAATCGACTAACTTTTTTTTTTTTTTTTATAGCTTCACGCTTCGACGACACGAATTTCACGAACGTTTCCCTCCAATTCCTTCCGCGAATCTATCTCTCTCCCCTTCCTCCTCTCCCGAGGGGATCTCGAGTAATTCGAAGCGAATGTCAGTCGCGGCGCGAATTTATTCCCAACCCCCTCTCTTTTTCTTTTTCTTTTTTTTTTCGGGCGGTTTCCGCAGGAGGATGGCAGGCGATAAAAGCGTCAGGTACGGTTCTCGTCACGGGCCACGGGGCAAAAAGGGCCACGATGCCATCCTTGTGTATCTCTTCCAAAGGCTCGCCCCGTTCTTTATCGTGGAAACGATGACAAAAGCCGGCCAGAGGATGGAAAAAGTCCTCGTGGGGAACGTACGCGGAGAAAACCTATCTGAACTCTCCCTCTCTCTCGTCTCCTTCTTCTTCGTCTTCGTGAAACTGTTCTGGATCGCTCGAATATATCGCTTTCGCCTAACTTGCTCCTCCTTCTTCCCCTTCTCCTTCTTCTTCCCCCTCTCTTCTCGATCCTTTGTCCGTCCCTGCCTTCCCCATCGTTTGTTCGTTTCCTTCGAATGAAAGGAGGAGAGATATGAATCGGTTTGCAATTCGCGATATTTTCTATCTTCGAAAATATTTAATCCAGAAATTTTTTTCTTCTTCATGTTTGTTTAAACCGTTTCGAAAAAAACATATTATTTTTTTCTTGGAAGGGGAAAGGTGTGGTTTTGAATTAGGCAGGATTGCTTGGTAAACAAGAGAAGCGTGTCTTGTGATGGGACAAAAACGAGCAATGGCATCGAGTCCATGCACGTAATACTATACTTTTTTGTACCGAGGCTTTGAATCTGTAACAGCAGATGGTAAGGTAGTTTCTTCGTTGTGCAAAAAAGTGCTCGAGTCTAAGTGATTTGCTTTTTTTGGACCATTAGAAATTAGACGGACACAAGATAAGATATTTTCGGATTACTTTTGAAAATAATATAATATACGATATTTACAATTTCGGATACGAGTCAAAAGTGACTTGAATCCTGTTCGTAGATACCAATTGAAGAGATACAATGGATTAGGAGAATAAATTCACTGTTGTCACCGACTAACTTGTAACATAACATCGATTCGAAACTTTCCACTGTGTCACGTTCGTCAGGAAAGGAAAGCTACGGGGAAGCTTGGAGGAGGGAGACCTAGTTCGAAGACTTGGCCGCCATTATGACGGCGGGCTATTCAGATTCAAACGACGTTCGAGTCTCTCCGTGCTATTGTCATCAGCCAGTTTGATACTCGTAACAATTACGTCGCGACGCGAAATTTCATCTATCGATGAGAACGGGAAGCTTGTCTGCGTTTAACAAACGACTAACATTTTAGAGAAAATATATTAATATTAAGTTTAAATATTTGCACGAAATATCTCAACTATGTTATTAATATAAGTAAATATCATTTGAGAGTGTGATTAGATTTATTGGTAGTGAATTTAATTAGATCTTGTTAAGATCTTGATTCTAGGGATATGTAGATATGTAGAAAATATCTAAGAGTCATCAGAAATACTTTATTGCTAGATTTAATTATTAGAATTGTTAGGATTTTTATTCTGATAATATTTAGGATATTTAGAAGTCTAGAATTTAATTGTTAGGAGTTTGGTTCTAATCTAGGAATATTTAGAAGTATTTTCTTGTTACTTAGATTTAATTAGAATTGTTAGGATTTTGATTCAGATAATATTTAGGGGTTTCTAAAAGTGTTTGTGTAACACATTTAATTAGAATTCTTAGAATTCTAGAGATATTTAAGGTCTCTAGGAATCACTCAAAGTGCATGAGTTGGCAGATCAAATTAGATAAAATTGTTGATAGGATCCTGATTCTAGGGATAACGCAATACATTTAGGGATCACTATAAGTACTTGGAAGGTTCGAAAAGTTAACAATGTTTCGAAAGTATCGATGGTATTAAGTTTTTGCAATGTGTTTGATGAGATTACAAGAGGTTTGTTATAAACTTCTACCAACTAATAAGACGCTTATAACTTCGAATGAATGCAGCTTCCCAGTTGAAAGCACGTAAACCTTGCGCAACGCGATTAATAATCTCCCCTAAACTAACCGATTCCATTTTTCTTTCTCGAGCCTTATCTTAAAATTAAAAAATTGTCACAGTTCATCTATGATAATCTCCACTTTCTATTCTATTCTTTATTTATTTATTTTTTTTTTTTTTTAATCTCCAACAGAAAGCGTCCAATCCTATTTTCCGCGAATTCGCAAACGAGTTGCGAATGAACTCGGTTCCGCCATTTTAGTGGCGCCAATTTTCACACAATTGAAATAAAACGTTTCAAACGGAATTATATATGCGATAACGCAAACACGCAGGCAAGCAACAAACAAGAGAAGCTCTCAAATGCCTCCCCCGGGATCTTGGTGTGGAAGTACGTGCCTTTTAAACCGGCTATTTTACATCCCTGGAACACAGGAGTGTAATTGAATCGTGCTGAAAAAGTTTTCACGGATATCTGGGCTGGGGGGTTCATCGTGGCCCAAACTGTTCGACCGACCGTCGATAAATTTTTCAACGATCGAGATCAACGTTCGCCGAACAGCTGACCTAGCTCTCGATTCAATCGATTTCTTCGTCAAACGACTTCTGCTTCCAGCTTTCGTTTTTTTTTTTTTTTTTTTTGATCTCCATTTCGATTTCGAGTTGTAATAATAATAATCTATTAATAATCCATGACACGATGATAATACTTCACTTTGTCACAATTATTAGAAAATGCAGAAAATATTTCTACCTATTATAACTAAATATAAATGTAAGAGCAATTACATCGATTCCGATATCGATCGTCGTTCAATTTAATCAGAATTTCGTTAGGATTTTGATTCTAGGGATACCTAGAATATTTAGGGTTCACTAGACGTACTTTCAATTCGCGTATAATATCTCCGATTTTTAGCGTGAATCGAAGAAAAAAAAATCGCAAAAAATTGAAAAAATATACCGTTATACCGTGATCCGTGAATGTTTTATCAAAATATGAGGGGAGAGGAGAGGGGGAAGAAGAGAGAAATCCATCAGTTTGACAGTTTAGCGAACGCTCCGGTTAAAGTAACTGATTTCCGCTCGGACATTTTGAAAGGCAAACCGCGAATATATAACTCTCTCTTCAACAATGAAAAAAAAAGAGGGGGAGGGAGAGAGAGAGAGAGAGAGAGAGAGAGAGAGGAATGAAAAAGCGTAGCAAAGCGAGCGAGCGCCTAGTGTTACAATATTTTCGACAGCTTCTGCAGAAAGGATTTTGCGACTGGGAACGACAAACGCGTGAAAATCGAATTCTATCCCCGATCACACTTCGTTACAACGTTCGCGGCCAAAAGTGTCTCGATTCCATTGTCTCCGCGCTTTTCATACGAATGTATATATGCATCGTGATTTAAAAAAAAAAAAAAAAAGGATCCCTTCTCTTTGCGCCGCTTCTTCCACGCCCCCTCCCCCGGCCTCGTGCTCGAGTTGGCTGATGAATAAAGGATCAGCAAACAGGATAAAGGGGAGCACACGGTCCACCCCTTAATAATTTCCTGGCGAGTCAGCGAACGGATTAATGATCGAGTTTGCTTATGGACAAGTTTTTGGAAAATTGATCGATCAACCCTTCTCTAAAAATGGAAATTTTTACACGAACAGTTTTATTATCGGAGAATGGATATTTGATCGCTTGTCTGATATACTATAAAATATTGAGTTACGATTATTACGAATAAATGATAATGATGGAACAAGTCGAAGCTCTTTGAGTTATAGAGTTTGTATTGTTCCACTTCAAGTCAAGGATGAATAGGTGATAAAATAAATGGAAAACAGATCGATCAGACAAGTAACAAAAAAAAAAAAAAGATGTAAGAAACAAGTTAAAACTTACTTTTCAAAAAATATAAACGTGACGACATTTCTTGCCTTAATAAAATACAACAAATACTTTTTTTTCACATTCACGTCGAAAACAATAGTCCATAAAAATTGAGATAAAAATTTTTTGCATTTCTACATAGATTTAATTCTCTGACGAGCGAGAAAGAGCGTATCGAAGGTGAAAATATTTTTTTCAGTGTACACTTTTTTTTCTCTCTTTTTTTTTTTCTTTTTTCAAAGTCTCCTCGATACTTGTAATTTTTCCAGCACCCTTGAAAAAAGTGGATGGCGGCAGAAAGTATTTATTTCTAGTGTCCTCGAACCGTTTAATTTTTCGCGTACTCGTTCGAATAATTGCCCTCTGAATTTTTCTCAATTTTCGGTCCCTCGCCCTCGCACGTTCGTTCTCTCATTCTCATTCTTCCCTTCCTCTCGTTTCCCACCAAAGTGTATGCCAGGAAAGAAATTGCACGTCTCGTTGCTTTTGCTTGTTGGAAACTAAAATTCCGATCGTTTCTGCTATCGATTCGAAATATCGAGAGGAAGACGCTTTGTAGAAATAGTTCGAAACGAAGGCGAGTCGAATAAACGTTTCTCTCTTATCCAGATTATCGTACGATCATTTGGGATTTTCTCGTTGAATACAAACATTGGTTCCATTAATGGCTTAATAGAATTCTAGTTAGAAATATTTAAAAAAATTCTTAGAGAATTGTTCTTTTACTCTTTAAGATCCTTCTCCGTGAAAATTTTAGTACGCAGTCACGAAGTTATTTATATCTATCGTAGTATAAGGAAATGACGAGAGTAAATATCTTAAATGCTCCTATATAGAAATAAATCGAATCAGTATGATATACATCGATTTAATCGATTTCTTGAAATCTATCGATGGACTTATGGATGAAGCGGCCAACTTCTTTTCGCGTTCATACCAACAATTGGATTAGAGCGAGAGGAAAATTCGTGGAAAATATTCGCCAGAACTTGGTCATCCAGGGTATCCCAACCAGAGTTTCTAGGCTTGGAAATATCTTCACGAACTTTCATGTAAATTACTCATTACGGAGAGAACTTCCCAAGATTTCGTCCTTTATCCGTTAATTTTAATTTCGATCCTCTCGTATTCTTCTTCTCCAGAGAGGACTTCTTTTCTCCGCTTGTCTTTCACGAAATTCAAGAATCTCTCTTCCCCGAGTCTTTGAATATAATACAAGGCAAATCTCGAGAGATAAAATCTGGTTGGATTTATACAATTTTAGAGGATATTCTTTTATGCGCGTGCTTTAATGAATAGTCGTAAAGAAAGAGGGATTCGATAACGTTACGAAAGAATCGAGGGCATAGTAACCCAGATTTTTTTCTCCACGAGAAAACTGGTAACAATCTACTGGGAATTAATTCGAGTACGTGGAAGAATCGTATACCGAATACGTGACCAGAGAGTCAGAAGCGAAGGAAAAACTAGCGCTCGTCGAACGACGTACGGAGAGAGATATCGTCATCCTCTGGACCTCGTCGTCGTCGATTTCAGCTGATGTCGGAAATCGAGAGGACGTGCCTCGATATCCGGTTCCTTATCGATCCTCTCTCTTTTCCACCACTTCTTCTTCTTCCCTCTCTTTGTTCGTCTATAATTCCACGAAACATACTTCTCTTTTCTCCTTCTCTTCAATGCTTGACCTCCTTCGACTATTTATTTCATGTTCACATTGGAAAAATTTCGCATGAAATGGAGAAAAATATGGGGAAATGTTGGATTCCAAACGGAAAAATCGAAGAAAAACGAAAAATTGTTTGGATGATGGGTAAGTGGGATTCGAACCCTTGGTTATTTTGATGGAAAACTAGGACTATAATCACTGAGCCACGAAAACATTCTTCGATCACGTTATTATTTTACTTATATCAAGTACATCAACTACAAGTTAAATCAAGTTAAATCAAGTTATAACTTGGATCATTTTGGATGGAACTATTATTTCGTTTATAACAACTCGATTGATATTACATAAAAACACTGATAGAATACTTTGAAAGCAACGATTATCATAAAATAAATTATCAAGCTTTTTTTTATTATTAAAAAATTCTGCAAAAATACCTCTTCTTTGACAAATTTTAGTTCAAAAAATACGCGTCAATGTCTCCAAACAGATTAATCTTATTTTTAAAATGTTGAATTTGAAAGCTGGAAACATCATCTTCGGTGACCCATTGTGCCATGATACGTTGAATGGAATCCGGCAGACGTATATCTTCCTTGAGGATAAATCATTCGGGATTATATATTTCACTGTCAATCATGCAGGACAAATCGCTCGTCTTATTCCCGCCTCGAGCAACGTCACGAACGTTGCAAACCGATCGTTAAATCAATTCGAGCGAAAAGACGTTTGACGGAAAAAAGGGCGGGCTCGCGAACCAATGATAAATTTCGCGCCTGCGGAAACTGCGAAGACGGATGCGTTGTTTGCAGCTTCCCTTCGCGCAAACAACCTCTCGTATCTTAACGTTTGAATGTTCTGTGCACTTTGCAAAACAACGTTACATCGTTACATTGAAAAAAGAGTCATCTTGGATACTTTATCGTTGCATTTTTCGAAGTACTGCACGAAAGATTGACACTGAAACATCAAACGAGTGTATCATCAGTTAAACGAATATTATCGAATCGATAGATCAAGACTATTGGCCAGACAAGTGAAACAGATCATACAACGAGTGAATTAAAGTATTAATTATTAGTAATTGAATCAATTAATTGAAATTTCGAATAAAATAATTAATTGTTTTTCATTATAAATGTTAGATGTTGAACTTTATTCTTAATTTCTAAATTTTTTCCATCTCTGGACAAGTAGATTAACTTGGTTTTAGTGAAATAAGTAGAATAGGACGAGTGGAACGTATATCTCGAAAATGGATTTAGATTGTCGCGGACAAATAAATTAAAGCAAGCTTGATGAGACAAGTGGAACAGGGCAAGTATTATCTTGGGCCAACGCTCTTGATCAAACGAAATTAAACTATCGTGTTAATTAAGAGATTAATGAAAAAAAAACATTACCAATTTTCCTTTTCGAGTGAAACTTCCATTCTCATTTAGAATCGAATCTCGTTCTTCCCCATTTATCTTCAACAACATCAAAGAAAAAAAGTCTCTTAAAAAGTATTTGATTAAAAATAAAGATTAAATAATAAAATTCGTTTCGAATCGTACTTACTACTTAAATTAAAATTTTATACTCACAACTAACCTTAAAATTTTCTCCGTCTTTATTACGTATCGATATTATCTTTGTTATGGTTGATCTTATTATATATCGATTAATCGATATGTTTCAGACGCGAATTGGCCGGTGTTGATCTGCGTTTTAACGGCGACCACGGTGCTCTCCTGCCGGCAAAGCGAATTCCAATGCGGGAACGGGCGGTGCATCGCTCTGAACAAAGCGTGCAACGCTGTCAACGACTGCGGGGACGGCAGCGACGAGCCACGACAGTGTTCTCGTGAGTACACGGTTGATCAACAACTCGCTGTTCCACGATGGTGGATCGAGTTAAGTGGCGCCACAAGCGCAGGGCAGACGCGACTGGAAAATCGAATTATCCGCGACGCCCCCAATTTTCATCCGGCAAAACTTTGGATAACTGTGTTGCGTATCTCGTACCGCGACGGACTTAAGATAGAGACGAGACAAATATTTGTCAATCTCTCTTTATTCTGAAGAATCTGATTCGAAACGGGCCTTTAAAATTTAGGATCGTATGGAATGTAGAACGCTATGCATCAAGTTACAAATGGAGCAAATTGGAGAGCGAGATAAGTAATTTAGAATCCGTGGAATCTGTAGATAAGAGACATTGCTATGGGATGAGTAATATATAATGGTCGAAGAAGCCAAGAATACACAGATTGCTTATAATTAGTTTGAATTTCGTGAATCGACATTGTTCGTGTAAATTCGTTCTGTTGAAATCGAATTTGATTTTATTTTTGTGCACAAAATTCTAAGTGGCACAAATAATTAATCAATGTTTAATATGATCAGATATTTTTTATCTCTTAAATTCAAGAATTTCATAAGAATGTACAGTCACTCATTGGTCAGTCATTCAATATAATTGTATAAATTGTTAATATAAATTATTTAAACTAATTTTATTCGAAATTTTCAACTAGTTAATGTCCAACTTTATCAACAGGAGATAAAGAAGAACACATATTGTTTTACGTAAATTCCTGTAATTATTCGTTACATTCCTTCCAATAACATTAATTCGCATCTTGCCAAGTTTCTAAAAAATTTCTTTTCTTCTTTGATTCGAAGAATCGAAAACAATGGCGAAAAATCCATCGTATTCCCTTATCGAAGGAGCAAACGAAACTCGATTACACGGCTAACGAAACAAGACCGTGAAGGGTTAGGATAAACAAATACAGAGAAAGAGAGAAAGAGAGAAAAAGTGTAACGAAGCGGAAAGTCTTTGGGATCCCGGGTTGCGATCACGATAGAGGGTAGAACGAGTTTCGAGTTTGAAATGGGAGGGGAGTTTCGATCACGGGAACAATGAGAGGATCAGTTACCGCATTCAATCCTCGCGACAATGAGTCGAGCGAGGAATGTTGGCGACATGGAAGAGAAAGGGAGAAGGGACGATTGTATCCTCTTCTCGGTGAAAAGCGGCGAATCTCCGACTAATTATTGTTTCGATTCGATGAAAAAGATCGCGCGTTTCAGTCCTACGATTCTCGAGGTATCGAGTGAAGCACAGTGTACGTACGTGGTATCAAGTGGAATCGAAGGGAGTTGGATTTACTGTATTTCGTCCAATTCTATTTAAATATGTGTTTACGAATGATTTTGATTCTTGTGCGAATATTTTGAAATTGGAAGATTTGAAGATTCTTAAATTTATGATTTTTTTTTTTTTTGTGATAATGTCTTCAGTAAATGAAATTTCCAATTTTTCCGGAATTTTTAGTGGATGGAATAATATTTTAGTAATCTTTAGTAATCTTCTGATGTTGGAATTTATAGTTTTAATGTGAATATCAAAAATTTTGAAAATTACCGAAAATTTAATAATCTTTGGGAATAGAATTTTTGAATAGAATAATTTTAATCCTTATATGAATATTCAAAATTTAACTTATTAAAATTATACATTTATAATTTTAGTCTTCGAATAATAAAATTTCCGGATGAAATGAATTTATTTCTTGTATTAAATTTGTAATTTTACTTCTGGTAATAGAATTATAAATTGGAAATCCGTCAAGTAAATGTTGAACAATTTTAATGCAATATGGAGCAGTATGATTGGTAATTTGTTTGTCAATGAATGCCAAATTAGTTCCGTAATCTAGCATCGATTTTCAATGAGAACGTGGCATCCCATAGAATTTCCAGACGTGTAAATTACCTTCCATCAACGTCTTCATTTATTCTACGTCTTCAAATCTCTCTAGTACTTCGCACATTTCTCGTCAAAAAAACATTTCAAGGAAAATTGTTAGTAGTTAACATCCCTTCATCGCTCTATCTACCTGCAAATTAAAACTCGTATATATAGACTGTTCTACGTAATATAAAATATAATATAAAATAAAATATAAAAATGTTCTACTACATACAAAAATGAATTGAGAAAAAAGAAAAATATTCTTTCATTTAAATGAAAAATTGAAATAATCAAAAACTTTAATTTTATAAACTCGGTTAAAAATTATTATATATATAACATAATACCAATATTCTATTTTTTAAAAAAACTAAAAATTCAAAAAATACAACCAACCTCTTTCTATTTTTACTTTTCACAATAATACTCTTCAAGATATCCTCTACATACGCAAAAATATCTCGTTTTCTCTACCACTCCTGCCAAGAGTCGTGAATTCCCCTTTACTTCGTTTAATCCGTAACACGTGCGAATATTAAGGCAGCCAGTGTCGCATTTATAATTGCGTAGGGTGTTTTCCATGGCGGTTGTCGAGCGGTCGCTGAAGACAATAAGAGGAAACGCGGTTGCTTTATGTTGGCGGCGGTTTTGTGGTAATGGGAAACATGGCGAGATCGATAGAACGGCGTTTAGTATCGTGTGCACCAGGGCAAGGGTTGTTGGGGAGGGGATGTAAGTTGAACCGTAGGCTCCCGTTGAAACGTGAAACGAATGCGAAGGTATTTCATTTCTCTCGTTTCGTTTCGCCTCGTTGGGGCGTGCTACGTTAATTGGAGTTTAATTATTCGTGGCTTTTCATTCGTCGATCCATTCTAACCGACCATGCAATGATGATACTTCCATACGTACGATTGATAATTTCTAAAGCGCCAGTCATGTTTAACCTTTCGATGTTGCAAGATACGCTTCTAATCTAACCTAACTTTTCGAGTCAAGATTTTATCGTACGTGATTGTTTCAGTTTCTTTTTACACTAGTAGTAATCTTCATAGTTATCTTCTTTCCAAGTGAAGATTTAAAATTTTTGAAGTTTCTTCGTTCTTTAAAATTAAAATATAATTTTATTAATTATATAATTATTTATAGTTATATTAAAATATAATAAGTTTGTAATATCCAATTATAATACTGTACCTGAGTTGAAATAACATGACAAAATAACCCTTTTCATCAATCCAAGATTATGTGATTGTTCCAATTTCTTTTTACACTAGTAGTACTCTTCATAGTTTTCGTTCTAAGTGAAGATTTTTAATTTTTAAAGTTTTATTATTTTCGTTTTTTAAAATATAATAAATTTGTAATATCCAATATTATAATAATATTAAATAAATAAAAATTTACCTGAGCTGAAACCGTATGATAAAATCCAAGGATTGATTTCACGAATCAACCATGCATATCTCAATATACTACAAATTCGTATAGATTTTCTCAAGCTAGCTGAATTTCCTCTAAATCTTTTGGGATTGACTGCGATCTACAGTAGTCAGTACAGTACACGATCTAAAGAATTCAATAATAAATGTAATAATAAAATACTGTGAAACGTTCTCCTTTAACAGAAATATTTCATTCGATTTTACAGTCTCCGTAAAATATTGAAGAAAATATTCGACGGAATATTTTCAGTTACTTACATAGAAGATGGCCTGTGGCCCAGTTTTACTGAAAACTAGGTTAACAGGTAATCTCGTTGCCTTCTCTATTCATGTTCCATTGTTTCTTCGATATCTGGCGAAAAAGAAGCGAGACGGTTCTTCCATAATCACTATATTTCATCCCAACTACTATTTTTATAAAAAGGTTGGACGGAAAGTCGTGTCGTTAATTTCTCCGTTTGTTTTCCTTTCTTCTATATCGAACAAACAGATAAATATTTTTCCTCGCGCCTTCTCCTTCCTCCGCAAACTCTCCTGCTCCCCTCCAACTGGCCAACCGAAAGTTCGTAACGAGAGATACGAAAGGAAATACATGGATACGCTGTATCTAGATAGAATGTTATATACTGAAGTTATAAATAGGTTAGGCTTATATCAGAGGGCTTACATGCTCGTTAATAAATAATAATAATAAAATTCGCAAAAATAAATGAATTTTGTTTTTCCTCTTTTTTTTTCATTTCGAACGAAATTTTTTATTTTTCTCGAATCTTGTCAAATTCCTTTTTCGATAATAAATCCGCGAAAATATGAGGAGACGTTTTTTAAAGGATAAATCACGAAAATTAAAGGATCGAAGAAGAAACGACGTGGATTCTGGTGGATTTCCCGGACAAACTACCCCTATTTTGCCACGCTCTGTCGATAGCAAGTTGTCCAAATAGGGGACAATATCCCCGTATTTCCAACAATTTCGTCATGGATCTCGTCGACGCTCGTTATCCTCTATATGTTCCAAAATTTATTCCTCACATTTGTATAAAATCATCTTTTTTGGATCATTACATCGACTTTTTTATTGTTCTACTATACTGTTATTCGACTATATTTTTATTGTTCTTTCTATTTAATTATAGCGAAGTACGAAATGAGGAAAGTGAAAATTTTCCAATAAAATTTTAAATTCTATTAAATTTTTAATTTAGATTTCTTTTTAATTCGAATTTTTCACGAATTTATAAATTATGATATATTCTACAATATTGTTCAATTTTTTTTTTGTATTTAAAATCGAAATAAAAAAATTTCTACGGATGATTAAAAAGTTTTCGTTTATTTTACGAACGAGACACAATGTTTTCATGAATGATTCACACAATGATTCTATTAGCATTGTAGTCGCGTCACGAGATGCACGTTCCAACCCTACGCTGAGAAGGGTTAAATCGCGTGGAACCCGGCTCACCAGCTTCGAATTATTTACGGCAAATGGCGGAACGATGTCGCGTGTCCTCTACGAGCTTGATTAATCCTTATGTCACGTGACGTATGTTCCCTTCGATGCGACGAAATTACAAATTCAACAAACATCCTTCGAGACATTTAGTCGAAATTGATTGAATTTCGTTGATACGTTGTTTGTTTTACAATTGTTGGTTACGCAGTTGTTCATGGTATGTAAATTTGATCGCACATATGCAAAAGTTTTATTTATACGCAATAAAAAACATATTAAAATATTCTCATCTTGCTTAACTGTAACGTATTCGATCTAATTAATATGAACGTTATGAGAATTTTTTATTCTATAATGATCACGAATTCTCATGAAGAAATTAAAGAACCGTTATTTCCTCACTGCAAAATTTCCTCCACTAGTTTCTCGATCTCTACTTATCAGTAACCCACAATTTAGCTCGGCTTAACTACTACCGCCATAATTAACTGAAACTTACGACTCGGGTTTAGGATGCGCGCGCATGCAGTTAAACGCCACGCGAATTTATACACGTGCGTTCGGTGCTCCCTCTACAAAATTCCTTCTTGATAACGATGATTTACCGAGTCGTACTCCCCACCGGGATCTTATTAGCCTCATTATAATGACTGTTTCGCGAGACAATGCGTCGACGATGTATTTACAAAGGGACTATAGGGATAAACATTGATCAAGCTGGCTGATTCATTGCGAAATAATTGCACAACCATGCTGCGATCCGCATTTTCGCGGACTTTGATATATTATTCTAGTATGTCGACCGGCTTATCGCCGCGAAACCTAGCTTGAGGCTTGGAATACATTGCGATTTATATTTTCGCCTCACGTACCACTCGGTTAATTGGTCTGGTGAACTGGGAAATGAGATTTAATGTGATGTGTACTTTTTGTTGAAAAATTTTGTAATTTTAATTTCGTAATTTTGTTGGAATTTTATTAACGTCGACTACTAAAGCAGATATTAAATATTATTTATATTGTATGAATCAAAAGTCATTCGGTTTTGTCAAACAAGAATTAGATTAAGTTAAAGTAATAAAAAGATATTGAAAAATTTATTTTAAAAATCGTGTTTTCTTTTTAGAATATATTTTCAAATGGAATTTCGAATAATAATGCAAAAAATATTGACAAAGTAAATTTTTCCTATATAAAAAACTTCGAACTAAATCAAAGATTCTATTTTCCAATAATCATGGTCAATCTATAATTTTATTTCAATTATTTATCCCTATCAATATTCCACAATTCTCTAAATTAAAGTATAAAAATAAAAATATCAAAATATATTATCCTTTAAAATCACTAAAATCTTTCTGTGAAAAAAGCTGACTCAGTTGTTCCTCTCAGGATCCCTATTTTTGCACCGATCATAATTCAAGGGACAAAGTCGTAAAACGTCGTAAGTACCTGATTCAGACGTTATTCCGCACTCTTTTTACGTCCATCGATGATGAAGAAGGGAAAAAAGGAACACGAACTGCTGGTAAAACAGTGAAGTCGATGTGCACTCAGTGGATTCGAAGCTATAGCGAGTTACAGAGGTCTCGCGAGTAATCCAGGTTGGAGAACTTCCGGTTCCAGCGACTGGGAAAGAATGACGTGTCAATGGCAAGGCCAGATTCCAGTCACGTAGTTGCGGAACCGGAACTTCGAACCGGAAAGAAAAACAGGCTCGACTCTGTGGAATAAAAGATGGAAAGAGTGGTCAGCAAAATTGGAGAAAATTATATTTGTGCTAACATTTGGACGTGGACATTGATATAACATCGCGAAATATTGTAATATAATAATAGAACTAAATATTAACCTTAGAAAAATGAGAATCATTCTGTTGCAGACTTGTATTATGTACATAAAAATATAAAAAGAAATATATCTAATTTTTCTATATAAATTAAATTATAAATTCTGAGATTAAAAATGACAACAAATAATTTTTTGAAAAGATTTTTTCCTAAATGGGCTCGAGCAATCCTTTTTTCTAGTTTTCCTAGAATTAAAGAATAACTTGATAATATATTCTCTATAATTATTATAGAAAAAATAATAATGATTCACCGTTACATCATGAACATTGAAACAGAATATTATTATAAGCATCAATAACAGAATTATATTTTGATACAGAATACTATTTCAAAATGAACGATCAAACCTTTTAATTTTATTAGATTCCAGTTCCAATTCCAATATTGTACTATCTTGCACAATAACCTCTCGCAATAAGATATCTTCTTTAAAGCCGGAGCTGTCGACATTTCGCTTCTATTTTTCATTAAACAAAGATGGTGGCTGGTACAATTATGAATTTTCTTAAGCTCGCTTCTTCCATTTCCTTTTTCTCCCTCCTTCCTTGTCTTTGTATCTTTTTTTTTAAATTTATCAATGCATTTTTGTCGACATCAGAAGTTCAGAAATAAACCGATGATATCATATATCACCAACAGAAACCATCATTTTTGTAAATTACATTCATTACGGATTATAGGAAGTCAGATACTGGTTGCAGAAAAATTACGATAGGGAATAACAAACTTTGGTATTCTTCTTGCGACTACAATGAATTCTCTTCGCGAATCCGGTTAATTTATATCAATTATAGAGGTTAAAGCAATTTAGCGCGAGAGAAAGGGGTGCTAGTCAAGTTTTATTAGAAAGAAGTTACCGTTCACTCGTTATTCTTCGCACGTCTTGCTTGACATCAAATTCCGAAAAAAAAAAAAAAAAAAGAAGAAGAGAATCAAAGGGAAAGAATTTTATTCTATTTTATCTCTCTGTTCCTTTTGCATTTTCATCGGATCCAGTTCCCCATATATCATTTTTCTTTAGAATTATTCAGTATCTCAACGACCATTAAAATGAAGAAAATGTTTAAATTGAGAAAAGTTAATTTGAATGCAAAAATTCTTTTCTCAAAAACTCTATACTTGAATATATACACGTGTCATTAATTCACTGAAGTTTCTTTTAAAATTATTAGTTTTTAATAGCCATTTCGAATTTTTCTTTCATGCATACACCGTTCTATTAATGAATACATGAATAAAAAAAGAAATAATTTTTTTTTTAAGTTAAAATTCGTATAAAAAATTATTTAAAACATATATATATATATAAATATTCTTTAATATCCACATTTTTATAACACTGATCTCTTTTGATATTAGAAAATTAAATTATTTTCAAAGTTCCAAAATTCTATCCAATTTGTATAAATAAATTTATCGCACTCTGATCTCTCTTTACGTTACAAAATTTATTGATGAAGTGATCATTTAACGTCTAACTACAGGGTGGTCCTTTAAATAATTCACAAACATTCAGACAGAGGATTAAATGTCAGTGGCAATGGTCTTTAAAGAGTGGCACACAAAAGAGCGCTTTAAAGGACCTACTTTTCAGTCGTCGAGCCGAGTGCTCTTCCTTTCTCCCTCGCCAGCCTGGCGTGTGCCTCTTTTCTACCCCCGTCTACGTCTTTCATGTTTCCTTTTCCCGGCTTCTTAGGATGGAACCGAGCTACCACCAACGCTTTCCACCGACTGTCGAGAGTGAAAATTACGACTATGCGTAATTTCGCTCGAATATTATTCACTCTAGACGAAAAATGAACCAGTCTTATTACCATCCCAAGAGAGAAATTATCTCATTCGTTCTCGCTTCACGCGTTTTTATTTCATCGAAATGAGATTTTACAAGAGAAATACACGTTTCTTAAATAATTATTGATCCTCTTCGATAAGATTGAAATTTAGAAAAGATTTTTTCCACTGGAACTGCCTTTCAAAATATTACTAAAGTCGAACTTTTTCTCAAATTCTGCAAGAAAAAAAAATAAGATAAGTATATAGAAGTGGAAAAAAAAAATTAATATCTTGAATAAGAAGTATATACGTGAAAAATTGCGAATATTGCTAGTCGATGGAACGTTTTCGTTGCCCTCTGGATTTATATTTTCATTGATCGGTGATAAATTGGGACACTCGCAAAAATTTCGAACAGATCCACCGTAGAGCGATATTTGATCAGCTGAATAAGAAATATCCAAAAATTAAAGATAAATTCATCAAGAAAATAGAATAAAAGAATAATACGTACCTTTCAATTCAGTCATATTCTCATCGATACAGAAACTTATTTCACTGTTATCAGAATAATCATAGTGACCAGGAGTAAACATACTGGATGGATTAAGATTATTCTGGACGAGTTTCCGTACAGAAGGCTCCTTCCTCCTTATTATTGATCCAGGAGATTGATTCATCAATGGAATTTGAATTTCTCTTGGGACGACTAAATTATTATTTGATAAAAATATATTAGATCCGGATAGATTATTCAAAAATATATCAGAAGCTTTTAGCCTCCTAGATAACTTAATTTAGATTACATTTTTCAATTTTTTTAATTGAAGGCACAGTGTAATGAAATGTCTCGATTCTCGAGATTCTTGGACGTGGAGATGGTTCGACCGAACAGCTCTTCGTCCTCTCTAATAGAATACCCTTCATTGGTGATGCCACGGGTTTCTCTGAGCTGGAAATCAACTTCATTTTCTTTGCCACCGGTTCATCCCCCTCCTTCTCAAGATCTTCGCAACGTTGGTCTGTTTGCTTATCTTTGGAAAGACCAGATGACTGGTCTACGTGCTCCAGTTCCTGGTCCATTCGTTGTTCCATTTCCTCCTCGACTGCATCGATCGGCTCTGAGCCTATATTTCCACTCACCTCGCTGGCCACATCTTCCTTCTCCGCTTCTTGCTGCTCTTGGTCCATGGAAGAACTTCTTGAATCGATCGGTTCCTCATAAGAAAGATTCTGATCTTTTTGGGCTTGAACTTCAATACGGGATGGTGGTTGAATGGAATTTTCTTCCGTTAAGCACATTTCTTCCAACATCAGGGTATCCACCGATAAAGTATCTAAATTCATTAATTGTTTTCACAAGTTTTAATTTTAAACGGTTAATAATTGTGATCGTTTTTTGTTGTAAGGGAGAAAAAATTATGTTTAAATTATGTTGAAGAAATTTCAAAAAGGAGAGGTTAAGTATGCGAGGGAAATTGAGTTATTAAATTTAATTCAATTAAATCTATGATCGCCGAGTATGAGGAAGGAGAAAATTCTGAAAACCCTTCTCCAAAGAATATCTCACGATAAAACGAGAATGTGCACCTATGGAATTCTCATAATTTCTTTTCCAACCGTCTGGGAAGCCGATTCCCGGCCTAGGGCCGTAAATCGTGCGCATGTGGGAGAAATTAATCTTTGGCGGTGGCATTTCCAGCAGTTTCAACGCTCGATCCCTCTTTTCTTCCTCTTGTTTCTTCAATCGAATGGCTAGCTAAGAAGAAATCGGAAATAAGATGCTGTAAGAACTCTATACACCAGAGAAAAATTGGAAATCTTGAGAATATATGAAAAATCATGGCGAGAAACCTCCGTTTCAATCGTGTTCAACTCCTCCTTGCGTTTGTCGACATTTCTATCGAGATCTTTCAATGTTTCAACTAGTCTGGTATAATTTGAAATTGCACGCGCAAGTATGATGATTTTTGCGCGCATTCTGAGCCACGCGATCCGCTGTTTTTGCTTCAAAATCTTCTCGAATTCGTTAACTTTGTATTCCAGGACCATCTGATCGATTTGAAGCTTTTCCATTTTTATTTTCGCCTCTCTTCTGTCCTTAGCTAAAGGGAACTCTTCATATTTTGTCTAGACAATACATTGAAATTCCATCTTTTAGATTTCTTGTCTCGAATATTGCGTTTTAAGGTTATGAGAATTACATACGTGATACGATTCCCACACTTTTTCGTAGTTGTTGTATATATTTTCATAAAATTCACAATCCACTTTCATAATTTTATAATCGTTATCCAAATTAAGCTTCATTAGCTCGATTTTATTAGAAATTTCAATCATATAATTTCTTTCTCTATTAAAGATATTTTCAAAGATCATGTTTGCAAATATGATGAAATTATATAATGCAATTGATATGTTTTATAAAAGTCATTATTTTTTACATACTTGCTCAGAGAGTTACTTAAAATTAGAATATTTTCTTGAGTATTCTTTGTGTTTTCTTTCAATTCTTTTCTCGTTTGCAACTGCATTTTCACTTTAACTTTGAAGTCTTTTATCTGTCTTACGAGTTCTTGAGAAAATTTACAAAAAAAAATCTTCGAGCAATTATATTCGATAATATTAAGAAAATAAATGCATTGATATAAAATAAATATTATCTATATTATATTAAATAAAAAAAAATCTTTTATTTTATTAATAAGTTATTTTTATTAATAAAAAATATCGATAGATGCTAAATTTCACAAAAAATATTCTAACTACGTCATATTTGAAATAGTTATTGCCGATCGTTCCAATATTTAGCTTCAACAAGTTCTTTCATTGTTCAAGCAATGAATATATCGATAAATCCCATATATCATCCATTGATGTGTAAATATAATATTATTTTCAACAAGAAACGGAAATAGGATAATAATAAGAAAGAAAGCATACCAGAAAATATGTTCTTGAATGTCTCGATTTCCATGAGTAGACAGGTTTCCAACATAGTCATAAATTGTGGATCGTCACAACTGATTTCATCTTCCATTTTCACTGTACAACAATATTTTCACGAAACACTACTCAAAATTAGGTACAAACTTGAGAAAAAGTACAAAAAGAACGGAAAAATTCGTTACGCAGTAACACTTACACGACGTTGATGGAAACTGACATGGGGGTCTATTGAAATTATAACACGCGCTCTAATTGGCTGGCGCGCTATATAATAATTGGCTAGCGCACTATATAATAATTTGCGCCAAATTTAAAACGTTTTTTGAGACAATATCATAATCATCATTAATTTACAAAGAAAATTAAGAATATTAATTAATAATATTTACAATAACAATTTAAAGAACATTATTACTTGACATAATCGCTGGTAAAAGCAATTTAATAAAAAAAATAATAAAGAAATTACATAAATAAAAGATAAAGTATAACTAGATAAATATTGAAAAACTAATCTCTTTTTTATTATACCAAACAACATCTCAACCATAAAATAACATGAAAATATTAGTCCGTGCCCAGTGCAACAGCAGAATTACAAAGCAGAAACTTAAAACAAGGGAAAAGAGACAAAATTCACGACGAACGCGAAGAGCATGTAACTGTTAGTAGACCGTCGAGTCTCTCTGTTCATAGCGAGCTATTCGTTTACATCATTCCTCACAGCTTGCTCCAACTTCTCGACAACATAAAGGCAAATTTAATTCTCTTGCAGCGTCGACGACGCGCGTAAACATTTTACGATCAAGCAGCCAACGAGCATTCGCCACTGGCAACCGATTAATTTATCAGTCCTGTGGAAATTGATATCGAAAAATATAAGTAAAGACCTGGATGCCGAGTGCATGGATACGGGGAACTGGCTAATGGCCAACTGGTCGGCCATTTGGGTCAAAACTCTATATCCATTCCTCGACTCTTTCACTTCCGGTTCTGCTACGACCACTCTGCGAATTGCCGATACTTTTTTTACTATTTTCACTTTTTTGGTAGCTGTCGTGTTAATGTTTAAGGTTAATCAAAGTGTTTGCACTTGTCTATCACTATGAAATTTTTAACTTGAGATAGATAAAGATAGTATAAGATAATATAAGATAGATAATTTTCTGAAAAGAATTCTTTTATGTAATATGGCATTGCAATTTTTTTTTTCTTATTGAATGTAATTATCAGACATGTTAGCTTCTCAACTTTTGAATACATTCCTCTGGCCTCGAAACCTCAAAGCATAAAATACAAGTTACTCTCATCTCTTTCTGTAAGTTACTTTAAATCTTTCATCCTCATTTGTTCAACACATCCCAAGATAAATGCTCGAGTAAGCTTCGAAATTTTACCAAACATCTTTCGAGTACACTCTATCCGTACATATGCAGCATCACATATGTAATTAATCCTTTATATAAGTTGAGAGAGTAACTCGCTGGAGATTCATGCTATCATATTTTGACTTTCATTTAATGTAACTATCACTGAGATATTCAAATATCGTCACCAACTGCTATAATAATAATTACTTACCAAGGAATATACATTCGAAAATCTTCGAAATTTAAATTTCAAAAATCTAAAAATCAAGCTTTCGATTAATTTTTTCAATTTTTTTTATATCGATAAAAAAAATAAGATACCTCTTTCGATGTCATTTACTTCATTTTCTTTACTTTGTACTTACTTTCTTTCCATTCGAATCTTTAAAATCCATAAGTGAAACAGATTCTGGATTGGTGAAAGATAGAAGAGGAATTGAAAATGGTGCTCGTTCTTGCATGCGTACAAAAACACCGTTGCACCATTACAGAGACAAAACAGGCAAATGACGCGTTCGTTCGCTTAAATGCAGGCTGCACACGAGTTTGCAGTTTATTTAATAGGAATCGTGAACTGCCGAGTTGTATACGTGACCGTGGGGATCCTTTTTCACACGGGCTACATTGTCTCGTGAACCAACAAAACGGCGAGTTGCAAAGTATTCTGATCTCTCGTGTAATCCCTTTACACCAGAGACAAAGTTCTGCAACTGAAAACGATTACACGCAAAGTATCTCGTTATGGAAAATATTTAATCTTTTTCGATGCAAAAGATTTAAAGATCAAAGATTTCAATTTTGGCTTTTTTTTTTGATGATTTTAAAGAAAAATTAAAAAAGAATTTCAAAAAGAGAGAGAGAATTTTTAGGATCAAAAAATATTTCAGAAAAACGAGGACACGAATGGAAAAGTTCAAAAAGTACAAGGATTAATGCATGTATATAATTATTTTATTAGAAAAGTTCTTTGTTAGTTTTAAATTTACTTTCATCCTCCTGCGCGTAACAAGAATCATTTTACAATCGAAATTGTGCAGCGGATAAAAAAAAACGTAGTATGAAAATGTATTTAAATTCATACATGCCAGTTTATCCTGTACCGACCAGCTTCACGACCAGTTTAACTTTAAAGCGGAACATTCATCTGCACGAAACTATCTCCGTTATAGAAGAACAATCGAAAAAAAAATGGAAAAAAAAAAATACATATATTCACGAGCGAACAAAATTCGATTTTACGGAAATTTTTGTTGAACGAAATACAGAATGTATCGACGAAACTTGAAACAGAACACCATGAGAACGAGCGTATAAAAAAGATGAAAAAAGTTGGTAGATAGTATCTAATGGCGCATCTTTGTGAGATTTTTGTAATTTACAATGTGGCAACGAGATGTCGACATCGTCGATGATTTTCCAACTTACAGTTATTATGGTGGATATAATGTTTTTAATGAAAATTTGGCTTAACTTCAACCTATCTTTCATCAAAAAATAGAAAACGATCTTATTCAGTCTAAAAATTAATTTTTTCAAATAATGAATGATATTAATTTAAGATAGAAAATCTAAGAAAAATTATAATCACCAAAATTGAAATTTGTTTATTTCAAGAAAAAACAAAGACAATTTTGTTTCGAATAACGAAAATTAGGAGAATGCAAAACTATATCGTGGAAAATCGGAAATTTGGAGGCGTTGTTACGCGTGGCTGGCGAATCGCCAATGGCAAACCGACCTTACTTGGCAACGAGAATTCAACTGCAGCGTATAAACAAGTTGCATGTTCGCCTACTGCTCGCGATTACCTCGTTTAGTATGAAGACGAAATATTGCTCTCTGAGGCGATCAATTCTCTAAAACTTTCCAACTTCTCGTTTAGTCTAAATTTATGTATTTCAATTTATCCTATATTTCATCTTTTTATTTTCTTAAAAAAGTTGGATTTATTGTGAAATAAATTAACATAAAGTATATGTCCTAAAAAAGGATAAATAAATATTTATAAAAAAGTATCATCATATTTTTAATTTCGATGATTTCTTTTAATACAATGTCAAAGTCATCACATTGTGTTGTAAAAATTTTACTTGATCGTTGTATTAAAAAGTTATTAATCTAACCTAACTTAATCCCAACCTAATAATCTAACCTAACTAAACCCAATATAAACCATGATAATTTTTGTTTGAAATCAAAGTTTAATTCACATTAATTTTAAATCTTAAATCAAAATTAAATAAAAATTTATTTAACTAGCTATCAATTTTTTGTAGCAAGAAACCTGATTAAAATTGATTTAATCTAAATTAAACTTGTTTCAAAGAAAAGTTTTTTTATTTTTAATAACTTCTTGATAATAATTAATAAACGCCAAATAAAATTTTCACAACTTCAAAATGATAACATATTAAAAATCATCAAGATCAGAGAATAATACTTTTTATAAATAATTACCGGTTTAAATTAATACATAATTTGAAAACTTTGAGAAAAAATTGAAAAATAATTGTACACTTATCATTAACAATATTCATCAACACAATAAAAAGTTGAGTTGACTTATTATAATTATATTATTATACAGAAAACATCAAAATTGTTGAATCTAAATTTAACAATAAAGTCAAAAAATTATACAATGTGATAAATAAATACAAATCTTTCATCGGTAAAAAAATTTCGTTTCTTACTTTTTCTTCTGAGAGATAAAAGTTGTTTTTCTTCTTTTAATCATCCAATGCCAAGATCACATAAAAACGAAGAAAAGCATCGTCTTAACGTGTCAAGTAAATTCTATTTTAACTCGGATAGGAGGGCAGTGAAATTCGTCTGGTCGTTTATCGGGACTAGACCGAGAGGAAGGATGATAGCCGGCGGCTAAGGGTGGATTCAGGGATCATTTCCTCTTCGTTCATTTTTCCCCTATATTTTTTTCTCCTCTTTTTTTTTCTCATCTCTCTCGTTTGAAACATCCAGCCAGAGGCGACGAACGCACAAGGATCGACGCCGCGCAGGAAAATATGGAAATAAAGTAGGCGCGCACGGATAAACGAGCGAGACGATGGCTGCAGAGATGGATGCAACTCCCAACGGGTGTTCGTTTTCAAAAGGATACCAAGCTGCTTTCATGCTTGTGTAAATCGAACATAGCTGGAATTTTAATCGGACGTCTCAGGAACTTGTACATTTTTTGGCTTCGCGTTTTTTCTACTACCTTTATACAATGATATTATACAATGATTTTTTTCTTCTTATTTTATTTAAACTGGTTAAGAACGATCTTTTTGATCGAATATTGATTGCTAGAATTGAAAATTAAATGGCTCAACAGATTTTTAACAATGAATGCAATACAATAGAGTGTCGATTATTCAAAGTTGTAATATTGCATTGTTGTTATTCTATCTATTATTAAAATTAGTGAAACTATCTACTTGAAACAATACTGATTAATATAACAATTACTCAATATGTATACAATAATATTCACGTATAATATACAATATATAATGTATATGTATAATTACATTTCAAATTACAATAGTATTCTTGTATTTAATGAATAATTTTATATGTAATTCCCATAAATTAAGTATGATTCAATAGTTTGATTATTTGAACAATTCGATTTTTTATCTTGAATAATTGACACTACTATATTAAAAATAGACTTAAAAATTAACTTTCATATTCTTCTTACATATTATGATACTTAAAATTAATTATGATTTTTTATCACAATTTAACATTTAACAATAACATTTAACAATATAATATTTGCATTAAAATCCGATTTATTAATTCCTGAAGAGAAAGAATAGATAATTGGCGTGAAAGAAAGGCAAATAATAGCAGAAATTCCAGAAGGAGAGATTTATCCGAGGATCTCGATACGATCAAACGTCATCCCACCAATGATTTTCTTTTTCTTCGAGGAAAGGGAAGCCGCAAAAGCACTCTGGTTGATAGGCCACTGATCGCATGGTATCTCTCGTATTGGCTTCCCCTTGGCTCTGGTACATCTCTCTTGCAAATGGATCCTCAGAGGAACTAGATTCAGCCTGAGAGCTAGTGACAAGAAAGGAGTCGCCGGATTGGAGATATACGGGTCACCTCGATGATAGCTCAACAGGCTTCCAACCTCCTCCGATTCAATCGACTCGAATCGTGCTTAGAATTTGATAACTCTCCTTATTCGATTATTTCCTAAGAAATCCACTGTCGAATGATCTCAGTTCCTTTGTTGACAAGTAACTACACCTAGAATAAGAATTTGATATTAGCGAGTAAATTTGATGTGTAATTAATCTTTTCTTGTGAATAAGTGAATATTTAATTAATATAATATTACCATGAATAAAACTTTAATTTTTTTAAACGGATATATATTTAAAAAAATACCCAATATATTGTTAACAGAACAATCAATCTATAATATATATTTTATATAAATGATTGCAATTAAAGTGATGTTGTGAATATATAAGTAGACATATTTCAAGTTTAAGATGCAAAATTTTGTCAATATAGATTTAAATAAATAAAAATAGTTGTATAAACATAGATTCACAAACATTTTTAAATAAAAATATAAAGAAAATATCATGTATTCAATATTAAAATTAAGTTCATGTTAATTAATATTAAATAAAAATTGTTATATAATTTAATGATAATAAAACTCGCATAAAATCATATAATACTAAACATCTTATGTTTATATAACATTTTTTGCTTATTTACATAAAATATATTGACAAAGTGCACTTTAAACTTGGTACACTCTAATATAATTACATTTCTATCTTAATAAAATAAAGTACATTAATTTTGCTAAAAAAAAAAAAATTTTCTCCTTCCCAAAATAGAAAATATGAAATCCTTTCATTTTGATTATTCTACTGTTAAGCATTTGTCAAATTTTAAATATGAAAAATTTTCTACGTAATTCCACAAAAAAAAAAATTCGTAATGAAAAGTATAAGAGGGAATGATCAGATCCCTTTACTCCTCTCGTACCAATCACACCGGTGCCCAGAAACGCATAAAACCTGACCGAGTTTTGCGCACCGGTTTTGGCGAGCATATCCCGCGAAAAATCCTGCACCGCTCGTAAAAGTATCTCATATCGTGGCGTGCAATTCTTTCCCCCTCTGTCGTGCTTTTTATCGCACAGGAGGACGCATTTCTCGAACCCTTCTGCTCTCTCAAAACTCTCGAAACGGAAGATAAATCGATGCTTCTTGAACCTGAAAAAAAAAAACGAAAATTAATTCATTTCAAGGCTTGGCTTGCCTCTGTAATTCTAATCTAATTTCCTTCCTTTCTACCTTTCAATATTCGTATAAACATTCGTATATAACATATGTATATTTCAAGATTTTTCGAGTTGTTTGTTTGCTTTTCCAGGATAACCACTTGTTTCCTCAGTCATGACATATCTTCTTTTATCTCTGCTCATACGTTTCTCTCGTTGGTGAAAATCGTGGAAGACGAGAGAATTTTCCGGTTGAACGCGCGCCATTTATTCCTCGGTTGAACTGTGACGATTTCTTCCTCTTTGATCCGGCATTTATCCACCGAGACGTTCGTTGAACGAATGAGCCACGATTCCATTATTCTTTTATAATGATACCTGAAATTATTTCATTTCATATAATGATCGATTTCTTTCCTTGGTAAGCAATAAGAAATGGGGGGAAAAAAATCCAAGTTTGCGAAATTGGAAAATCAAAATAGAATGGTAGAGTGATTTAGGATGCAGCGTTGGTAGATTGTCGTGATCGTCAGCGCGATAAATGGAAAAGCACTCGAGGGGTTCATATTTTATTGCGTAATAAAATATAGTCCCGCGATGGTACGAGAAGGTAATGGGTCACCTGTCCAGGATTTATCGCGAGCAAGGTTTGAAAACTGGGTTAGTTCTTTAAAATTTCTTAGAGGGAAACGTGAATAGTAAATTTAAGAAAACGTTAAACTTTGTCCTTACAAAATATTCAAAAATTTCATTTCTTATGATAGACATTGATATAAGAAGAAAACTTCAAATTTTTGTTCTTTAAAATATTAAAAATTTGCCTTCTGTGATGTAAAAAGTAAACCATAAATTTTTCTCAAAAATATTCAAAAATTGTCCTCCTTGTGACAATGACATAAAAAGAAAATTTTAAATTTTTATCTTTCAAAAATATTTAAAAATTGTTCTTCTTTTGAAACGAAAAGAAAATTTTTGTCCTTTAAAATATTCAAAATTTGTCTTCTATGATATTTATATAAAAAAATTTTAAATCCTCGTCCCCAAAAATATTTTTTTTATGACAGGCACTAATATAAAAAGAAAATCTAAAATTTTCATTCCCTAAAATATTCAAAAATTATCTTCCAATGACAGATAGCGATTAAGCAAATAAAGAAATTTTTTAAACAAGACAAAGAGAAGATGAATTAAAATTGAAAATGCGGCACAAGTTGAGAAATGCAGAAGAAATTATTAATCATCACGTTCCAGAAAGACTTTCTTCTTCTTCTTTCCTCCTCCTCTTCCTCTTTTCTACAACATTTCAGTAGAAACGATTCGACCAACTGCATTTGAACAGTGACAAAAGTCCATAATTCGTCAGACACCATTGGCAGACACCAAGGGGAGGAGCACGCACATCCAGCCGGCGAAATGCAGCCAAGTAGTTGATGCCCAGCATTAGTCAGCCGTGAGAAACGCGGAGAAACCAGTTCCCCTCCAGGAACTTTCGTAATTTGACGTAACAGATGCATCTACTGAATTCGTAATACTTCAACAGAGTCGGTCGGTGCGACTATCGATTTTCGATACCGAATCCTTCCATTAAACCTAACGACGACGTATATTCAATTACATCTGGCCCTCGATTGTTCCAAACAGTTCAATTTATTATTTGTGTACAATTTGAAAAAGTCTTACCTGAGTATTTCTTTTTTCTTCCACATTTGTTTCTCGTGACTTGTACCAAGAAATTTCATTCTTTCTTTATTCCAAGATTTATACATCTTTCATCATTCGATTTCATGAATTAAAATATAATAAGTGCATTGAAATCAAAATTGTGGTAACGATTCTAAACTTATTATTTATTATTTATCGAGAAAAACCAGAGAGAATAAAAGATTTTTCTAAATCTTCAAACATCATCCGATCTTCTACAATTTCTAAAAAAAAGAAAAGAAAAAATTAATATTTTAAAAATTTACAAAATTTCTTATAAACTTATATAAAATTATCTAAAAAATAATATCTAAAAACTAGATATCGATCCATTTTTTAAATTTTTTTAAATTTTCAATCACATGAAAACGATTATCCACGATGAAAGTTAACCACCGATTAATAATCCAATTACGTATATCGATAAGTTACGATGCAGAGAAGACGAGACGATTTCAGCTTGAGCTATTAGCCAGGCAAACTGGGATTTTGATTAGGAATGAGACTCCCCGATACCTGGAAATGGCGCGCATTGTGTTCTCGACCCATTCACCTCGTCGATACCATGTCCGTGTATGTTTCTCTGTGTGAGTTGTAGCCCACCACCTATACATTACCCTCGATTTTCATTCTACGTATATACTTGCATGATGAGCCCTTGAAGCCCTACAATGAACTAGTATTGTGACCAAGCCATCCTGCACAACGTAATTCTGCGCAGAGCATGCGATAGAGGAAGCCAAAGTAACTTAATCGGCCGAGTTTCGGTTTCCTTTGAAACACGTCGATCAAAATCTTTACTATTATGTTATCGCGATTACAATCGTGTCATTGGTGATGGGCTCGTTTATTGGAAAATTGTTACGTGATTTTAAGGAAAAATATTAAGGGATTAATTCATTTTTGTGTTATACTTAGAGTGTTATATTCCTAATGGGATTGAAATATAAACGAACTTCCGTTTACGTCCATTTACGTTCATATATATTTGGCGATTATTCAGTGTTGATTGGCATCGATCGATCGTTCATGTAAACGAATGCACAACCAAGTGAGTTTGTATTATAAATTAACGATGTCAATTTTTTTTTTAGAACACGATTTTCTTTTAGAGTGCATATATTTGTTCTCAAAAATAATTTTTCATAAATAGAATTGAGAATAAAAATAATCATATGAAAATTTTGATTTATTTTATTTTCAAATTCTGTATTCTTATAATTGATATAATATTAGTTAAATTTTTTAAATAAATGATTAAGAATGAAAATAACCTTGTTTGATCCCAAAAAATTATTTTAGAAACAGTTTGTTGGAAAAACAAATAGAATAATACATAGAATAAAACAATAAACGTTTGAATGAAAATTTAATCAAACTCTTTCCCATTAACCAAATAACTAGGTGTTTCAACAAAATTCACGAGAGATATCACAGTTCGTATACACTATTCATCGAGTTAACATATTCACGAATGGCCATTAAAATTCAGCCCTATTCACCGTCGATTTAAAAATAAACACATTTGTTATTTCACAATTATGTTTAAATGAAACTAATTTTGATCTTGTTTCACTTTTTATTCATTCAACGAACTTAATTTATCAAGATAACGAGAGTTTTATAATTATAAAACGTTCATAACCTCGAAATATTCATTTATTGAACAGATTTTAAAAAACTTTAAATTTTCAAATCAAAGTTATTATCAATTAGTTTGAGAATATCATCATAATTATTATCTTAATGAATACTTATGAATATTTGTTTTAAATATGGAATATATTCTTCACTTAACTTTAGTTTTTCTCCAAAAGAAAATCGAATAGGAGTAACTCGAAGCTATCGATAATTCATCGAACGCTTCTATCGATTCTTTACTCGGTCGAACTCGAAATTAATCTCGATAAATTCTTTGATCGAGTTCCCAATATCAATTACGGAAATTTGAAAACGATCGACTTTGATTCGTAATTGGAAATGAAAAGACAATTGAAAAGACAATTGAAAAAGTAAAATATATACGCATATGTTTAAACAATTAAATAAATCTGTGATAACAAACAAACTCTTATAATCTTATATCGAATATTATTTTTTCAATGTAAATGCTATTTTAAAGTTGAAATTTAACTTTTTCGTCTTTAAACTCCCTCAGGGAGTTAAGCGAGAAGACAATCGATAAAGTTCATTCGTTCTCTTCGTATATATGCTTCTTTTCCATGTGTTTCAGCGTGCAATAAAACATACTATGGCGATGTGGGCAAGACCTACGATTTGGAACTCCATCGACCTAAGGAGGATAAGGTGCCTTACATTTGCAAGCTCACCTTCAGCGCACCGGGTGGCGATCTCGGAGACATCGTGCAGGCAAGTACAAACGCCTAAACCTAATTATTTACATTCTTAATTAACATACAATCACTGAATACCAACCGTAGTTATAATTAAACCATTCATCAACTCGTGGTATATGTTAGCAAAATCGAATTTTAGGTTATGTTAGGTCACCAAAGAAATTTCCATCCGGCAGAAATGAAACTTTCCTCTAAATCACGGTATAATTTCATGGAAAAAGGATCACTATAGATAGTGCAACTCTGCTGAGAAAGAACTCGGAAGCTAGTTTGAAAAAAAAGGGAGAGAAAAAGAAAAAAAAAAAAGAAAAGGGGTAGGTAAAAAAATAAAAATGGAAAAAGAGAATTCCGGAGAGAAACAAGGCGGAACCACGGGTACAGGAGGAATAAAAATTAACGGTGGAATTTTTAATAACGCGAATTGCTAGAATTGCGCCAGTTAGCCGGAGAAAAGCATTCTCGAACATGCGTTTTGAGGCCACGAAAACTTTCCAATGGAATGAACAGGGATGGAACGAAATAGGGTGAAAATTTCTCCACTAAATTTATATATACGTAGGTCGTTTGCTGCGTTTTCTCATTGATTGCCCTCATATTTACCGTTTTTATCAAAACAGATTGACCCTGCAAGTTGACACCATGTTGAAAGAAATTAAAAAAGAAAATAAAAAAGTTGTATATTTTTCTATTTAATACTATTCTTGTTGAAAAAAAAAACAAGCGAAATCAATGATACTTTAATCGAAGTTTAATTGAAATTTTCATAGAGATATTCTTTAATTATGAGAAACTCAATTATATAAGAAAAATTAAAGAGATGTTTGTATATTTATGTTTCAATATTCGAGAATATTCGTTGCTGGATATTATCGTTTTATTGAAATACTTTCAAAGAAGAATATTGGAAAGTTTAAGCAAGCAAATCTAATTAACATACTAACGAATAATTAATTTCTATTTAATGAAATTGCAACGATTCTAAAAGAGGAGAAAAATATTAATTCTTTTATAATGATAGTCAAAAATTCAACAAACTTTCTATAATATCAAAAAAAAAAATTACCTAATTCACACCATCCAAAAAATAATAAATAATTAATTATTTTTCAAATTACCTAAATTATAAAAAAAAATATAATTCAGTAACAATTATTTTTCAAATTATCTAAATTATCTCTTAATTTTATCACATCTAACTGCTTAGCAGTATTAATAATTATTTTTCAAATTATCTTGCATCAAATTGCATTCCTAATTCTGCATTCTTTCTGAAAAAAACAAAAACATATAAATATATATAAATTCACTAAATAACATTTATTTTCTAAATTATCTTACATTTCTTATTATACCATAAAAAAACATAATACAATCACGTGATAATTACTTTCCAAACTATTCAAATTCCATTCCTTCTAATTCCATCACACCTTTTCAAAGAAGAAAAAAAAAAAGGAAAAACTTAATCTCAATAAATTTGCTCAAACTTCGCCCAACGCCCGACAATCTCGATCAACGTAGATACCACTTGCGATTTCAGTTGACGTTCGACAGCTTCACCCTGGGGAAATTTGTGTCGTTCACTGCTGAGGGGTGTCCGGACGGTTCGCTCCAGATTTCGGAGGCCCAACGACCGGACGTGGGCGGCCTCTGGTGCGGTACGTCCTGGGGACCCGCGATTTACTACAGCGAGACCCAGACTGTCTCCATCACCCTCAAGCTGCTCAGGCTCAGCAAGGATCAGACGGGATTCAATTTCGACTTCAGGATGGCGTACAAGATGATCAGGAAATCGGACGCCGTGGTACGTTATGGCAATCCTTTCGTAGGTACGTATGGAAGTTTGGATTATATTCTTATATATCTTCCTCTTGGCAACGTGATTCCTTTGTTTTCTCACTCCTGATATTCTTACGTTGATAACTTTTGCATAAGCTAGATAGTTTTGAAAATGACGTGGCTTGGGTACAGTTGTTCAGATTATCAATTTCTTGATTCATGGTTCTTGAATCATAGTTTCTGGAAAAGCAAATTAAAATTATATTCTTTTATAAAATTTATAATAGGAAAAAATGTTATTAATATCAAATAATAGAATATAATGAAGATATCAGTAGGAAAAAATTATACTTGCTTTTTAGAGTAGAATTTTAGAATAGAATCAGACTATAATATCTACTTCATAATTATAAATAATTATAATTGAAAATAAATAGGTATATGTAACTATATTTTTATCTTAATAAAATGATAATTTTATATAAAAACATTTTCATTCTAATATTAAGTAAATTTTTATAAATATCATCACGTTATTTTGCTATTTCACTTTATTTTTCTATAAAGAAAAAATCTAATAATTATTCTTATTGATGAAAAAAAAAAATTATATAGAAAAAATCTTATTATTTAACACGTTCATTATCATTGTCAATTATGATCTGTGTATCATATATCCATAATTTATATCCATATTATTAAAGAACTAAACCACCATTAATAAGAGAATAATAAGAAACTATCTATCTTCTTTATTGTTTCTTCGTTATGAGTAATAATAACGTGAAAATAGAAATCAATAACACATAACATACCATTAATATTTTTCATTTTAAATATTTTTCATGTCAATGAATATGTCCAAGCTCTATTAACAAGCTCCATCCATATAGTGTAATTTTTTCATAAGAGCATCGATGCAATTACAAAGTACAATTCCAAATATCCAAATAAATTCCAAATATATTCCAAATAAATCACGTGCACCTAAAATAAATAATTAAGATTAATATGACAAAAATTTCATACCTTCATGTATTGTAATTTTTCCAAAAGAGTATCGATGCGATTATAATCAATTCCATCATTCCAAGTGAATCACCTGCAAAGCAAACAAATAATTAAGATTAAAATCCATCAAAATTATGGAATTATAGGAATAACACAGGCGACAGGTACGCCAGCGTCGATAGAAACAACATTATCAACATCCTCGAGCGATTACACGAACAGCTCGATGGCGATGCCAGTGCAGATGGTGGAGCAGTCATCAGAAACGACGAAACCGAGTACCGAGCAATACCTGGGGGATCTGATATCGGGCACCTACTGTTCCCGCATATTCAGCGACTGCGACCGGAAAAAGTGCAGGCTCCAATCGCCCAACTTTCCAGGATTATATCCGCGCAATCTCACCTGCTACTACGCAGTAAGTCTTCACTCCAAAGATCTTCACTCCAAAAACTTTCGAATCATCCTCTTAAATGCGATAAGTCGAAGAATAACAACGCAACATTTCTCCCTTTTCGTTTTCCTTCTTCTTCGAGTTCGAGAGTTGCTTTCGAAAAGTTGTTTCCTATCCGTTGATAAAACTTGGCAAAAGTTCGATGATCCTGTTTCTTTTATCTTGTATCGGGAGGCGATTAAAGATTTTTCGATTTTTAAGGAGTGAAGTTTCCTCGAAAGATGATGTTTCTTAGAAAATTCAAAAATTTCTGTTTTATTATTTTTTTAATGCAGATATTTTGCAATTGAAAATTGATTTTGGAAAATTCTTTCTCTTTGGAAAATTATTGGAGGAGTGATTGTTTTTAAACTATTGGCCATAATTCATTTATTAAAATAAATTTATTAAAAGAATTTTCATATTTTTTAAATTTTCGTTATTTATATATGATTGAAAAAAAATTATTTGAACAGAAAAGAAAATCGTAATAAAAAAAACATTAAAAAAAAATTAGGTAATTATTTATAAAGATAACATTTTTTGATTTTGATATTTTAATATAGTGTCAAAATTATTATCTTGAATAATTGTATAAATTTAAATTTTATTTAGATAAAATTTTATTAAAAAATTAACAAAAACATTTCTTTAAAATAGGTTAGATTAAATTTCAAGTTATTTTTATACAATTTTATTGCTGTATAAACGGATAATTGATAATGAAATTAAGAAAACTAGTTAAAAAAAAGCATTACATCATTTAAACAAGTTTTTATTTGAAATTTTGATTTGAAATAAAATTAAAATTAACATTTATTTAATTTCTAGTTTATATTGGATTTTATTTAAGTTAAATTAGATTAATAGTTTTTCAATTTAGATTAAATTAAATACTTTTTTCACAATGTTATTCAATATATCTTTCACAACATATTAAAATATCATCAAAAATTGATATCTTTTGAAAATATTTAAAAAATTAAAATAAAATCTAATAACGAAATTATCTAATAATTGTCTAATAACGAAATTTTATTAACATAACCTCCAATTTTCCTATTGACAAACAAATTGCAAGAATTCCATGCTCCACGTAACAATTATCGAGAAAGTCTTCTGAAACTTTGCCAATCCTTGCTAATGAATATTAACAAGTCTTCCATTCTAAATCGTAAAGAGGGAAAAGTATGACCCTCGAACGTTCTTCGTGACACGTAAAACGTACCCGGTTAATCCGAGAAGCCGTATTTCACTACAAAATCGCAGACGAGCAAATTGAACGGGTCGAATGCGGCACAGGTTCGAAACGAAGAGGGAGCATCGGATACCATTGGCATTCTGACGAAAATTTACGAGGCAACGACCGCGGATCTGCGAACTATCCACCCATTATTCTCAGTTTCCTGGCTGAACTCGACTTTCCGCGCTAAATACACTTCGACGCAAACATAAAAATATCGTGGAACAAATATCGGTTCTATTAAAGTTTCCTTTGGTTTTGTATTGTTTCCATCAAGATCGAAAAAGAGAAACTGTTGGAACGAAGGAGATTGTATTAGATTGCTCGGGAGATAAAGAGATTTTGATGGATTTTAATCGTTTTGAAATTGGAATCGACGAGATATTTCACGATACTATACTGTTATATCACACTATGAACTAGATATTTCGCGATATACAATTTATATGACGCCATAGACGAAATATTTCGCGACGCAATATAGGTTATATGATACAATGGACGAAATATTCCGCAGCAAAATGTAATTTATACGACACTATTGATGAGATATTTCGCGACATAATATAGTTTATATGATATGGAACGAACGAAATATTCCGACGCAAATATTACAATGCAATATAGGATTAACTAACGTAGCACTGACGAAATATTTCGTGATAGAATATATATTTCTACGATATTATAAATGAGATATTATACAATATTATACAAATATAATTTATTAATTTATTAATATATTACATCGAAGATGAAATATTCCGCAGCACAATATATCGTCCACACGATACGACGAACAGCATAAAACTAAATATATCTATCGAATCGAACTAAGAATACGAATAATATCGATTCTCGTCATAATAAACAAACTCGATACAAATCGAAATATGTCGAACTCGTCCGTATCGAAATATCCACAAAACAATATTATGTCGTAGAATATTTCGTTCGTAGTTGCAATTTGAACCATAATTAATTAATTAATTAATTTAATTAGAAACCATATTAATTAATTAGAGAAAATCTTTAAAATTTGAAAATTATAAATATTTCTCAATCTTTGAAATTAAATTAATTTTTTTTCACAAGTTGAATGCTAATTAACTATTAAAAATTTAGATATTAATAAAAAATTTACAAAAAGCAAAATTAATCAATTTGGTTTTTGAAAGGTTTAATTAATGTATTATTTACAAAGAATATTGACATCATTGATAAGTGAAATCGAATCTTGTATCGGTTACGTATTGCATTACGCGAAAAACAATTTATCGGTCTTTGATTCTGTGGGGTGTATCGATTAATCGAATGAACTGTGCCCAGAGGAGAGTGATAAATTCAATTACTTCTCGATCAAAGCACCCCCATGATTGCATGTTTCCGATCGAACTTCTCTTGCGAAAGCATAAACGTTTACACACCATTGTGTGCTTTACGTACAATACATATCCTCCATTTTTTATGACATACTGCAATCAAATACATCCTCTACTTTAACTTTGCAATATAGACGATGTTTACATTGTAAAAAAATTTTGAAAAAATCTATTAATATAGTATATTTCCATTTTCATAAATATTATATTTGTTCTATATAAACAAAAATTAATTTCTATTAATTATTACCATAATTAATAAAATCTCATAGTCAAAAAATTAAATAATTAATAATTATTAAAAGAAAAATTATAAAAGTTATTATTTAAAGAGAAATATTTTGTTTATATTAATTTTACATATTTCTTATATGAAAAAAATTAAAAAATGTATAAGATGCAATGAACAAATATAATTAATTACTGTTTTTAATATATATATATATATAATATATTTTTTAATATATATAATCATTCTGTATATATGTTGAATACAACAATACAATTTCTTATGCATTTTATATAAATTTTTTAATTATTAAAATATTTATTAAAGAAATTTATTTTTTATCACATTTTATTATCACATTTACATATTATTTTATCACACATATATATAATTTTCAATAATTTAAAATCTTGTTTCTTTTTTTAAATAAAGAAATAACTTTATTATAATAAACGATGAAAATCTACAATACATTATTTTTAGATACCACTAATTAAATAAAAATTCACGTAACCTCTTTTAAATATTTTTCACTTATTTTACTTCACAGGTAAGGCAACACGACGTACCACCTGGAAAACACGCGTTAATTTCGGTGAAACAGCCTCGTGGCCAATTGGTGGCCATAAGAGCGAGGCCAGCGGCGACCCAAGCGGAATCGTCGCCCCGTGAACTTCGTTTGTGGAATGATTGCGACTTGGTCCAGGTACGTGATAAAAGAGAAAATAAATCGAGATAAATTTGATGATCGACAAAGGAGATACGGAAAAGGCACGTGATCAAAGGTATCCCTATCAACGAAACCGGAACTGCCATTATACAAGAACGCTTCTTAAATCACCGACCTCTTTGCCCAATCTATCGATCCACGAGGAGAATAACTAAATTCGAATCGAGGATGAAGGCAACCCCATGTGGTCTAAGTTGATAAGCGGAATTTATTGGCAGAATATGGGGCCAGGCTAAGATAAGGAAGATAATGGCGATCTTGGCCAATGTTTCTGAAACAATAATTGAAAATTTATTAATTTCGTATGTTCGAGAATTAAGTCGATTCGACGATTTTATTTATTTATTTTTTTTTTTTTTGATTATTTTATGGAATTTTAAAGTCAAAAATATTCGTAATCGAATACATCTTAAACGAATTTAATTAATAAGTTGTAGAAGCGATAACTAGAATTACATTTAGATCGAATGTTTTCTAATTTTTCATGTTTGTTCAATAGATAAGTTAGATTGGAATCGGTAGGTAAGTTATTAAGAATCTTAAGAATTTTCTAAAAAATATCTACTTTCTAATGTTAAAATTATTAAAAAAAATAATCTATATTAATATAATCTGTATAATATATTATTATAAAAAAAATTAAAAATTCAAAATTATTGAAAAAAAATTATATTAACATAGATATACGTTATTTGTTCTATGAAATAATAAAAAAGAGTCATCCATTGATGCCCGCAGGATTACGTGACAGTGTACGATGGTTACACTACTCGAGACCCGGTGATCCTGAAATTTTGCGGAGGAGGCGAACCAGTGCCGGAAGCGACCAGTAGCGGAACCGAAATCTTGGTCGAGTTCACCACGTCTCCTTATGGCACATTTCTACATCCTACGCCACCGCACTCGCTCCACGGTTTTCAATTAGAAGTGCAAGTACGTGGTAATTCTGTTCAAACATTCACAGGAACACCTTGCTTTACACCTCACATCGTGGCGAACTACCGGCCCCCTTCGTTCGCGGATCGCATTTAAATGGATGGTTGGAAGAGAGTTACTGCGACTTTTCACCAGTGTAACCGGATAATGAATTTTAAAACGGCGATTTTTCTTATTTTTCTACTTCCTTCCTTCCGTTTCATTCCTTTGGATTAAGGGGTATTAATGTTGATGAATCTTTTCTCAGATGAATAATGAATTTTAAAATTTTTTCTTTTTAGCCTTTCAAGATAATTTTAACGATTTTATGCAAGTTCACTAGGATGAACGATGACTTTTAGGAAGAGGATTTATAAAGAATTTTAGATATTAGAGATACGTTAATAGTGATAAATTTTTCCTCGTGTCTTTTCTTCATGTCAATTTTATTATAAAACTTTTTGAGAAGATCTAATAAATTACAAATTCAAATAAATTATAATTTAAAACCATCATAAATATCAATTTACAAAAACAATTATCTCAAAATTTCTCTTGTCTAATGAATTTTAAAGAAATCTGTTCTTAGTCCTTTTTCTCACATCAATTCTAATAATATCATAATGTAACTTTTCAACGCATAAATTATTCGCTTATATCTGAAAATTATAATATCACAATGATTCAAAACCAGCATACAAAAATCTTTTCCTTTTTTTTCAATATCAACTTACAAGTATTCTTTAATCTTCTTGCTCTAACAAAGTCACATCCTTCCCAAAAAAAATCCAACAAACTATGCTTCCAGGTGAAGTTCGTGGACGCAGACTCGCCAACATACGCGAAGAACAAACACTGCGAGTTCTGGTTGCAGGGGAGTGGGGGCGGAGTGCTCGCTTCCCCGCGCCACTCTTTGCCACGCAACAGCACGTGCCTGTATCATCTACGTGGCGCTGGCCCAGCACTTCCTAGCCCAACGCCACCGCGTCCTTTGCCCAAGTTTCCGGAACAAAGGCCGGGCACCGTGTGGAGGAGGCCTGCGCCACGAGCACCGCAGCCGCAGTTCCGCGTCTGGCTGTCCATCCTCAAGTTCCACGTGGGCACGAGCCTGTCCACCGGCGACGAGGATTGCTCCACCACGCTCATGGTCTGGGATGGAGAGATGATGCCCTTGTCCGAATGCTATGATCCCACTTGGTTGGTGTTATTTTGATTAATTATTGTAAGTTGCGCAAAAGTTTGTGAGACTTGATCGATTTTAAAATCTCTTCAAAGTTGATATTGAGATTATTTTTATTTTATAAATATGTTAATTTTCATTTTTGATGCAGTATCTATCTTTGAATTGTACAGCTTGAACAAAGTCTATGTACGTACCAAATGATCAACGCTTAAAAAATGCATGATATTCGTGTTTGTCTCCGTTTAGTTGTGTTTGTCTCCGTTTAGTTGTGTTTGTTTTCTTGTTACACTAAAGATCTTCTTGCAGAGATACAGTTCGGGTTTATTTCGTTCAGAATTTCCAAGAGAATTTGTATAAGTTATCGATAAACAGGTTTTTGGTAACCATATCATTGAAATTTCTATAGATTAATTTTGGATAATTTATAAATAAATTTAAATCTTTTTATAATATAATATATAATTATATATTATATATTTATATTTATATCTGTATCTATAAAATATAGTTGTATTTTTTAATACATATTATAAACTTATATTACTAACAGGAAGACAAATTAAAATTGCAAAGTACTTTTCTGTATTAAAAACTCAACACATCTGTAAAAATCAATTTACAATTTTCTCTCTCTTCAAATTTCATCCCTTCATTTTAATCCACTTCAATCTCTCAAAGCTCTATTTACCTATCCTAACAGCGAGAAGGAGCATCAACGTCACGGTGACAGATCCGGTGCAGACCCACCTCATCCTCTGGCAGCTCGCCCCGCTGGAAACACTACGTTATTGGCACGATATTGTAAGGACAAGGTGCCAAGGACTTGCGATCACGCGATCCTGCAAAATACCAGCCGTCCATGTTCCTTGGGCGAGAGCTTCGTGTCGAGTGGAAGCACTTTGACCATCGAGATGAGAATGGTCGAATCGACGGCTCTCAGGCAAGTTTAAACTCGATCGAGTAAAGCTAGGGAAATATAGAAAAGAGGGGGAGAAGTAGAAGGGAGAGGAGCAGTTTCAATTACAGGCCGCATGCCGTTTCGTTGTCGTTGTTTCACTTGAATCGATCGATATCGGCACGCGTATTATGTTTTCTCTCGATAAAGAGATTTCACGGAGAATCCGTGGAAAACGAACTTTTATTGACCGCTTCGTTTTTCTAATATTCGTTTTCAACGATCGCGAATAGAAGGTTTAAACTGGATTTAGTTTTATAATATTCGAATAAATTGCATTGGTTTTTTCTTTTATCGTAATTATATGCATTTTTATCCTGAAAGTCGTCTTTAATAAGATTAAATGTTAATAAGCTAGAACAATAATATTCACAGGAAGGTAAATGTGATATGGTAAATGTCTGAAAATATATATTATATATAATATATATTCCGATAGAACTTAATCTAACTTTTTCCAGTTAATTTAATATAAATATTCTCTTTACATTTTTAAATTTTAATCTTTAATCTCTTTTTAAAATAATTCATTAGTCGTTTATTAGCAATTTTAAGCACGTTGTTAAGCAAAATTTATAATTTAAAGCATAGTCGGATTAATCGACAGATTGGAAGCCACTAATTTAAACCATTAATTTAACATTTTATTATTGTATAAAAGTGAGAAAAAATTTTTATTTCATACTTTTAAAGCAAGATTATCGATCGACGGTAAAAAAAATCAAAGGACGAGAAGGGTTTTTTCGAGTAGTCTCTCACTCGATAAAAAAGCAAGATTTTCATTTCTTTCAATTAACTCCCGTTTAAGAAAATCGAATGAAACTCATCCTCGTGGGGGAAAAGAAAATTTACAAAGCGAATTAAAATCAAAATTTGAAACGAGAATCGCACAAACATTCCATGGTGGATTTAACTTCCTTCGAGAAATCAGAAGTTCAAAATTCCGATATCATGATATCTTGCGCCACTTTTCTCTCTCTTTTTTTTTTTTCTTTTCCTTTCTCGAGAGGTAGAAAGCTTTGAATATAAATTCAAACGTGAAATTTGCTCGTGACACCGGCCTCCTGTAGAATCGATACAGAACGTTACACGCGAGGAATGCGGAGGTTTTATGGCGACACAGCGCAATATCTGGCGCACTTGCACGTTTTCGCTACCCTCTCTCCCCCTTGATCCGTTCCTACGACTCGGCTTCCCTTATATCAGTTATTTATAAGAAACGATTTTTCCTCAGGCCATTTCACGGAAACGCAAATGATTCTACGACTGAATAAAATGTTTTTCATGCATTTAATATTGTTCCAAGCACTTTTCTAATTCCATTTCTTATTCGTAATTTCATTAGATAAAATTTATTAGATAATATTTTAATATAAGAAACGATTTATTTTACGAATCTCTACTTCTTTCGATTTCTATTTTATTCAAGTATAAGAATATTGTTTTCTCTTTAATATCCTGATGATTTCCCTTCCAATATTTTTACTTCATATTTTCCTTGGCGAGGAGAAAGAAATATACAACGATATATTTTATATCAAATTTATTTGGATTCGTGTTTAAAGGTAACGCGTAAAATGATAAATGAGGACAGGAAAAGACACGATAAACGTTGATCCATCAGGAACAAGGAGCAAAAATAAATAAACAGAGTTAAATAAATTCTCAAATCCTCTCGTTGACGAGAGAGAAAAAAAGAAAGAAGAAAAAGAAATGATAAAAAAACTTGTACTTTCAACGTTCCTCCTCCCTTTACAGCTGCATCGTTGAAAATCCCTTTCCAATACAGAGCCATTACAGAACCTCTTACCGACGGAGTTCAATTAAATCGAGCAGGCATAAAATAATAAAAAAGAGAGAAAGAGATGGACGAATCATTTTTTAATTGATCTCGCACAAGAGAGATGGCGTTCAAGGAAGGCTTGTTTAATGAGTTAATAAAGGGTGGACGGAGGTTCATGCGGAAGGGATTAACTAGACCGTGCGTTATGCGTGTCAGGCTTCGTGTGAAAGAAAATAAAATGTAAATGACCCCGTTTGCGACGTAAACGACAGACGTCCATCATCCATCCGAGATAGATAATTACCACTACGTGCGGGATAACATCCATGCTCTGTTACGCGTTTTGTAATCGTGTATTTTTAGCAAGCGGATATTTTTATATTTTTCTCTCATGGCGATTCACGAGGGTGCGTTTCCTGTATTCTAAGTATACGCTGAGAGTGGTTGAAAATAAGAAAAATCATATCTCGATGTTTTTCGATTTAGAGGGTATTATTTAATTTTTCACGAGAAATAAGATTTTCTCGTTCATTCGATACGCGGGAAAATTTAAAATATTATCGTGTAGGTGATGGAATTATACGTGTAAAGAGAAAGTTAGAGAAACAAAATCTCGAGAGAGAAATCGATATTTCGATATAATGATTAATTTCTGAAAAATTCAGATTCAGAATGAACGTGAAAATTTGTCTCGATGCCGCAGACCGGTGAATTTTCGCGCCCTCTACGAGTTCGTGGATCTTCACCAAGATGGGGATCCGTATGGAAGCGGGCCATGCTCGAGGATATTCTACAGCCGTAATCGAGATCATTATCCTGATCGTAGATTCCAAGCGCCACGCGACATTTTCCTTTATGGCCGCGGCGGAGCGAAAAATATAAGGTGAGTTCACTTTCTCGTTTCCCCTTAACCATTGTTCGAGGTTTCTCGATACTGCAATGCCTTTAAGATTGTAGCGCTGCCATCATAGCCAGAATCAAGGATTTACTTCGTTCAAAGCAATTTTTCCCGGCCGTATATTCTCTTCTTCTTCTAAAATAATAAAATGAATCCTTTAAAGAATAAATGCAGAATTCAATTTGTAAGGGTAAATTAATTTTTGGAATATTCTGAAGAATTTGAGAATTATCGATAATCGGTAATAATTCTGTTCAAAAATTCTAATTGAATTTATCCTAAAAGATAAATTCCAAATAGATTTGTTCTTATGTAAAGGAATCTTTTGAAGTATAAGAACAATTCAATAAAGCGGAATTCAATTTGGATATTAATTTCTGAAGAATATTTTGAAGAATTTTAAAATTATCGATAATCGATAATATTTATAAATTTAAAATTTTAAATAGATTTTTCATATTGCAGCATCAAAGTTAAGATTGTGAAATTAAATTAATTTAATAATACGATGTTCATTGGTAATAAAATTTTAAAATAATATATATTCTTTTTTTTATTCCTAATATTTAGATATTTAATTTGTAATCTTATCTCATATAAAAAATCCTTTATATTTATTTGTAAGAAATTACATTTCTAAAATATTCCAAAGAATTTGAAAATTATCAAGAGTTGCTAATATCTATTCAAAAATTGTAAATTCCAAAATCTAATTTGAAAGAGGAAACCCGATTGTTGAAATTATTATAATGAAAAAAAAAAAAAATTCAGGAAAAAAAAATTCGAGTAAAAATGTTACGAGAACAATATTCATGAATAGAACGATGGAAAAGAAAACGAAGTCTCGAGACAAATGCCACGTCCGAATAAGTGAGAATTAATGAAAGGAAGCGAGATGCGCGCGCAATCTGTCCATTTAAATGATTCGAAGAAAAATGGCGGGTCGACCTAACGAGGACAAACTCTTTCTCTTTCCGCCGGCCGCATCCGGTGCGCGCCTTTTACGCGCAAACGATTCCGCGATTTCGAATGAGATGCACGTCACCAGCTTGCCTCTTTGTTCCACCTGCAAAAGCGATAGCTGGCCGTAAATAGTCCCTTTGTGCATCGCGACGAAAGTGTGCGCGCCTTTTTCTTTCTTTCTCCTTTCTTTTACTTTTTTTTTTTAAATTTTCCTCCTCGCTTCTTCTCCTCTGTCATCGAGTTCTTCGACCCCCTTCGAGATCGAGGCTGAAGAAAAAAGAGGAAGAGGAGGATGTGAAGAGTCTTCTATTCTCTTAGAAAGCCTTCAGACATTGTTGCGAAATTTTTTTCTGACCGTGTATTTTTTTTTTTTTTTAATATTCAGATTTTTAACAATAAAGAAAGAGTGGAATAAACTATATACGTGATTTTGATCATCTTGATATTTTTAATATTATTATTTGCAACGAATAACATTTCAAATAAAAGTTGAATTTTATGATTTTTCATGGAATAAATTTTGCAAAAATATTCAAATTGAAATATGTGTTAAGAATTTTTAGGCATATAGAAAGTATTAAAAAAAAAAAGAAACAGGAAAAAAAGATTGATGTTCATCTTTATGCAGAAAGAATTAAGAATAAAGATTATGCATTTTTTGACACCATTCTTTTATCTGAATTACAAATAAATAATACTGAGAAAAATGTTAAAATCAGACATTCTATACAGTAACGTGAATTTGTCACGAATTCCTCCTCCTTTAAAATCTTTTTCTTTTCATAGTTATGAGTTTAACAAAGTAAAAACTTTCACCAACTTAAGATTGGAAAAGTATTATCAAAGCTATTCGTTTATCACGAGCATTTTTCTCTTTCAAATCTTTTTCCCTTATCTCACTATTATTCCCCTCTCTCCAAAGCGAATCTTAAAAAAAAAAAATCACTATTCCCTCGTCGAAAACTTCCCCTTCTTCGTTTTCCAAGCTTTCAGATTTCTCGTGCTCAACTACAAACAAATCCAAGAGACCTTTACCCAACCACCCATCCCTATTACAAATTTCCCTCTGTTTATCCTTCCAACTTTGACAACTCTCTCTCCCTCTCTCTCTCTCTTTCTCTCTTTTTCGAAACTTCAACCTACAAAATCCACAGAAAGGAAAGTCAAACCTCACCTAAAGTTCCACTGACACCGAATTCAACTCTTACTCCGTTTCAACCCTCGCGTGAACAACTCCTCAATCGATCCAATCCCAATCAAACTTTTCTTGGCCGTCCATTAAACCACTTGCTTCATGAGATCATAAAATGGATTTTTACACCTTTTCATTTTCGACACGAGAGAAGTAACATGTTCCTCGAAAGGAGTGCACTCTGATCAGTTATCAACGATATACAATTCGCTTTTTCACGTCGATCGTTGTTCATTTATCATTTGTTTACCCTTCAAATAGAATTCCATAGCTGCTGCGTGACGGATACTCGTTTACTTTGTTCACAATTGTAATTACACGCCGTGCGAAAGAGGAATGAAATATAACAGAGGCCAAGGAAAATTGATCCGGATTAAAATTTCTATTCTTCATTTCCCCATCTTTCCATTTCTCCATTTTTCTTCATTCCATTCCCTTTACCATTCAAATAGAATTCTATATATCTATTACATGATGAACTGATCCTGATACGTTTCTATTCGCAATTTATAATTAATCATCATACTATAAATGATTAGAGGAGAACAAGATTTTTGATTCAAATTAAAATTCCTATTTCTCTGTTCATTTACTATTTCCAATTTTTTCTTCGTTCCCTCTCTTCGCCTCTTAATTCCTCCGTCCATTTATTCCTTTATTTCTTCAATCTCTCCTTTCTCTCCTTTCTTTTCCCTTCTCTCTTAAAGACTACCACAAGGACGATCGGTTTTCTCGGTTAACGAACGAGAAACATCATTGACCACGGTTGATCTGCTCCTCCTCGTAATCTCTCCTGCTACCTGTGGTATCAGGATCGAGGATGCGATTTCCTTTGCGTGGCCGGCCGACCATGTAAATTCCATTAGTACAGGCTACAACGGATTTTCCAGCTGCGTGTATCGATTCGAGGGCGAGCACGACGAGATCGTGAAGCTGCGGTTCAACAAGCTTTTGAACGGGAACCGGACGTGCCGCAGCGTCTCCAGCCCAGACTTTAATCGGCTCCTCTGCGTTGGATCGGAGAACTTCTTCGTGAAGGTTAGTCTCATCGTTTCGTTCAATTTTTCTTACCTGCAAATTGATATTAATATTAAAAATTCATACTTACTATATCGATTTTATGAAAATATTTTTTTCATACCTTTTATATTTTGCGAATGAATTTTAGAGGAAAAATTTTTGCTTTGATTATATCATGTACGTAACGTCTGTCGAGGTGATCTTTGGTTCAGATAGTTTGCAATTTTTGATGTTTTCAACAATTGGCCATTGAAAGCGCGGAACCGTTTCAAATATTTCCTTTCCTCGATCTGTTCAACGATAATAACGCGGCACGTGTTCCAATTAATCTTCGAAACGAACTTTGAATAGGTATTGCTCCGTTTTATATTTGCACGACACGAGATCGCTAGAGGGGCCCCCATTCATCTCTCGTGAATAGAGTTATTAACGTCGGCGAGCAAATGTGCGGCAACTGGCAAGTCGGTGTTGTTCGGATAATCGAGAACGATAGAGCTTTGTTCAAAAATTAATTAAGAGAGATCGAAACAATTATTTCCTTTTTCAATATTGTTACACTTCGATTTCAATCGGTATACCGGATTTAAATTTGCTTCAGTAACAAGAATCTCTTCTCGACATTGTGTAGAAATGAATCGAATACCAATGTGAGAAGAAAAACAACACATTCACATTTACGAGGCGTATTTTTCAAATAAAATTTCAAAAATTTCTTATCTTTTTCTAATTCCTTAACTATCCTAATCACAATATCATAATTATCTATCGAATTTCACGTTTAATGTAAATATTCAAATATTTGTTAACACTAAACAAAAGAAAAAAGAATAACACAACGCATAAAATATCCATACTCTTTAAAATCATAAAAAAACGACATAAAAAAGTCGAACGATAAATCTTTAAAAGCCCACCAATAGAATCGCAAATAAGATTCGAACACCAATCACAAATGAGCAACGATTTTAATTTAAAGTTTCCCGATGGCGATCGAGAGGACCTCTATCGACACAATTTTCCCAACTCACGAGAACGAAGGATGAAAGGTCGTAATTAACGAGGGCGCGTTTTCATTAAAACTTTATCAGAAATTCGGCGTGTAAACGATAATCGGAGTGGCAGCGGTGGGCAAAAGCCGAATAAATCTAAAATTTCGATCCGAAACGGTGGTTACCATCATTCGTTCCAAGTTCGTTATCGATTCCAGAATTTACGACGGTCGCCAGCTCACGAATTTAAAGCGCAATTAGGAACGCTTATGCTCTCGATATCCGGCCGTCATGTTTGTCCCCTCGCAATTATAATATAATCTGACGGCTAATTAAATGGCAAGCGACCCGCGGGACCGAATCACGGCTCGACATCCACAGGTGCTCGATCTTCCATGGCCGAACGCGCCGCCCGTGCAACGAGACTGCCTGTGTTCCAATCGATCACTGCCGATCAACATCAAATCGACCTCGAACATCGTCGAGGTGCACTTCACCGTCAGGTCTATGGATGCGTTGGACGATTACAATAATCTGTTCTTCGAAGGTATATGGGAATTCGTCAAGACGATTCCTTGCTTGCAGAAGAGGAGGGTGAGGGGGCCTTCCGGAGAGATCAAGTACAAAGCTCCAATAGTCGACGAGGATGAGGTGAGACTCTTTGATTTATGATGAATGAAGAAGCTTTCGTTGATCTTGAAAGTTGAGAAAATTTGTGAGAAATCATTACATTTGAATAAGATATTTGATTGATCTTACCTTCAGAAAAATTGTGAGAAGCATCCATGGCTGATAGATCCTGGGCCGAATCAATACCTATATGTAAAAATGCACGGGACGATAATGTCGAATACGAGCAAGTGCGCGACAAAGAATCGGATCGTGGTACATACCGGTGGCACGATCCACGTGTCGGTGTGCCCGAAACCACCTGCGGAGTCTAGACACCACGTGGTCGAAGTTTTCAGCGACGGCTGGGCCGTCAGCAGCAATGCCATGATTCTGGTGCCGGGTCAGGACCCCATCAGGACTATAGCCATCGAGTTTATTATCAAGGAACCGGATACGTACACGGTCACCTGGCTCGAGCTCACTAGAAGGTAAATTCTAAAATTTATTCGATTCCTTTTCCTTCACTTAGTACAATCTAAATCTTTCGTCTAGTATAAATTCTTATTTCGAATCTGACTATCTAATCTGATACATTTCCCATGATAAAACGATGTCCAAATTTCTTAATTCTCTTAGAAAGTATTTCAATTCACAATTTATTCAATTTTTCCTTCGCTTGAATTTTTATAACCTAAAACATAAATTAATTTCGTTGAAAAAATTAATTCTACTTAACTCGAAATAAATTCTTATTTCTAACAACTTTTAAGACGCATTTCTTAATTCATTTCTTGAAATCTTCTTACAGACCATCGGTAACATCGACAGCAGGGTTGCAAATGCCACGCGACTGCGAGCAGCGGTGTCCAGAGCTGGATGCATGCATAAATGCTTCTCTATGGTGCGACGGAATCTCTCATTGTCCATCAGGATATGACGAAGCTCTGACTCATTGTTCTGTTCTCCTGCAATTACCTCCCCTCCATTTGGGCCTTGGGCTTCTCGCCATCATCACGATTCTCGCCGTCATCATCTTCGTGATTTGGCGGATTTGTAGGCAACGGACGAATCGGTCGATATCGCAGCATAGGCTAAAGAGCATTTCCTCCGAGACGGCGATCATCGATGGAAAGGAAGTGATTTGCTGACACAGCGACAGTTCTGTGCGGTACGTCGAGGTCGACCGGGTGACCACCGTGTGACGATCACCCACGGTCGTCCCATTCGTCGCTCGTCGTGGCGTCGTCGCGTCCCATTTCGCCTCCTCTTGAAGGAGAAACACGTACCGACTTCACGACGACGTTCACCTCTACGTAACGTGCAGAACTGCTCTGATATACTTTATAGGAGACCTAGACTCTGTTCTCAAAGATGGTTCGCTGCTCGATGACCTAGACCATTCTTGCACTTCTTTATTTATCCACAGAAAGAGATTTGTTAGATGTTCGTAAATTCGGTTTAAGATTCTTGTTGGATTCTGAAAAATGATGGAGATTAGATGATGGATGAGAAGACTTGGAGATAAGTGCTTGTAAATATTTTGTGGAAATAGATCAATGCTGTTTGTGAAAGTAATATTTGTTTGTAGATTTTTTTTAGGTTATGTACGATGGATAGTTGAAACAAGTGTAGTTGAAATATTTCGTGCTGGTATGCGACTTTTTAAATTGATTTTGATTTTTTTAATAATTGTGTTGATGTTTTTTGTCAGTATTTTTTCGTTTCATTTTTTAATTTAGGTTAAGACAGCACTGACTTAGACACTTCGGAATAGATTATTATTTGTACCGTGATTACAAAGCGACGTATTCTTGAGAATTTTTCGATAAGAAAGTCAAGATCAATTTGCTTGAAAAAGGACAATAAGTAATAATGAAACCTTAGTAATATCGTTTCGCTGATAGCGTAGTTAACTTTTCGTCTCTTATGACTAGAGAAATCGATTCATCGATAGATCGAATAACTGGTTAATCGATCGAAATCTTAGGTCGTGGAATATTGGCAGATTTAGAGGAGCCTGAAAAATTTATTTGAACTTCGCGCTCGATTGAATCTAAAGAAAAGGAGAACAAGATAATGGTCCATGGCATCGAGCAAAGAATCACCAAAAAGAAACTCGCACTGTCGTTCAATCGTATGTGAGGTAATCTCGACGAGGATAGAAGATACGGTTTTAAGCACGAGCCAATGGCTCCTCTTTCCTTCGCTTTTTCTTGCTCCCTTTGGTAAACGCGCGAGATCCTCTGTAAAATAATTCGATCGAAATCGCGCGTTTCGATTAAACTGTGGCTGATTTCGTCGTGATTAACGTGAATTGATGATTGAGATTTTCATCTTTGATTTCTTTCTTCGATTCATCTTCGTAAAGTGACTTTACCTTACGAGAACCGTAGATATCATCTTTCTCGAATTAATATCAGATGGCGCCAGTAATAAGATAAAAGTAGGAAAACTCAATCTTGTTTCGATTTTAATTATTAATACAAAGTTATACTAATCGTTACTATTTTGTTAAAATGCTCTGTACATAATTTGATAAAAATTTAATTTGAAATATTGAAGAGGAATTTAAATAATTATAATGTTTTAGTCTCGTGTTTGGAAGATGAAAAATCGATAGAAATTTAATCGTCATTAATCACGATAAAACGGCCGAATCGGAAATTATAGATACTGACCAAATGTTTCGAGTGATTACCGTTTAGGCGACTTAATAATACTGTCACATACTAGTTATAAGACGACTTCGGGAAGAACGACGTACGTAAAATGACGTAGAAATATGGTAGCCTGAAATTATGTGATATATATAACGCTGTTTTCTACGGAGCTGTGCTCCGTTTAATAATGATTGTTACATCTTGGCAGGAGGGGTCGTCGACGACGAGAATCGATAAAAGGGAGGAAGCGTCAATTTTTTTTTTTTTTTTGATTGCGCGAAATTGGCGCCACGACGATACCCAACGCCGTAACTTGTACACCATGTTTATACTTGTACATAATTGATTATTTATTTATTTGTATCGGATAATATGACACGTGCATGTGTCTTCGTTCGCAGCTACGTTTCATCACATTTTAGTTTAAAATTTATTTAATAATAATCGTAACAAAGTTAAAATATTATAAATTTGAAAATTTATATATCTGAATATTTTATGTTTAAAGATCAATAATTTACTCTTAATTTTGAAAGTAAACACTTCGAATCTCTGAATTAATTTTTCAGATAGGGATTGCTTCAAATATCATTTTTTCGCAATCACTGCGAACGAAGGCTCGTTCTAAAACTGCTTTACTACTAGCCGATAAGCGTAGAACTCACGAAACGCAGAAGCATAAACGAAACGAGCAAATTCGAGGCGAAGCGAAGGGAACCAGAAGCAAAGCCGAGAAACACGATCGAAGAAAAAATAAACCAATGACCGGTCAGCTAACTGAAAGCACCGCCATTATATTTTTGCTGTGTTCAGCGTGTACGTCAACCGTACACCGTATTGTTCGAAAAAAAAAAAACCTACGGGATATCTACGGAACGAAAGCTACAGTCAACAATTGACCCTCCATTATACATTGAAAAAGACAATCGTTAAAATATTCGTGTTCGAATCGCACTTTTTTCAATTTTATTAATTCCGCTTTCAAACGAACCGCCCACCAGCGGCAGCTATATTGGCGACGTTCATCGAGCAATGGTTATCACTATGCGAAGAATATTCAACAAACGAAACAAAAAATCAAAAATAACATTTCTAAGTGATCGTTCGATTTCCCAAGCGTAAAATTAATTTAGGTCTATAAGTCGTTCGAAACATTTTATAGTATAATAATAATAATAAAAATAATTTCGAGAAATTTCTTCGCATAGGAGGCGCCACTGATGCTTGACATCTCCACGAACGAATCAAGATCGACAGCAATAGATGGAAAACGGAGAAGGGAATTTTTCGTCGAATTGTCACCGAATTTCGTCCTTACGAGAAGACTTGTCTATACATGCGCATTTTTTATTTCGTAATAACATTGATTAAGATTAATTCGCCATGTTCTCTGTATGTTCCGCTCGATGTCAATCGATGTTTATGTATATATACGATTAATCTCGCTCGAGAACGAACTCGTGCAACGAATCACCTTGTCTTCGCAATATTTTCCATTTCTCCATATGTGATCCGCGTTTCTTGTGTTGCGGGGACCAATAGTATCGTTGGACTCAATCTAAAAAATGAGAAAGAAAAATAACCTTTATTTTTGATTATTCAGTTTGCAGATCCCGCGATACATTTCCAGAGAATCGAAGACTGATGCTTTTAGTTTCGTGTTTTATCGTGTTGCTCTTACGACGAAAGTGTTGCGTGATATCGGTTCACTGCCATTTCCTTTATTTTATGGACCATAATTTACCCATACGTTTCTCGAAAGATTCGGTCGACCAGTGAAACGTGGATATCATCGATCGTGAAGATACAAATTATCGAATAAAAAAAAAAAAAGAAAGAAATAAATAATCAAACTTTTCCAAAAAAAAGGCTGCCAAAGAAGAGATAATCACTCTTAAAAATAATCGAAATTTCATCCGTATTTACATCTCTTACAATAAATGTCTTATTTCTATCAAACGTTTATTGAAATAGCAATAATACAACAGAAGAAGAAAGAAAAGAAAAGAAGAAATATACAAAAGAACTAAATTTAATAGAGAGATAAAAAAAAAAGAATCAAGAGGTTGAAAAGGAAGAAGATAAACATACTTATTCTGCTCATGAATGATATGTTTGATTTATATGAGCGGGACGATCGCTCATAGTCGAGTTCTCGTTTTTGGATTCCACCTGTTCCCGTCGAAGAATCCTGACAAAAATCACACGGATACAACAAAATACAAAGAAGTCACGTGCTCACCGACGATAAGTCTAAAAAGTTAAGAAACGGCACGGTTCTCTTTTTCCCTCGAGCATGACTTTGACGAGTCGAGATATAAAGCGATGAAACGATCACTGTCAGATGCCTGAGGCTTGTGCCGATGCTTGTGCTGTGCCTCGTGGTTTTGTCGCCAATTTCCGACGTTCAACTTCGTTCATCGAAATCGATAATTTTTTGTCGAATTTTTTTTTTGTCTTTCTTTTATATATTTTTATTTTATTTTTCGTTAATATGGTTTCTTTAATTATTCGATAAATAATAATAGTCTTTTGATTGCTTTAAAATGTTTTAATAATCTTAAAAAAAATTGAATGGGTATCTAGAAAAACGGCGTATGTTAGGAATTTTATATGTGAATAAGTGTTTCCATGGAACAAATTTAGAGAAGGGCAAAATTTTGACTGAAGTTACTTCGTTATTCAAGTTAATAATTGGATAATTTATTATTTAAGCATGGAATAATTATAATTAAGTGTAGTATCCAAGTTAAATTATTACTTAGAGTAACTTTATTCGAAATTTTAATTAATTTAATTAATTTTTCAATCCTTTAGTCAGAAAAGTGCTTTTGCAAAATTTCTAATATTTGTAAAAGAAACTAAAAGAGAATGACAGTGAAAGAACAATGAAAAATATTAGTTATTTTTTTCATTGCTAACAATAAACAAAAAATAATTCTCTATATAAATTTTACGAAATATAACCTCCCTTCCCTCCTTCTAAATACCCATTCGATTAATTTTCCAATTCTAACGATCAGGCAACGATTCAAAAGGATAAAAATCGAATAATTTGAGGCAGAAACGATTCTTCTTTTTTAAATGAAAATCGAAAGAAATGAATGAGGTTTTGCGCGAGAAAAAAAAATACGTTCTCCCAAATGGAAGCACGTTGTTCACATGTGCACGAAGTAAAGGTTTATTGGCAAGATTTGTATCCGATACACAAAGCACGGTGCAATTTATCGGTGAACCTTTATTGACGTTGGGCATGAAAACACGAGTCTCGTGTTTAGATACCCGCAGGACGATGGCCATAGAATCGACGACAAACCAAATCCTGGGTAACTCGTGTCCTTTGGACAACATGCTGGCACCACTGCATTTCATTATCGATTCGATCGATTTCGCGAATTATTCAATTATATTGATTTAACTTTTGTCCATATTTCTTTGTTCTCGAAGGATGACAGATTGAAATTCCTTTGTTTCTAAAAGACAGTGGTGGAAAAATACAGGAAGAAAAATATTCGAAAGAACAATGAAACTTGTGTGCACAAATTTTTTTCTCAAATTTTCAGGTCGTTGAATTTTCGATCGTGTTGTACTCTCTTTAATTACAAACGTGATTAATCGTAATTCTTAAAATTATTAATTTTTCGAAACGAAGAATTATTAATTTTCGTCGCGGTTACGGGCCAATGGCATGTGTGAATGGGTGTTCGTATGTAAATAAGATTATGAGCGACTCGATTGTAAATAAAACGTAAAATACACATGTATCGAGTTTTAAATAATTCTAGATCACGATCTAAGTTAAACGAATAACTATGTAGACGATTAGAAGTTAATTACGAATTATAAAATCATATCCATGAACGCGCTGATATTAATGAATGGAAAGTCGATGCTCGAAATAATTATTTGCCTTTTATTTCAATGACGCATTATTTATATTAATTTAAATTTTAAATATTAACGTATATACACAGATATTTGTTTTTATTGTCACGTGACCGATTAATTGATCAAATTCTCGTAATTAATTTCGCTATTTTTATTTTCAATTAATAATTTTTAATATCAAAGAAAAATAATTATAGGAAAAAGTGCTTGTTAATTAAAGTTTAATCAATAATTATTAAAGTTCTTCGTTGAAACTATATAAACGAGGACAAACGAAAATATGATGAAAGAAGCTGAATATGAACGACTTCCAGTAAATGCGCGTTTAAATGAAGAAAAATTTGCGCGATTCTATGTACATAAATAAGCGTAAATGTTATCGAAGCGATAATTGTGAAAATTAAGAAAGCACAAGATGATTAAGTTTAATAATCATTTCTCGACAAACTGTTGTACGTAAAAAAAAAAAGAAACGAATGATCGTAAAATAGAAGGAAGAAAAAACCAAGAAGTGAAGAACGATATAACGTAAAGAGAAAGTTTATAAAATTCTGTGAACTAATTTATACAGCGTTTAATCTCAGGCCTGTCCACATATAGAAATCTCAAATCGATTATTCTTCGCTATAGTAAAGAAAAATAGAGTAGTGAACAGCGTAAAAATAATCATATCGTATAGTCGATACTTTAGAGGATAAATTTACAGTACAAAATAAGAAAAGAAAAAGGAATAAAGACAACGCTAAGTCAAAGAGATAATTATAACTCCATCTATGTATGGTATTGCTGAACTAAACTTAATTAGAATAACCTAATTAGAATATCGTTTTCTCTCATTTTGTGCTCTAACTTTGTTCATTGAAGAATCGATGTATAATTAATGAATTATCTATGCATTTTCTATACTATAATAAGTATAGAAAGAAGATTTGGAATCCGAAAGGATATATCCGGTGAGCAGGCCTGGTTTATCTAGTGACACAGAAGTTGCGTGAGTTCCGAACTCTTCCCGAAGACTGCCGAAAACGCTTATTGTTTGAAACGCTTCGGCGTGCCGCAATAATTATCATTCCAAGCGGTGAAAAATAACTATCGCTTTCTCTATCATCATTTTTCATAATGAATCATATTTAATACTTATCGGTACCATATTTCGTCGGTAAATTGTATTACAGTCGGTAAATCGTTGATATGATATCCTTTTTCTTTTTACTTCGTATCTTAAATAATTTATCTTTTTTTTCTATTCTTTTTTCTATTTTATAAATATTTTCTACCGTATTTTTAAAGTATTTCTATTTTAAACGGAATCGGACATTTAATATAATATTATCGACTGTTAGTACGTAATATTTGATACAACTTTTAATTTTGAAGTTTTAGATGTGTTTGCATTTATTATAGATATATTCACTTTCGTCGTTCTTTCTTTTTATGCACAATGATTCTTTTCTTTTAATTCGTTCAACTATTTGCACTCGAATTGTTCGAAAACTCACTCTAATAGATCTTAGATTGTTTCTCAATTTTTCTTTCATAAATTTACTCACAGCACGAAGTCGCAAAAAAAAAAAAGGAATATACACTCAATACCTCGAGATAGCGAAACTCTCGATTTCTGACACTATTATTGCAAGAAAATAATCATAAAGAGAAAGAATGCATTATGATATAAGAATAAATTATTAAATTAACGGTGAGCGAAATGGAATCAAGAACAGGCCCGACAATAACATATGTGCGCATGCGCTCGTGCACTATACAAGTTATGAAATTGAACATTACATAAAAAATTAATAGATGCGTCTATCAGGCCAATGACATTTATTAAATTCAAAAGAGAAAAGTAATATTTTAACGATTTAATAAAATTTTCAATGAAATATTATTAACAAATTGAATAATATTATTGTGGAATTTAAGATGAAAACGTAATATTTTAATTAATATACTATCATAATATAAATGTATTGATTATGTCAGTTAATGACTAATTAATTGTATCGTTTGGCCTGAAGGACTCTTCTAGAATGATTAATAAGAATGCTGAAGAATCGATTACCGTCAGACATAAAAAAATTTCAGAACCTCCGGAAACATGCTCACATGACATCCATATAGTTACTAATTATACCATTATTGATTACCGATTCGAATATCGAGTATGCAACATTTTTAATAAATTATTTTGAAGATTGTTTGATTTGTTTATATTTATCACTTTAATCTATTCTGCATTTCCACTCTTTTCTATTTCTCGTCTATGATTATAATTTATTTAAATTATTAATTTCTTATAAAAAATTAAACTTAATTTTGAACATAATATAAGTAAAAAAAAAAAAATATACATATGATTAATAAAAATAAGCATTTAGAAGAGAAATATATTACTAACAAATTTAATTTGATAAAATGAATTGATTTTTATGAACTAACTATTTCAATATGTTTCGTTTTAATATAAATAAAAAAATCACGTAAATAATTCTAAATATATTTATCTTTGTTAAAATAAAACTTATTTGCAAAAAAATTATCGTCAAAAAATCATCAACAATAACATGTGCATATTATATCATTTGTTTTTCGAAATCATTCTAACAATCGAATGTTAATTTGTATTTATAAAAATCAAAATCGTAAAATAAGTGTAAAAAATTAAAACTATATTAAAATAAAGCAATAAATAAATTCAAATATCGCTCAAATAACCGGTATTATCAACTGTCAAATAGATAAAAGGAAAAATTTAAGAATTTAATTAATTTCATTATCACAATGTTTAAATTATTAAATAAATGAGATTAATAGTAATTTATAAATTTAATAATAAAATATGAATATAATTACTTTCTGCGTAGAAAGCCCACTTCAAACAGATAACACATCCTGTCACAAAAATTTTCAATAGATAAATGATGTCTCCCGCCAAATATTCAGAAAACGGCACTTTGATTGGCATAATTTCTTATCCATAAAATAAATAATATTTTGATTGCTTGAAGCAACGTAGTTCTTTCTCCATAAAGTAAATAGCGTTCTTATTGGCTGGAGCATCATAGTATCTTATTCACAAAGTAAGTAACATTTTGATTGGCTGAAATCATATAATTTCTTATTCATTCAAAATTATGTAAAAATTAAATTATTATTATATAATATTTCAATTATTATATAGTACTATAAAGATATATTTATTAAAAATCTAATAAAAAATAAATTAAATCTAAAAAGATTTTAACGTAAATCAGGAAATCAATATTAAATATAATTAAATTATAACATAAAAAGAATTTAAATAATTTTTAATTTTTAATTTTTTGATATTGCTTTTTAAAAAATTATTTTTATCATTTTAATTTACAATTTATGATGAACAAAGGATTTGTTAATTTTATAAAAGAAACTATTATGTTATTTGTATTATATATATATATATAAATGACAATATAATCCGACAGTAGCGCCACATACTTTAATTACAAGAAATTTCGGAATGATAAGTTGTACACACGCGCCTACGTGCGCGTTCGGACGGCGTAGTAACTGTGCATTTCTTATGCGGTTTATTTGTTAACGAATATTTTGATTTATTGACAGAAAAACTCAGTTGAAAATGGAAAACGATAAAAGTACTATGCTTGCAGTTCTGCAGCTACTCAGAAAATATAATCTAAAGGTATTTCGAAGTGGATTTCACCATTAAAACTTTTCTAACCTTAAATATTAATATAAACATCAAAATTTTATTAAAAATCACTGAATATTTTTGTATTTTTTTTATAAAATATGTAAAAATATATTATTATTATAATTTAGTAAATATATATTCATATATATTATATTTTATATAGGGAACGGAAGAACTCTTTAAAAAAGAGGCAAATCTGACAGATATCTCTCCAGATGAAACTCAGCAAACTGATTCTGAAGTGAACAGTGTTCTTTCTGCTTATAAAAGTGAAGGAGATCCTGCTCTTTATGAAAAAGCATATAGCGAACTAAAAAAATTTGTAGAAGGATCTTTAGATATATATAAGGTAAAAATATAAAATATATGAATTAAATATATTCCATAAAAAATATATTAATATATAAAAAATTAAATCTGTTAAATAATAGCATGAATTGGGTACAATTTTATATCCAGTTTTGGTACATATGTATCTTGAATTAGTTTATAATAATCATTCTCAAGAAGCAAGGCTATTATTGGAAAAATTTGGTGGAAATTTGGAAGAATATTACCAAAATGACTTGAAGAGATTATCCAATGTAACAAAACGTGAACAAATGGCTGGAAATGAATTAACTGATACTTTTAAGTAAATATTAATAAATTCAAATTAAATTCAAATTTATATCAATTATATATCAATATGAAATATTCTACAGGTCAAATCAGTTTATAATTAGAATGTCAAGGGATACTCTTTCTATATTAAAACGACATTTACAAGAAAAGAAACATAGTGTATTACTGAATATTATACAAGAGCATCTTTATTTTGATATGTATGAAGGAGTAGCTAGAAATAAACAACAGATAGATGCTACATCTGGTGCAGTAGTTGGTGAAGCAACAAGACAAGGTAATATGTTTAAATAAAATATGAAAATTTTCAATAAAAATATTTTTCTAAAATTATTATTTTCATTTCAGATAATAAGGCCAAAGTTTATTATGGACTTTTAAAGGAACCAGACATTCAATGTATGCCTCCAACTGAAGAAGAGGAAGATGATACGGGTGGTGTAGATGGAGATAAACCGAAAAAGAAAAAAGCCAAAAAAGATCCATTATTTTCAAAGAAAACTAAATCAGATCCAAATGCTCCACCTGTTGGAAGGATGCCTCTGCCTAACTTGTAAGGAGATTTATTCATATATTTTTTTTATTATACATTTATAAACATAACAAAATCTGATGAAGTATAGAAAAGATGCAGATAAATTGGAAAAAGTAAAAGCATTGAGAGAAGCGTCGAAACGTGTTATACTTGGTCCTGATACATTACCATCTATATGTTTTTATACATTATTGAATGCAGTACATACGTAAGTTTATAAAATATAAAGATTAATTCAAAGTAAACAAATGGCATATATATAATACAAAACTTAGTGTGACAGCAGCTGAAGTAGCAGAAGATTCAAGTTTACTGGCTATTGGATTCAGTGATTCTTGTATAAAGGTATGGAGCTTAGTTCCACAAAAATTAAGACTGATGAAGACAGGGGAACAATTACAAGATATAGACAGAGAAGCTGGTAATATCAATTTCTATTTAATTAAATCATAAAATATTTATTATATTATAAATATTAAAATATATTCATATCGCAATATAGATGATGTACTGGTAAGAATGATGGACGATCGTACAGCGGAAACGTCGAGGTCATTATTCGGACATAATGGTCCTATATACAATTTATCATTCAGTCCAGATAGAAATCTTCTATTATCATCTTCAGAAGATAGTACAGGTACATTTAGATACAGATAGATTTTAAAATATCATGATAATTATACTCAATAGCTATTATATTATGTTTTATTGTAGTAAGATTATGGTCTTTACATACATGGACATGTGTCGTATGCTACAAGGGTCATTTATTCCCCGTCTGGTGTGTAAGATTTTCACCCCATGGTTATTATTTTGCAACTTCTTCTCATGATAAAACCGCTCGACTTTGGGCAACTGATTCTCATCAACCGCTTCGTATATTTGCTGGCCACTACTCAGATGTAGATGTAAGTTTATATTCGTAAATTTCAAATTTATGATAACTGACATAAATATAATAAGAAATTAATTCTTTTTTTTTTTTTTTTTTTTTTAGGTAGTGCAGTTTCATCCAAATTCAAACTACGTAGCAACCGGTTCCAGTGACATGACAGTAAGATTATGGGACTGCGTAACCGGCAGCCAAGTCAGATTAATGACAGGACACAAAGCTCCGATTTACTCCCTTGCTTTTTCCGCAGAAGGTCGATTTCTGGCGTCGGCCGGTGCAGATCATCGTGTTTTAGTTTGGGATTTAGCACATGGTCATCTTGTCGCAGCCTTATCGAGTCATTCTGGTACTATTCATTGTTTATCATTTAGCAGAGATGGAAATATACTAGTTTCAGGTTAGTTATTTTGGATTACTTTTAATTTATATTATATATTCAAAGAAAAAAATTATATATTTTATCTGTTATTCTAGTTATCTAATCTATTATTTTTTCAGGTTCATTAGATTGTACGATTAAATTATGGGATTTCACGAAACTTGCAGAAGAAATGAGTTTAGAAGATGTGAACGTATCGCACAATCCAGATGTAAAAACAAACGCAGAAACATATCTTCTTCGAACGTTCGCGACAAAAAGCACTCCCGTATTGGCGTTGCATTTCTCACGAAGAAATTTACTTTTAGGCGTTGGAATGTTCGAATCAACATAGCAAACATAATAATGTTTAAACGAATTCTAATGAGATATGGTCTGGCATCCATTCATCATTGTTGTAAAATAAGAATGTTTGTTAATAAATTTTTTCACATTGATTATGCGATGTACCTGAATCATACCTAATGATTATATGATCGATTAATGTTCTAAAAGCTATATTTATATGTATATATACACGTTTAATCACAATATTTAGATATTGTACAGCTTTTTTTCAAAATACAAAACATTAAAATATTCTGATATTTTCTCTTTTCTTGTTTTTTTTTCGCTTTTTTGAACAAATCAATCTTATATAAATAATAATCAATCAATTCGAAGATTTATGTTCATGAATAGAATAGGAAATTCGGTTGATGAATTTTAATTACGACTAGAATATGGATGAACGTCTCTCAGTGACCAATGGATTTCATATTCTATTTGCATATTTAAACGGAAATATTCAATTGCTCTTTATGTAAAATTCTATCATTAGTTCCTATTGTATTTTCATGAGATTTTAATTCAAATTGTTCACTGAAGAAAAACGAGAATTTAAAAGATATTTCTATAATGCAAAATTTTGTAAAATCTAAAAAATACGAAAGAGAATATTTTAAAGTAGGAAAAAACATTAAGATTATCGAGATATAATTTTGAAAAGAAAAAACGATTTCAAAGAGTATTTTCAATAAATTCAAAGAAATTATTGCTAAGATAATCTTTAGTAACCGACATTGAACATTTCATTTGAAGGATGATATTTATAGTTGACCAACATCGCTTTTCAAAAGCACATCTTTTTAAAAATCTATTTGAATATTAAAATAGAGCAAATACAAGTGAAGAAAACTAAACGTTACAAACTAAACTGCACGTTAGTTTGAAGGTCGACGGAAAAAGGATCTGAATAATGAAATCGCAGCTTTTTCAAAAAAAAATGTTTCTTTCATTTCATTTATTTTGCTGGAATCGTTTCTATTCAACTATGATCGTTACTTTTTTAGATGCATTTGATGATTTTTATTTACGATATCATTTTATTAATATTATATTAATATTATTAATATTATACTTTCTTTACGTACCAACATAAAATTACAGGATTGATAGGAGAAGAGGAACGGGTACTGTTTTAACTCATGATAAAAATCCAGATCAAATTCACGCGAGAAATTTATTTCCGATTGTTGATACGCTTACTTCTATCACAGCATACAGACGTAAGTTACGCGCTTTTACCATACGTGTGTGTATGTAGTATGTATTTAAGTAATGTCATTCCTTTCGTACATGTGTCGGTGTGTGCATACGTGAAATGATGTTTTTCTTTTTAAGTAGTTAACACTTTCGTAATAAGGTTACAATGTATGCGTTGTCAATCTCATGTTGTTCACTTCTCTCGCCTTCACATTCGTTTAAACGATAATCAACTATACATCAAACTCTACGTCCCATTCAAGCCTCGCGCATTGATATCAAACCTAGGTTACATGTGTCATTTAACTATATGTTATATCATCTTTGTAACGTACTTATGAAATTTGGATAGGTTAGGATCGCGATTAACGCAGGAGCATAGAATTAGAACATTGACAACCGGATTATTTGTAGTAGTGTCTGTCGAGATATTTATTTAATCTCGAACTAGGTCCTAAAATGGCAGTTATAGAAGGCGTCGCTATGCTCTCGCGTTAATGGTCGTGATGGTTGCGTGTTTTCTTTTTTTTTTTTTTTTTTACAAAAAACGTTGGATTTTTCGACGGATCGACGCAGATTACATCGATTTGATAAGATGGAACTGGGGTCGATGATAACGCATATGATTGATCTTGGTCGTGTAATTCCTTAGAATAAATTGCATATGAATATCGTCATTCAAACGCGACAATTTATAAAATTATAGAATAAAATTGATTTTAAAAGTGAGAAATATCGATCGAAATAATCTGTTTCTTTTTTTTTTCTATTTTTTTTTTTTTTTAGCTTTTTTTTTTGTACAGTTCTCATAAAGTATGATCATAAAGTTTTTTGTTTTTTTTAAATTTCTTTTTCAATAAATCACAGTAGTTCCGTTTCGTTTTCCCCCGATGTTCACATGCGATTTATATGTATAGGATTCATTCAATCGGATTTTATACTGGCCACTATTTTCAGTTCCCTCTTTTTCCCGCCAATTCAGTTCTGCGTCGTTTCTCGTCGTGGACGTTTGTGACACTCGTTTCCCAGCAACCGACTGTGATAAAAATTCTCTTTTTTTCTCGATGCAAATTACAGATTCCTACTTCGTTTTAAAAGCATATATTCGTACGTATCAGCCATGCTCATTTTTTCTTCGTAGTATAATCTTTCATGCTCTGTATGTTCTTTTTCATTTCTCTCTTTCTCTCTCTCTCTCTTTCTCTCTCTCTCTCTCTTTTTTTCATAATCACGCATTACTTTAACCTAAACGTGTGTTCCTAGTGCTACTGTGATACCACGGTTTTTCCATGGAAATCATATACACGATTTATTCGAGCAGCACGAATTTTTCATCGATTCGATCCATTCTTTGTCTATTAGTTAATATGCTGTGAAATTCGAAACCTCTTAGTATTCCAATTTAACTTGAATTTAAAATCTAAAAGACGTTATCAAAAGTGACGTTTCTTCCTCTCGTCTAAAATTAAATATTTAAGACAAAGCGTAGATCGTGCTCGAAACTTCGATACAACTCAGAATCCATTTCTTTTGTTAAATGCCTTCAAATTGGTCTACGAAAATTTAGTACGATTATTGCGTATATGTTTTTCTCGCGCGTATGCGCTATCCAATGGGGAAATATTCGATCAATTATTTCGTCGTTTGCTTCCATATTTTCCGCGGGAGGGGAGGGGGATCAGAGGCCAGCGAGGTAGGCATATTTTAAAAATCCTGTAATATTCACACGGTGGTCTCGATATTAGCAATGGCGTATTGTCAACAAATACTGTCCTTCCCATAATTTTCCAAATACATTTCTTGTGGCGTGGCAAGATTATATCGTCCGCTTAAACGACTTCCAGTTAAACCATTATTATGATGAGTGTGATTCACATGGAGATGGTTCACGTTCAAAACGACATTCTTTTTTTTCTTTCGAGCTTTATGTCGATAGAGGCAGTACTTGAGGCAACCAGTAGCAAGCAACAGGATCAGAAATATACCTAAAGCACCAGCTCCTACGGCCACGTAGAGTAATGTTACACCGAAACGGTACGAACAATTGGTTTCTTCCTCGTCGAAACCGGAAGGACAATGACGGATCCCATCGCACCATAAAACAGAACTTATACACGCCTGAATTTCGGGGCACCTATAAAATAAAATTACATAACAAACATATCACACATTGTTTTTATATCTTTATATGTATAATTACTTGAACAACAGGGATCAACCTTACCGATAAGGACAATCCTCGTGAGGCAGTATCGTGAAGACATTAGGCCCAATGCTAGAACTCGGAGATCTTTTAGAAATAGCCATCCAAGTGACGGCATAAAATCCAGGCTCTCTTTGAAGGAATTCGACGACGAAGCTCCTCGAGTGTTGCGTCATGGCGACAGTAGCGTTAATGGCGCTATAGTTCCAACCACCAGAGAAAAAATCCACCGTTCTTGCAGTGTCGACACCTACCTCGGGACAAATTACACTACGATCCTTCGTGTTGGCCGCCGAATAAACAACAATTCTATTCAATGTCGTGCATTCCTCGACGTTATCCAATGTGATACCGTACCCAGCTGTTCTTAAATACAAATAATTAATTCGCGCGTCCTCCGGTTCTATTAACCAAGGTTCGTTCACACATTGGGTCGCGGTCAGATCTTCCGTGTTGGTTAGAATTTCTTCCACGGCGGCAACACCGGGAATTACTCGCGGTAACGGACTTCTGAGGGAAATTTCACCACTGGTCCCTCGTAACCGTCGCTCCTCGAGCTTCGTCGAGCAACCTTGCTCACTCGTCTCCGCCCCCAGCGCAACGAAACGATATTCTCCCTCGAAGTAAAAATCCCTGTAATCCTGCGTGACGTTCATCAAGGAAACCGTGAATCGGACCTCGACCACATTTGATGTCAACGTTCTCAGGACGATCCTGTCGCTCACGTTCGAACACAGGCAATCTCGAATCTGAATGTACAAACAATTTCATCGTTATTTAACGATTTATTTATTTATTTATTTATTTCATTTCTTTTTCCTTTATCAAAAATCTACCATACCAATTCCACTCCCTGCCAAGGATACTCGGCAACGATCAACTCCGCGACGCCGAGCCTCGTGGAATCCCCTATGCGTCGATCGCAAGTCCATCTATTGACCAACGGATCCACGTACGAGGAACATCCTTTATCTCCAAACGAGGCCCTACTTATCGACAGTTCTATCCTGTGATCCGGCTCGGCCTCGAAACGATATACACAGCTAACGTTCTGTGCACCGCCACGGCCATAAAAGAATACACTTTTCGGCGACGCGAATTTCCCTGCTTTGGCAGGGGGTGAGAGCAGAGTGGAGGAGGACGAAGAGGATAAGGAGGACGTGGAAGACGTGGATGAGGTTGACGAGGAGCCGAACACGTGGTTACAAGAAACCGCCTCGTGCACGAACTCGTATCGCAGTACAAAGCTTATCGGATAAAGTGCACTTCCTTGACGCAGTATGTGCTCCAGGGTGAGGTCTCTGCCGCTGGAAACGTAACTCTCCGCGAGGCTGCAAGGCCTCGCGTGACGACTTCCGTTCCGCAACAAGCTGTGGTCGCAGAGACGTGGTGTGTCGTCTTTGCAGAACTGGCCCATCAGGGTAATATTCTGAAAATTATAAATACTAGCTTACTTATATACAATATATAATTTATATTTAATATAATTTATAATAAATTAATAATATAATAATAAATAATATAATAATTTATATACAAAATATAATTTATATACAATAATTTATTTATAAACAAGATTTCTTCTAGATTTATTTATCTCTCTTATATTTTTAGGTGTTAATATAGCTAGAAAATTGCACTATTTTATATCTTTACAAAAATAAATGCTTTTTTTTTTGAGTTACAATCAGTTTTGAAAATATTGGAATGATGAAATTTATCACAGAATTAGATGATATTTTATTGAAAAAAGGCTTGGGCATTCGAAGGTGTATCGTACCTTACGTATAGGAATTAATTTATCTAGCGTGCGATCGCCGTCCCAAATGAAAAGTTTCGCATTGCAGTCGGAGGCAACGTCGATACTCGCGGCGGCGTCGGCACTGGCAGCATAATACTTGACGAAAGACAACCAAACGATCTCGTTCGGTTTCCCTTGGAAATGATATCGACAAGTTGTGTTCGGAGGCAGGGAATGTTTCGGGTTTTCCAAGATGCCCGATGAACTTTCGTCGCTCGATATATAAAAATCACAATTGTTGTTCTCCTTGACGAAGCTACGGGATTTCTCGTCCACGAACAACACCTTTGAATAAATGATAGACAATATAATAATAGATAGATATATAATATAAATATAATAATAGATAGATATATAATATAAATATAATAATAGATAGATATATAATAGATGGAATGAAAAAATTTATTATTATTATTACAGAAAATGTAATTAAGGAAATTACCTGAACCTCGAGCTCGAAACCGGGCAAAAACGACAAAGGAACGGGATGAAAGGGATTGTCGTAGGGTGACGTGTGAAACTCGAGAAGCATCGTGTTGTGACTGCTCACTATATCTGGCACCGCGTCACCTCCACAAAGTCGTACAAGCACCTTATCGGAGGTTGAGCCGCCGTCGTAAACCGTCAAGTAATCTTGCACAACGTTGCATTGATCCCAAACTCTGCAAACGTGTATAAGTAAAATAATCCATCCAAATTAATTCTTGGTCTTAAATCTTGGAAAAAATTGATTATCTTTTTTTAAAACTTCGTTGCACATTACATATAATATATACTATGTAGAATAACAAAAAAGAAGAAGAGTTGAAAAGTCGATTAATTATAATTTCCATAGCTTTTTCTTCATGTTTCAGAAAGATGTTACGATAAAAAAGCTACTACCTTAATATCCTTTGGCTACCATCGTACTTGACGACCTGGTCTTTGATGTGTATCTTGTGGCTATTCCGCTGACTCACTGCGAGCAACGCCCGATGACCTGGTGGTGCACGATTTTGCTCCACACGGTAATAGCAAGTGACGTTTCTCGGGTAAACACCCGGGTAATTCGGCGATTGAAGTCGACAGGCTCGCGTGTCGCACTTGGTGAGAACACGATCGCAATACGTCCCGTTCACTAGCTCCCCCCGCCACGTGGACATGCTGCTGTTCCCGTACCTGAGGTGGGCCTCGCTCCGTCTCAGAAACTTGTACGACAACTTGAAGTCGAAATTATAACCGCTACCCTGTTAACAATTAAATATAGTAAAATGATAATATAAAACATATAACAAATATAATAAGAAATATAAATATAATAAAATATAACAAATATAATAAGAAATATAAATATAATAAAATATAACAAATATAATAAAAAATATAAATATAATAAAATATAATAAATATAACAAAATAATAATAATAATAATAAAGAAAAAATATAAGCATAATCGTATTTTAAAAATTCTTGATGTAAAGTTTGGATTTTATTACAGAAAACGAACTTCTTAAGAAGTTTACTGGGTTCTTTCTTGTAAACTGAGCTATATTAATTATTGAAGGGGGGGAACTGCTTTCGTACCTGCTCGGCTAGACGGAGCAAATACAAAGTTAAGTTGATGGAAGGTGTTTCGCTGTAATACACGGTGTAACCCCACGCGCTTCCGCACCATTGACCTCCAGTCGCTGGACGACCCCTCTCCCGTATGCTCATGTAACCATCCGGGCATCCTTCGGACGTGAAGGATAAAAATCGACCCACAGTGAACGTGTCGAATGTTAACTGCAATTTCAATTACAGGGATTTTAGTTTGATAATTTCCATTGCGATTAATTGAATTAATTAAATTAATTTATATAGAAAAATATAAGCCTGTACTATTAACATAAGTTCACAAGCGTTCAATTGTTTCTCTCATTCTTTGATCAAAGCATATTTGAAAAAAAAAAACGGTTAAACAATTGAATTAAATTATTGAATTAAACATCAACATCTGGAAATGGATTAAAAGAGGAGAAGCCTTGCGGTAATCCAGACAAAACAAAGAAAGCAAGAAAGTAAAGAAGAAATAGAGAAAAAGAAAAGAGAAGAAGATAAAGAAACGAGGATGATTGAACAAAAGTAAAATAAAAAACTTACAAAAATAATTTTCGAGAGACAATTTTTTTTTTTTCGTTAAACACCACTCGCGCGCGTCCCTACGAGTGGAGAAAAAATTATTGTCCGCAACTACTGTCTGCCTCGTGACAGTCCCCCTCCACTAGCGCAATGCCGAGTCAGCGCTTTATTTTTCTACGGATTGAACGCTCGCGTTCACGCGTCCTTCTCTTTCCTTCCCACCTGAACTAGGTCTCCCAGATCGGAGCCGGCGGCAGTGAAGTTGAGATGACACAAGAACGGCAGTCGATCCTCCCTCGGCCGGCGGACTTCCACTCTGTAGGTCCGACCGACGTCTCCGTACAATGTTCTGTTGCACGCTGTGAACCCAGACACACAAAAATAAAATATCGATCGCATCTATCGTTTCCAATATCTTTTTCTCTCCCTCTTCCTCTCCTTTCTTTTCAATTTAATTTGAGACGCTCGAGGTTCCAACTTATTTATTAAGGAAAGTTTATGAGCTTTGAATGGAACGATGGACAACAATGTGTCTTTATTAACACGTTGACTGCCGCTTATTTGACTATTTATGAACGATATTTATAGGTATTTGGAAAGATATTCTGGAGAGTGTAATAAAATTATTAAATTGTTATAAAAATAATAAAAAAATAATTTATTAGAAAAATTATTTTGAAAATTTTAAAACATTTTATACAAGGTTGATCCAGACAATTTGGACAAAAAGTTGTTGTCTTTTTTTAATTCCTTCGTTTGATTGGTCCATTTATCATCTTTTATCCGAATATTATGTTGACTCCGTTGAAGATTTTGACAAAAGAAGATTTTGTTGAAGATTTTGTTGTATTTTCAGATCAATAATTTTGCAGGTAATAATTCTCTAAATCTTCTAATTTTTTAATTACAAGTTTCATGATATAACAATTAGTTTATGAACATATGCTCTCGGACACGAGACCTGCTGTGACATTGTAAAAGACAAGCCCTGGTCTCTAAGACAAGCCACACGAATAATTTACAATTATACACAATTAAGAAGTACATTTGTTACTAGTCGAAGGGCATTCATATTATCCAAATTGAAATATCCAAAATACACTATAAATCAGTACTACTATTCAATACTATTGTCAATACAATTACTATTATCAATACTTCTATTACCAATAGTAATGATAGAAACAAATGATGCGAAATATTATTCTTGCGATGATCAGACATTACTAAAATATCGGTACAAGTACTGGAATATACTTGGCTACAGTGGCGCACCACGTGGCCTAAAGTAGAATTTCGTTAGAAACATGCGTGGCAGTCAACGTATTAAATACATTTTCCAAGTACGTTCGCGGCCTAAAGAAGATTGGAAGAATTCAAATTACACGTTTATCGTGAAATACGCTTTTGGGTCAACGAAAGGGGTCACGAAATTGGAAATCCGTATATTTTGACGTAAGTGGTGTATTTTAACCTATTTGATCGTAATTACGCATCGATATGAATTTTAATTGGATAAAAATTTCGAGGAAACGGATAAACTCACGGGTGCAATATTTCGGCTCGTCGGTGTTGTCGCCGCAATCATCTTCGCCGTCGCAGTATTTGTCCTGGGCGACGCAGTTTCCGGTCCCGCATAGGTACTCGGATGGCCTGCAAATGAAATGTAAATAAAACTTACAATAACTTACAATATATCCTTTCAAATTCATTTATATATATATATATATATATACGATTCAATGACGATTTTTAATCCCCGTTTAATCCTATTTTTGTAACAGCCGCGAACGGAAAGCGGGGAATAAGGGTAAGAAAATATCGATCTCGAACGCAAACAGGCTGGCGGACGATTTTTCAATTTATCCTCGTGAAAAATACAAGATTCTTTTTTCTTCCTTTTATATATATATGAAATGGTGGAAGGGAAAAGTCTGTTCCAGCCGACCTTGTTTCAAAGTTCCTATAGAATCGCAGAGCTTTTTTCCTCCCCTAAATACTCTATACTAATTGCCCGTCCGTTTTCAAAAAGGGAAGATTAATTAAAAACTTTTCAACTTATCGTGTTAAATGTATCAAATATAGCAAAATTACCTGCAAACATTTTCCAGACTCGATGTCGGTGTTGTAGCTGTGGCGCCCGACGAGGATTCGGCCGACGTCAGGCCTGGATAGATCGGGAAGCCGGGATATCCAGAATAGTCTGACGAGATTCCTGGATGGTAACTAGCGGAGCCAGCCTCGATCGAGGCCGTGATCGCGGCTGCGATCAGCAGCAACCGCCGGCACATCAACATGCCCCCTCACCCTGAAAAAAAGAAAGAAAAAAAGTAAGAGCGCCATCAAGCGAGAGAACGGCAAACTTGAAAAAGAAAAAGGGGAAAAAATAGAATTTTATCAGAAATATTACGTTTCCTATATTTCTTAATAATAATAATAATAATATTATTATTATTATTTTTATAAGAAAACGTTGACGTTGGATAAAACTTTTAAATAGATTATTCGCACAATATTAAAAATATGTACGTGTACAACGATTTCATAAAAGCGAAACACTTATTTAAGTGTATAGTAGGGCACGTAACATTGGACAAAGAGGCCTGAAACTCGCGGAGATAATAGCTAGGATTATGCTAATTCTATTCAACCGCTTATATTTGCCTCCCGTGCCTGGGATCTGTCTCCTATTTCCTAGTACAAATAGTCGGCACCAGTTTGCTTTAATCATATAATGGTGTTCGTGATAATTCTTTCCTTTCCTTTCCTTTCCTCTTCTTCGTTGTCACGGCCATCATTGAGAAGAAAGAGAGTGGAGAAAGAGAGAGAGAGAGAGAAAAAGAAGAGGAACGTGTGAGGATCCTAAAAGTGGATAAATCCCCTAAAAAAAAAAATAATAATAAATAAAGAATTTAAACGAAAAACTGCGTGGTACACGTGCCGCGAAAGGTTCTGTTTATTAAGTCGCCGAGTGAAATCCGGGCCAAACGCGGCCCAGGAACACGTACCCGAGACTGGAATATGGTAATTTGGCCCCGGTTCACAAATACACGGGGCCGCCTCGTACTCGAGTGTCACAGTGAAATTGCAAACAACTTAAACGAGCACCGTCGATTGAATATCGAAAAATCGAAGGTTGGAAGTACGATGATTCCCTCGATGATTATATCTTGATCTTTATATATCTTTTCCAATCTTTCAATAAGCGGTGAACGAGAAAAAAGAACTAGGAAAATTGTTGAACTTTTGTTTGTTTGAATTTCAGCAGAATGCCTTTATAAATTTTCCAATCGCTGCTTCCATTCTTACACACACACACACACACACACACACACACACACACACACACACACACACACACACACACACACACACACACACACACACACACACACACACACACACACACACACACACACACACAGACAGAGAGAGAGAGAGAGAGAGAGAGAGAGAGAGAGAGAGAGAGAGAGAGAGAGAGAGAGAGAGAGAGAGAGAGAGAGAGACGTACACAGCACACACGCCATATATATATATATATATATATATATATATATGTATACGTATATATGTATAGGTATATATATAATAGAACAAGATGGCGGTAGAACGCGAAAGTGGTGGGGGAAACAGCGTCTCCGCGACCGATTTTAAAATCAGTTTCAACCGTTATACGACGAGAGGAATCGGCGTTACGGTAATACGGGGGAAAGAGAAGGAAAGGGGGGGGGAGGAGGAGAGCGAACACACGAGCCGGGGCCTTGGTTAAATTGCCCGCACCAGCCTCGAAATTGGGTCGGTGCACGGGAAAATCGACTGCGGATTGAGAGGACCTCTTCGCGGTGGATCAACCGTCTCCACTCCTCCTTCCTCCTTGTCTAACATCCTCCTGATTTTGCCTCCCCCTCCCACTTTTCCCCTTCCGCGCCACGGTCGTTTTCATCGATGCAAAATTGAGGCCGGGTGGATCGTCGGCCAAGAATGGAGGCAGGCTGGAGATCGTGGATCGACGATTCAAGCTTTTACTGGATCCTGGATGGTTGGCGCCGGGTACTTAGAAACGCGGCCGAGGAAGGAACGATTTTGCGTAACAACTCCGGCTCCACCTCCTCGCGCTCCAATTCGGCTGTATTGCCGCGGCTTTCCACGCAAATTGGCCGTGTATTTTGCCCTTCTTCGGATCCACGATACGATGATCGCCCCACCGATTTCTGTAATTGGACCTACCAGCTGAATTCTTTCCCTGGGAGGAAGGCCGTGATGCCGCAGAAGAATTTATTTCCTACTCTCCTCTTCGAATCTTGAATCTTTTGAATGAATCTTCTTTTTTTTTTTTCTTTTTTTTTGCAATATAATTTATCGAGGAGAGATCTATAAAATTAAAATCGTATTGTAGAAGAAAAAAGAAAAGAAAAAAAAAAATTAGTATTATCTTTCGTTTCAACAAAATCGTTTACCATTATTCTTGGCATGCTACGCCCGATAAAAGCTCGTTAGCTTCTCTATCCTGGCCGGTTGCACATTGAAAATTCTTCAGGGAAGAGTGGTGAACGAACTTCCTATTCCGTTCCATTAACATTTGCCATCTCGGTTACCCTTTAATCTTGGCCGAAATAGGGGCAGGACGGGCGGAACGGTTCTAGATTCACCTTCACCGCCGGTTGGCAAGCGGCGCCTCTTTCCGCGTTATTGATCACGCGGCGGCCTTTTTTTTTTACAATCAATTGCCGTTTCCCCCCCGAGCGGTGGCCGATCGATGGGAATGCCGGTTCGCAAAAAGCGTGTGGGGCTCGAAGACAGGGCCGAACAGAGGCATGTTAAAATTCAATTCAAAACGGTGGATCGTCCCGCATCGGGCGTCGCTCATAAATTTCCGCGAAGAAGCTACAACCTGTTGCTTAATTATAGCCTCTCACGGTGGCTGCCGCGCCACCGAGCCACTTCTTCTTTCTATATCCCTCGATATTGGTATGCACGCCTCGAAAATCGATGCCTTCGCCGCCGCTACACTGGCCCCGATATCGAGACTGAAGAGCCTCGTGACCGCTTTCATTCATTTCACCCTTCTGGTCAGTCGATTCGCGACTCGAAAATCTACCACCAGTTCCCCTCCATTCAGCATGAAACCGATACCGATCGATCGATCGAAATCGGCCACCATTCAATTCGAAAATTCAACAATGTCCATTTCCGTTTTTGCCACTTTATCCGAAGCCCGTGTCACTTGTTACAGTCTTCTATCCAATGAATAGACGGATTTGGTTCAACCAGGGAAGAGTGCCAAAAAAATGAAAATTCCTAGGAATAAGTGATACCATAGAGATAGACAGACAGAGAAAGAGAGAGAGAGAGAGAGAGAGAGAGAGAGAGAGAGAGAGAGAGAGATTGGGTAAGTCGGTTTCCACGTGAGAAATTTCGTAGCGAAACTCTCCTACATTCATAGGTAGTGCACAGCAATAACGCGATATTAAAAATTACTGGTAATAAATAAGGCGGAAATTGTTGCGCGGAAGATGGAAGATGTTCAAGATGTATTACGGTGCTATTCGGGCCTCGTAGTCGGAGCAAGACGGAGCATCTAAGAAAAATATGAGGAATGATTAATGTATTTGGTTGTTACATGACGTTACGTTATATAAAAAAGAAAAAAAAAATATTAATACCTGATAAATTTCTTCGATTGAGATCATTGAATGTTCAAATTGCAGCGAACGTATGAATTGAGATGAAAAATTATTCAATGATTAAATATATGTCGAATATAAAAGATATCCATAATATAAAAGATATCCGTTTTAAAATGAAATGGTTTTCAGAACTCAGGAAATGAAAGCTAAATGAGCGAGACTTTTTTTATAGCAAGGAAGCAGTATCTATAGACTTCTGTTTGCAGGATCCAACTATATATCTCTCGGGTGTTAGATAGATGCAATGTTTCTACGTATACGTAGAATAGGAAGACTGCACATATGTGGTTGAACGAAGTTGGCAGGGAAAAGTGCCAGGAAGTACTGAAAAGAGAAGGAAATAAGTGTTGTATGCGATGGCGGGGGCTTGTCGTTGCCAAAAATCAAACTTTTTGGACTGTGCAAACCTTGCCCGATGCATGTAGTGCCCGATTATAAATAAAACGTGGCAACGGTGTATTTTGTAATATTATATTCGAGTGAGGTCGCTTTTCAATTGTGCATTAGTCGTTAACGAAACGGAATATCCCTTCTCTCTACGGTTGATTAATATTTGCCCGAAAGCCCAGTCGTTTTGTGCAGTAAAAGCGAGCTATTTAATTACATCCTATGGCCGGGTCATTAAATAAATAAAACGCTGCCAGCAGGCGGAACGAGATAAAATTTTCATCCTAGCTCTGCGAACAATATCGGAGAGCGATCAAAATTTCAATGCTTCTTTTGCGCCATTTACTATATCCTTATCTCATTATATGTCGATAAACCAATATATCGATCGTTTATCATGGCGAGATATAAACTGGATCATCTGACATAAAGTTTCATGAACTTTATTCAAACTGAAAACCTGATCTGAAAGAATATCAAAAATTTCGTTAATTGCGATTGTAATAAGATACAGTTTTTTTTTTATCATTGTCTCAATTTTAATTTTTAAATATCGTCAATAAAAATATATTTCAGTCTACCTTTATCAAATTATTATAAATTTAATAGAATAGCATTATATTTTCAAATTAATATTTGGAAATCATTCTTCAACGCCACCTAACCTATCTCTTTCTCATTCCTTTCATCACTTCGTAGCTCAAGTCTTTTAGCTTCTTAATTAATCTTGGCAATCTTGCACCATCCTAACTACAATTACAACAAACTGCTCGTTAAATTCAATTTTCACGCTTGAAATAAATTTCCTTTATTTACTATTCTGCTCATTTGTCATCAATTCTTTGATCGATTGATCGAGCGGACGTGCAGGCAATCTTGGTAAATCAAACACAGCCATCTTGCCTTTCCTCTGGCAAGAGCTGAGTAAGTAAACCGTGGTTGGCGCGACCTGACATCATCAGGATTTTATCTGGTTGGTAATTTCTTTCCATTGGTTCCGCTCCGACGTGTGCAAAAAGTCAATTTATTCAAGACCCAAATATAGCATGGCGCTGATAAATGTTCCTTTTCCGAAGCTTACCCCTCGATTTCTGACCACAACGTGTTGCTTCATATCACAGACACGCGATCCAACTGCAACATCGTATTTTCCATTGTATATTTCCATTCTCATTTCTTCAAAATATCACAGGCTTTTTCCTTGCTTTCCTGATAACGAAACGATATAACGTGATAAAAAAAAAAAAAACCAACGCAACCGAGAAACAAGGAAGCCGGAAAATCCAATTTTCGCCTAAAGGTCAAGCCAGAAATTGAACCTTACAGAATTTGATCCTCACTTATTAATCTCGTTGTCGAAGTTTCGTCATGGATCGTGGATCTTCCGATAATCCAATATTCGACATCCAATATTGAGTTACATCGTCGAAATTGAAAAATACCCAAGCTCATTGAGATTTTAAAATTCCAAGAATTCCAAACTCGCCTCTTTGCGGTTGTCCTGAATCGGTTTCAATTACATTTTCACAGTTTAACATCGAATCACTAGTATACATTTGATAATTAATAGGTTAGGAAATTTGTCTTGATAATTTTCGTTCAAATTCCTCCAGCATTTCTATAATCTTGAGACAAAAAATATCGCTTCACCATCGCTTTTATCAACAGACACCGTATCCGTAATCGAAGCATCTAAACGAAATCTGAATCACATGGATGGAACGATGAATCCTAAAATTTATGTGCCGGTACATTCATCACCAACGATTTCCGGGGTTAGCAAGTTTCAATCCTCTTTTCAATCCTTTGTTTCCCCTCAATTTATACTACTAGTCCGCGTAAACATATCTCGATCGTACCTACAAAAACAAACACATGTATTACCAGGCTTGTCTATCAGAAGCTGGATAAGAGCGGCTGGCGCGACCTAGCATCATCAGGATCTTATCTGTCGTTGGTAATCTTGCTTCATCGGTCCGTATCCTGGTTCCATACACACGCCATATATCACCGCGCCACGATGCACTGTATAGTTAAGCTTGACGTTTAGCTTTTTGCAAGAGCGTTAGCGTGAACACGCGTAGTACATGTGGCGCCATTCTTCGATCCACGAACTAGGAGTCTCCATTATATATCTCTTCCTTCTAGTCCTTTTTCTTTTCTTTTTTTTCATCCCTTTTTGTCTCTATTCTCTATTTTTCCACTCGTCTCCCCGCTGTTTTGCCCAGGTACCTCGTCGAATTCAGAGACCTCGTCCTCTCGTGCGGAAAAGGGAGTCGAGCTAGGGTACAGCACGTGAACGAAGAATAGCACGCGATTGTTAGGCGTCCCCGATTAATCTACGACTTCTTTTCCTCCTCCTTCTCTTCTTCCTCCTACACTTCTGCTCCCTGGCCGTCCTCTATGTCGGTGTAATGGTGCTCGTCTTTCCTTGTGATTGCGACGACACAAAGACACAGCTCCACTCATGTAGACGGATCGTGAAGACCTAGGTAGATATAGTTGAATAGATGAGTGTGGATGTCATCGACAGCAGCAGACTATAGCTTCGTTCTTTTTTTTTTCTACGGTAATCAAAGTACTACCACAAATTCCCAACTTCGAAAAAGTATATCAGAATAGCGAATTGATTGGCCGAGTCGCTGTTGATTGTGCTGAGAAAACGATAAAGATACAATAGAACGATGAAAAATCAATACTTTAAATTTTATCTTACAATTTTTAATCTATTATTAGAAATATATATTCGCAATGGAAAATTTCAGTGACTTTTTCATATTCGAACCAACGTATACATATATATATATATATATATATATATATACGGACATATGTACGGTTTGTATTGGGACAAAGAAAAAAAAAAAAAAGAAAAGAAAAGAAAAGAAAAGAAAAAAAAAGAAAAAAAAGAGAAACATTTTAATCAGGATGGAACAATTTTCAACTTCCAAGTTTTGCACGCGGGTTGATGTGTATATAAGTACGTTACTCTTTCATTTTTTTTCGAGTGTTCTTTCTGAAAATTTTGTAGCTAAACTTGACAAATTGAGGAACGCTGAGAGTCACTGGTACAAAGGTAAAAATTTATACTCGCTATATATATATTTCAGTGCGTATGTACACAAAAAAAATGAGAAATGTTAATCATACCCTGTTTCTATAGCGAATGAAAACTGACGTCAAAAAATGACGCATAAAAAACAGCAGTTAATTCCCACTCAACCAGAATAAATTAATTACGAACGAAATGGTTCAGGTTTCTGCTTAATTGCTCGTTTCCATACAGTTTTTTTACTTCTATTCTTCAACTATTATTAGTGAAATCAAATAAAAAAAAAAATCGACCGCAAAATGGCTTCCGTTAAGATAAAAATGATCTCCATATGAATTTTGTTAATTTTTTACAATCACTGCAAAAAACAAACGATAAAATTTACTTATTGTTTCAGTATTTGAACTTATTTTGCAATAATCAAAATTTTAATATTTTTGATAAAACTGTTCTACCATTAAATTTCACTGTTTTATGTAAAGCTTTAACTCAACAAAACTGTAATGCACTAGTCACAGGAACAGGATTAATACGCGAATCGTGCATTTATTCGATGGAACTGTTTGTTTATCAGGAAGTTGACTCGGGTCCTATCCGAAATTTACAATCGCCCCTGTCGCTCTTCAAATAAACCTCTCTCGAAAAATCGATGCGCAATCACGGAACATCACTGGCGAAATTCGCTAGCGACAGCACATAACAATGCACTACATATCATGTCACCGTTTATTGCACCAAATGTATTTCTAATATTTATCGATATATTGTCTAAACAATCGAAACTCTAATCGATCGATAAAAATGTTCGAAATATGATTAATCGAGATTATATTTTTTTTTACAAATATACCAAGATTCACATATCCAACGTTCAATAATATATATTTACACTGACTTGAATTTTATTCAAGTCATCCGTTTCTTGCCTAAAGAATCATAAGATCTACATATTTTTTTTGTCTCATAACCTACAAAAATGACACGCTTGGTAAATGCGAAAAGCAGCGACAAAGTATTCTTAGGAAAAAGGGAAATTAGCCAATCCAAGAAGGTACGCGCAAGACATTATCTCGGCTACAAAGAGGTTGACAAAGCGAGACTGTTCGCGGATGAAAAATTTCTAGACCATCCCTCATAATCAAGGACATGACTAATGGACTCGCCAGGCTGTGGCTATACTGTATTCAACCAGATAGAATGCATAGTGCACGCGTGCCTTCAAGCTACGTGTCTCTTTTACCGACTGAAATCAATAGTTCTCGTTATTTTACAAGAAGAGAATGTGTAATTTTAGCTAACTGCACATGAATATTATAAACTGGATTCGCGAATACCGTGGATCAATAATACTTATTTTGGATTTCAGTGATGCAGATAATTGAAACGAGAACGACGACCTGTCGTTAACCAGAGATCGTTGCCCGGTAATCTTAAATTTTCATTTATTTGAGGAACAATCATTAATGCAATATTATAGAAGATAAAAAATAGAAGAGTAAAAAAGAACAAGAAATAATGAAAATGATGAATACGAAAGGTTTTCAATTTCATCTCTGATAAGATTTTCAACAATTTAACTATGGAAAAATTCGAATCGCTTTGAATATATTGTCTAGATTGAAGAATGTTTGAGAATCTTGAAAAAAAATCTTGAAACATCGGTGCTTCTTAAACGTCTTGAGAACAACTGAAATATGCAGCAGGTGAGTTCAGACAAGAGGAACGGGGAACGAAGCATAGAAAGAGATGGACTGATAAGAGATTTAGAAGGGGCAGAATAAGAGGCGAAAAAGAAGGAGAACAGTTAGAAGGAGGCAAGCAAGCAGCAGTTGATTAACTTTTCACTTGGCGTTATTACTTTGAAACAGCCATACGATTCACGTCCATTGCTTTTAAAAAGTTGCGTTTCAAATATCATTCGATCAATACGCGACCAACTTCACTCGGTTGATTTATCGTTAACAATATTATATTTTAAACTTCCTCGTATTTTTTGCTGAATCCACCGCGCACATTTTATGTCATGAATATTTTTTCCCTATTTCAAGTGGAGATTTGTGTATCTCGTACACATTTATTTTTACGTTCTGCTAATTTTTGAGCTCGGATTATTCTATTAACTATCCTGCTACATTTTCCTGCTGCACTCAAAATTATCCTATCAAAAAAATATCGTACGTTTATGAATGTATATATATAAACTATCATAGATCCGGATTTTTATTTTACAATTCTCAAAACAATTAAGAGAAATGTTATATATATTCTGTATAGAAAAATTGCATAATGAAAAGTATATAGGCGAATTAACTTTCATGATCAATGTATGAAAATGAATTTGAATTTATACAATATTTAAAATCTGTTTGTTTTTAAAGTGAAATTTGAAATAAATTATAAACTAAATTATATATTACATATTGAATTCGTAAATTAAATATTAAAATTAAATTATTTTGCTATCCATTCTTTTTATTTTTAGATAATGTAAAAGATGAAAATAATCAAGAGAGGAGAGAGAGAGAACATGGAAGACATAAAAAAAGAGGAAAGAAATAAAATCATTATATTATATGTATCCATCTCAATGAATGTAAATGAGAGAATTCAGAAACACGAAATAATCTCTTATTTTATGAATTCGACAGAATGCCCGCTTGCGCATACGCAGATACATAGTATACGGTTGCTGAAATTAACCAAGAGCCTATAGACGAACAAAAGCTCATTGTTGTATGAGAGAAGGTAACTGTTCGATTTGGCTAGCAACATCAAATTTCTATTTGCGAAAATTTATAGTAATTTAACCGTCGAATCTTATCACAATACTCTTCATTGCAGTTTATTGAAATATGAGATAATAGGCCAGATAATTCATAATGAAGAATAATGAAATGATTAATTTTTCTCGAACAGCTTCTTTCAACGAATGCACTGGTAAGAAAAGGAAAGAGGTAAGAGAAAATCAAATGACACCTGGAATCATTTTTAAACGATTTAATTCTTTCATATTTTCTTTTCAAGCGAATAATGATTTATAACGCCATAAATTTTTTAAGTGGATTTCATACAAAAAGAAACATATGAATAAAGTAGAATAAAAAAGAAGAATAAGGATAGAAGATAAAGAATATGGAGATAAAAAAAAAATAGAAATTAAAACAAGAATAAAAATAAAACAGGAAAGAGAAACAAAAGGATAGTAACGTACAACGAAAAATGTAGAACAAAAACTGAAGGATATCGAAATAATAAAAAAAAATATATATGTCTAGATAAATGGCTAGATAAGTTTAAATGGACGGATAGATCGACAGCTAGATAGAATGATAAACAACTTGATAAATCTTTTATTTTAGTAACAAAGATTAAAAGTATGTAGTAATAGAAATAGAAAATAGAAAAAGAAAGAGGCGAAGTAGAGAATAGAAGCGAGAGAATGAGGAAGAAATTGTCGAGAGCAGTACTGCTAATATCCTGGGGGTGGTCATGGGATAGGGTGCACCTGCGCGTATGACAGATACGCCCCTGGCATAAAGGCGACATTTAGGTCACCGGCTTTTACCGCGGCAGACTGCACATGTAGACAGGTCTTACTAGTGATCGTTTTCACTACTAGCATCAACTCTTTTCTACAAAAAAATTCTTCTTATTAAAACTATTTATGATGATTACTCATTATTAAATTCATTATTAACAGAAAGATTTTTTTCAATTATCCTTAAATTATTATGTTTAAATTTCATATCTATCTTTTACGAAAAACGCAAATGATACGTTTATAATAAAATAATGAAATTTATTCTAGTTACATAGTTTTGATGAGTATAATTATATTATGTCTAACATACATAGCATATCTGTATAGTTATAAATAGAACATAACATAAATAAAACAATGGCATCAAACGCATATATAACAAAAAATTATATCATCAATCAGTTATTATTTAATTCTAATATATTTATCAAATTATATGATATTTACGTACTCGTAATGTAGGACATTTTAAGCAAATATGAAAAGAAGAGAAAATTCTCCTTGTCTCTTTTTCTCTTACTCTCATCAAAATAGGTTAACCATTATATATATATTTATCCATTCGATACGCAGGCCAATTATTACTGCACTTTACTGCGGAATAAATTACAGAAAAATAAATTGCATAAAGATCATTCAATAACTTTGATTATTTTCTATTTCTTTTTTCTTTATTGACAGTTTTCATTGTTAAATTTGAATAATACATGACAAAAATAATTTTATTAGACAATATGCAACACAAATGGATCAATGATATAGATTTAAAATATAAACATATTTTTTTTATTAAATATTATAACATTTTAAATTAAGCAAATTAAGATGATAAGAAAAATTATTTTTTATCATTAATATCATAAAAATGCATGATTTCTTTCTAAATAATGTTCTCATCTTTTAATTGAAATGTTCTTTGTCTTTATTAAATATAATTTACGATTTAATTTTTGTTTTAAACGTACCTGCGTCTTCCAATAAAATAAATATTTCATTAAAGTAATTCTATGATAATTTCTAAACATCAACAACTTAAAAAAAAAATGTATTTATAATAAATATATTATTAAACAAATTGATTCATTTTTCTCGAACAAAAATATTATATTTAAATCTTATATTTACACAATTTAATAAAACTTTATTTAACAATTTGCACTTCTTTAATACTATGACGATTATTCTGTCATCTGGCGACAAGTTTATCAAGCGACAATAATTTGACAATAGTGAACATATACCAAGACATGGTACAGAATGTAACAGAAGGAAAATTATCGTCCTGACGCCAATTCCGATCCTGACAAAGCTTTGTTGGCGACGTCAGTATATTCGGGCATCTGTAAGCTTAAGACACTTCCGGGACAAGGGTAACGACTGTTCCCGTATCTATATACGACACTAGGTAAATGTTCGTTGTACGAGTTGCCGCCTCAAGAGTGGAATTCGTCAAATCAACATAACCTCTTCTCCTTGAACGAAGTGACAAAATATAACTCCTTCTTCTAAAATGTTTCACAATATAGTTAAACGTATTAATAAAATGGAAATAAATATTAAAATTTCGGGATATCGCGGAAGTCTCAAGAATTCAGTTTGATTATGATCGGTTACAAATCGTGGCATACAAATCGTTCTCGAAGAAATTGTTTTACATCTCGTTCTCTCAAAGAACTGTTGATGTTTGAACAAAAAATTAATGCGGAAATCAACGATAAACATCGATTCAGAAAAAAGTTATAAACTTTATTATATTAGTCAATTTTTTATGTAATTATCTGTAGTCATCAACAAATTAACAATCAAATATATTATTATCTATTCTTCTATTCAATTTTTTGTTTTGAACGCCAAAAATAACTATATCGTTTGTTTTTTTCAGTTTGTTGTAAATTTAAAAAAAAAAATAAAACTGTCTGGGAAATACGAGTGGATGAAATAAGAAAATAAAAAAAAAAAAAATTATCCAGTTTTTGTCAATATGCTGGTCTGATATTATTCACAGAGCTCTTTGAAAAGATCAACCGAATCAACAATGATAAATTTGAAGCGTAAAGCGAATAATCACGCGAATAGACAAAAACCGAATGGAAACAAAAGCGCGCAAATGCGAGAGGAAAAAAATCACAATTCTTCTCTATCGGTTTCAGAACATTTAATTCAGAGATGCAATGGGAAAGAGTGAGGAGGAGGGTTATTCATGGGAGTGAGCGAATTAATGCGAAAATTTAATGCAGCTGTCACGTGTCCAGCCGTTACTAAATCTACGTATAACGTCATTAAATCGGCGAAATCGGCGCTGCCATGACTCTACACGCGTTTTGTTTCACCTCGTCCACACAGGCCGTATTGTAACGTGTGACCCGTTTTGCACTCACTAATTGTAATAATTTTCTGACTCTCGAGTGTACCATAAAAGCGTCAAAAGGATGCGGACAACCGTTCGAATTATATAGGTCGTTTCATAGGTTTGGTATACAGGATCGATCATCCAATTGAGGTTTATAAAAAAAAAAAAAAAGAAAAATATGAAATACAAATAATTTGACGAATATACGTACTTACGTATTCTATGGTGTCGAACAGATTGTGAATCTGCATGTCAACAATCGACATATAACCTCAAAAGGGAACAATTTTTTTTTATATCGTTAACTATTTGCACTATTGGCACAATGATGAATCAATATCTCTCATTCTTTTTATTTTTGTCAAATTTTCATTGAACTTTATTTAAATGAAAAAAGTGTCTTTGGTAAATAGAAATTATTATTGAACGCAGTCTTATTAAAAGAAAAAATTCATTTAAATGAATTGATAATGAAACGATTATTTTCCATTCATTATATTATTAGAAGTTTGTTTTTTTTTTTTTTTTTTTTTTAGATCAATATGAATTTGCACCGATAGCTCAAAAACTTCCGAGTCTTACAGCAAACTTTTCCATAAATTACATAGAAGAGAATATGGATATATTAAAAAGCATGTAACAAATATATTCTCTGCGATATTCAGAATCTGGAGAACACAAGTATATATATTATATATACAAGTATATAATATATACAAGTATATCTTATAATCTAATGAAGATTGGTAATTCACTCGACTCGGTAGAATTTGAAAATAATTTAATTAGAAATTCTTGTTTCTAGGAATTTTACATGTTGTCCTTTGGCATGAGTAAATACTAAACATGCTATTACGTAGATACTTATTTTGGAAAACTAGCACGAATTTGATTATTTCAAAACTTAAAATCAACCATTATTTCACCTGATTTTATCTGATTCGAGGGAGTCGAATACCTAACCTCTTTTTTTTCTGTAAATATTACATTTCATAGAATTAAGAGCTTCTCTTCTTTCTATCATATTAATCATGATTAATTTAAACTTGATAATTAAGATATTACTGTAACAAAACGTGATATCTTAGCTTCTGGTATTATTAATTAAAAACACATGACCAACTCGAGCGAACTGGTGATTTTAAAAACGTGTAATTTTCTTTTTCAGCAAAGTAGAAGAGCGCTAATTTCCGATCACGTGGTCGAACAATTCTCCCGAAGAATATTTTCAACCGGTCCTGATGGGAGAAAGTCTGTTCCATTGTTGGAGAATTTTAAAGGTATAATGGAATCTATCGGTAGCTCGTTATTATCTCACCGAGGCGAAATTCAATCGAGCCACCCCTTCATCTCTTGGTTCTCCCCTCTGTGTTCGAACTATGACTTCGGTTTCGGTCAATATTCTGAGTAATCTTCTTCGATGGTTCGCCAATTACGTGAGAGAGAAAAATATATAATTCCATATGGAACAGAAAACCACAAACTCGTTGGTAATTTACTAGCTTTCTTATTTACTATACATAGTTCGGAAGATGATATGGGAAGAGCAATAGAGAAAATTGCTTGATTTCCGACATAGAACACCAACCACTAGTCGAGAAATTAGATTAACAGATTAGCGAACGCTGTGGTCTGATATATGATCTCTCCCCTCCCCTCCCTCCTCTCTCCTTGTCATTTTATTTTTACATTCCAATTCCATTCCAGTTTCCTCGCTCGAAATTGTAATTGTAATAATTCTACGCGCGGATGCGTAATACTCTCGAGGGCCAACGTTCGAGTCGCGTAATTAAATTTGTGTTAAACAATTTAATCGCGTAAAATTCGTGCACGACTTGAGAGAATATATTGGGAAAAGAATCATATAACTAATTTTGAATTGATTGTAGGGAAAAAATAATGAAGGATATACAAACTGTGTTCAACTTCGAGGAAAGATAATTCATCAATAATAATTCATATTAAATTTTTATTATTAAATTTTTCATATTAATTTTAATTATCACTCTTTTTAATTAAACGAATTTAAATTTCAGATGACAAGGATAAAAGGAGAGGATCTGTTTATCGATCAGCAGTCAAACATATTTTCAAACCGAACTTTCCGACAATTTATTACATCGATCAGTCTTGGGAATCTCGAGGAATCATAGCTTCCCTGCTCGAATGGAAAGTCGTCTGCAAAATGTATTCCCTCTCCTCGATACAGTCCATATGCAAACGACGATGCAGTTTGTTTGAATCTGTTCTATCCAAACAGCTGCACCGTGTACTCATTGAAACTATACACCCACGTAAATGTATGTATGCATACAGAATCCCAGAGGTGCGCGGTAGTATGGAATCGGGTTTACCCCGGTCGACTCTCTTATCCAAGAAGGGAAAGGCAAAACACCGTGAGAGGATACATATGTTCGGTGCAAGCGGCCGGTAATCGATCATGGAAATCCCGTAAAAAGTACCAGGGATGTCTGGCCCATCGGTCTCCGAGTGTCAAACGAGAATTAATAGTTCGCCAGAGTAATGTACAATGTGTACCAGACCGGTTGGTACACGATGAATAAAGATGAGGCCGATGGACGAATCGCTTCATCGATGTTGAAGAAACAAAGGAGAAAAAAATGGAGGTGGCATACAGTGTAGGGAGAAGAAAGACGAGAGGAACAGGGGGCATAGGAATAGGTGGGTGGAGGGAAATACGTTGGCCGAAAAAGGGCAGAAAAAGAAATTAATAATCGGGGCGGGTCACACGATGGTTGTGGCCGTGAGGCGGGGATAGAGGGGATGGAAAATTTAACCTGACCTTTTTGAAATTCTAATTTCGTTGAAAGCACTTCGAAGCAAGCGGATTTTCATTTTTCCCCCCCCCTCCTCCTTTGCGGTCTTTCTTCTTTTTCTTCTCTTTTTGCACCCTGTTTCCTCCTTTTTTTTTTTTTTTTATTCTCCATTTGGTCCTTCTTTTTTCTCTCGCTTCTCTGTGTTTTGCAGATCGTAGTAATAGACGCGAAAGACGGAAATAAACGCTTTGACGAGCGGTAGCCTCGGTTCCCTCTGTTAAAAAGATTAATGAGGAGAGATCGTTTCCGGGACTTCAATTTTATTAAAGGAGGTTCAAAGGGAATCCTTCGCGATACAGTGTATCCCTTCGCCCTGTCCGCCAGCAGATTTAAAGTGGAATGGAGATGGAGGAAAGCGATGGAAGGAAATAGGAGGGAATCAGCACGGTGTTGCATCACGAACAACAGTAAAGAAAATCCTGGTATTGTGCAAAAAATGCAACGTAGACAATGCGTAGACAGAATCAATGCATGGGATATACTATATTCAATAGGTGGATATATTGAATAGCTCTTAACTGTTATATTTAATTATCTCTTTCATTTTTATATATCAATATTAAAAAAATATATATATGGTATATCATTATTAATTTTATCTATTATTACAGGAATCGTCAACAATTTCATTGGATTCTCATCAAATTAGATTACAAGGAAATACTGGGATATTACTATATACGTCGAGCTATACGTATACACAACAGATGGAAATTTCGTATGTGAAACACATTCAAAGAAAAACTTTCTCGACGATGAAATAATAAATTACGAGAAATCACGATAGCTTCACGATAACGTCGATCGAAGCTCGACACTTCCTCTACAAATCGTCTCCATTTTGAAGCATCGTGAAGCACGCCAATCGGTGAGAAACTTAAGAATAGACCCCCGTCGATACAGAGAGAGAGAGAGCGATAAATGCGCCTGCGGCGGTGGAGCGTGAAGTTCCTAACAATTCCCATTTTATGCTCTCCAGATTCCGCTATGTCGCCGTTTCTTTTCCGCCCAGACACTCTGTATACGTAATTCCCGTAGCCGCGATAGCTTCTTTGTCCCTATTCGCGTATCCTGGTTACAAAGCGGGCTACCTTTCGCTTTGATCGTGACGTATCCTGCAGTTCGGCAACTTCTCCAGGCTTCGTCTTCCTCCTCTTCTTTTCTTTTTGCCAACTAGAGAGTTGCTTTGGATGAGTAGTTTTCTGTTGATAATACCTTCCAAGCGAGTTTTTTTATCAAGTATTCTATAGATATTACTATGAAGATAATATAAAAATATTTAGATTTTAGTCAGATATTGTGTGAATAATTAAAAAAAAATTATTATTAGAATACATTATTGAAAGATAAAAAGAGAAATAATTTTAATATAAATTTAATTATTCAATTTTCAGGAGACATTATTGGATGTCTATCGACAAAGAAGGATACAAGAAGAAGTGCAATAATCTGGATGAGATCAGAATTAATAAACGATCCTGTTTGGAAAAGTTTCTAGTCCTTTAAGAACATTCGGGCATCGTGACTCGGAGGATGCGCGATCCTCAACGTCGCGACGATATACCCGGTTTCGTGTCTATTATACAAAGCTTTCTCGAAAACTTGAAAGGAAAAAAATATAAAAACAATAGAGAAAAAAATGGCGAGAAAAGAAAAAAAAGAAAGAGGAGGAAAAAGGGAACACAAAGTTTCCATCACGCAAGTGAGAAGTCTACTCGTTTGCTCACTCGTTCATTCGCACGCCTCTGCGAAGATTTACGCCTGGTCGTCTGTAATTTAATAGAGGATACTTTGCCGGAGTTCCTTCGAGAGTTACCTGTTCTGTTCGCACGGCCCGCGGAACGTGAGCTGACTTTGTGTCTCGGCATATCGTAGGGAAAGACAAATAAAAAAAAAAAATAGCTTATGGAAAAAGGAAAAGGAGAAAGCGAAGAAGAAGGAAAAGAAATGAAAGAAGTGAAAGAGAAGCCAGATTGCGCGCAGATCGTAGTGTCGTTATTCACCGAACCGGCTCGAATATCTAATTACGATGAAAGAGGCTGTCCACGTAGCGGGGTCCCAATGAAAAATTCAATATGAAACTGTAATCGGGAGCTCTGTCTTTCTCCACGGATTAGTATCGGCGGCCTGGCCGCCTTCTTCGCTTCCAATGTCCGTGATTTATGACCGGGCCATACGTAACGCGCATCGGCTGAATAATTTTCTCTGCCGGCTCTATGTACGATACTTTTCCATTCTCATCGATCTCCAAGTGTCAAACTGGTATTAGAATCGGCCGAATGTTGTACGATGTCTTATCGAGTTCTCGTCGTTGAAGGCTCATCTTGCCCCTTTTACTTTTGAGTGAATCAGAGTTCACAGAAATGGAAGTAAATCGACTGACAAAAAGGCCAATCGATTGCTTGGCATTCTGATATTTATTCAAGTTGATTTCGAGGTGAACGTAGTTCAGATGATATTTTATCTGGAGTGAAGAAGTGAAGAAAGAAAACTTAAAAGAGATATTTTTGTGTTGAGACAGTTATGGAGATAGGTTTGAATCAGAACTGTTGCTTCTAGCCTGAAGAGTTTATAGTTATATATATATATAATATATAGAATAAGAGAAAAGAAAAATACTGTTAAAGAACATATTTAGAAGAAATAATGGTCGAGATAATATCAACAGTATTAATAAATTTGATAATAATATTAATAAAAATTATGAGAAAGTTATAAGAAAAAAGAAATAATTTTGTGTAGAGAAGTGTAAAGCCATTAATCTAATGACATTCTTAATTGCAGATTCGACAGGAATTTCTAGTTTAAGACTGTGATGCTTTCTATAAGAAATTTCAAAGAAAAAGCGACAAAAACAAGTCCTCGATCAAATCCCGCATCTAGCCCTGGTAAGTTTCTTTCTGCGCGCTAATGATCCCCAAATCTTCAAAAGACTCGGATCGCAATCTTGTTTCCTTTTAGAATACCTGTTTATCTTGTAGCAATATCGAACCGTAGACGAGAAAGATTAGACATGCCTTGTTATGAGGTGAGATAGAGAATTCAAATTTTCCCTTTCGAAGTGAACTTCGTTAGCATAACAACGATCTGCAAGGAACACGTGGGACGTGAAACATTCAACAAAATGTAAAAAACGAAGAGACATGCTTCCAAGGGAACGAAGCTGTGCAGGCGCAATGATAACGTCGAGAAATTTTCACGTCGCGGCTCTTAATAAAACTTACGAAACGCACGAAACGTAATAAACGAGCGACGTGTATAGGTGATACACGCGGCCAGGCGACTGACCCACTTTTTCTCAAGATGTATGAATATTAGTTTAACGAACTTGCCGCAACGAAGATATATTTGCCACTCTTTCCTTCTTGCTTTTTCCGTAGGTAGATAGTATTGCGCTTCATGTACTTGCATTGCACGAATTTTTTTCCACATTAAACGAGCCGTCTTCAACTCGGGTGGTAATCAGCCATCTTCTTATTTTCACAAACGTTTTGCATTTTAAGCACGATGTCACGTAAAGATTTATCATCATTCTTAATCTAATATCTTTCGCGCGATATTTCAAAAATATCTAATATAAAATTGTAAAATCTATTTATTAGTCTGTAATATATATATATATGATTTATCACTTGTCAATTTACTAATATCATTCGTTGGTAATCCATAGCATAAGATGCCCCTAGATGTCAGTTTGATCGTAATTCTCTAGTAGGGGGAAAGCAAGCAGATTAACGCCGGTCAGAGTAATAATTCGTGCGGAGAACATCGGAAACGGTTGGAACGTCTGAATCGCATATCCGGCCGAAATGGCCGGATACGAATCGAGTGTCAGCTTTGGGAATTCAGCCGGTCGATCGGTCGATTATACACGCCGTAATAGAGCGTCACGCAACTATGAGAATCCGTTGTGTACTGGTTGGCTTCGAGCTGCCTCGAGATGTGTCGAAACAGAAGCTTCCACGCCACGCGCCACGCTTCAGGATTTGCAAGTGGACACGTGTATGTAGTTACCCTTTGGCATCGTGTTCTCGACGTGGAATTAACAACACGACGTCATTAGACCGGATGGAATAACTAATGAAAGACCGATTGGACGATGAAGATTGATTTTCAAAAATATAAAGAGCATTTCTAGTTGTAAATTAATATATGGAGTTAAAATATTTGATTTTTTTCGTAAGTGCCCAGTTTATTTAAATACAAAAGATCTTTCTATGTATAAATTGCAAAGAATTAAAACTTTTTATAAATTGTATCTAATATCTTTTTCCATGCATCGAATAGTTACTTTTGTATCGATAGATTGAAAATTGTCACTCTATAAATGTTGAAACATCTCTTGACGTAATAATCCTGGCTGATCAATGATTGACAACTAACAATAAGTGGATGCCAATTAAATTCTCTTTTTTAAACACAGAAGCCCTATTGATGAAATGGTTGTGACAGCCCAGTCGATCATCGATACTGCCTTTTCCACGTATCATCTATCATTGGTTAAAACAGAACCTAATAACAAGCAAGAATATTCAATTGGAAGAATCTCAGTTACTTCGGAACAGGAAACGATTACAGGATAATCAGAATCATCTACGTTTAATTGTAAAATGGTTTTACAATCGGATACTTATAATCGATTAGTAACGATCGAGTTAATGCTTTTCAATTAAAACTTTCTGTCGACAGGAACGAATTCTGGACGTTGATAAAAGCATCGATTCCATGCAAGAGACAATATCTGAAGAATTTCAACGTGAAATCAATCTGACGATTACATTTATTTTATATTTATGGAAAGATCAAACTATACGACATACATAATACATCCACTTCATTGGAAGTTTACGAAACAGTAGACGTTATCTATCCTTGTACAACGACACGAAGATTCGCCAACAACTGCAATCGTCGGAAAAAGATACGAAAGCGTGCAATGTTTTAACTCGATTCAGAATTACCAGCTTGAACACGTGTACATGTGTATCCCCTTGTTGCGCGTTCACCGCGGCCATTAAAGCCGCAGCTTTAACTGACCCCGGTGGAGCTTTGCCGATATATTTTCCAGTAGAGGCCAGTAAACGCTGCAGTAAGTTGCTCACAGATCTGTCGATCGACATTTTATTGAACTATCTGGAACTAATTGTACTTGAAATTAGTCTTGATCTCTATCCAGATTATATTTAAACTTTGTCATTTCTATTAATGACAGATTAAAAATTTCTTTGAAAATTTTTGAGAATTCATATTGATATCACATATCAAGATATTACATGGTAAATGTAAATGGTAATTATTCTATATATTTTATAATATCATTCTTAAAAAAATCTTTTGAATTTAAAGATAGATTGAATGATATTTAAACTTTGTCATTTCTATTAATGACAAAGTGATTAAAAATTTCTTTGAAAATTTTTGAGAATTCATATTGATATCACATATCAAGATATTACATGATAAATGTAAATGGTAATTATTTTATATATTTTATAATATCATTCTTAAAAAAATCTTTTGAATTTAAAGATAGATTGAATGATATTATCCATTTTTTTCCTCTATAAAGAACACTACTTTATTTTTTTATTCTTATTCTTTACAGCTTATAAATAACAAGAAGATAGAGATAGATATTTTTCCCAGTATTCAAGCACCAAATCGTCAAATCATCCCATTATTCAAATCAGAAGACAATCAATCATCTAATCAACGATTCAAACTCTAATTATCAAGAGACTCTCAAAGTTCCTACTTCAAGATTGGAAACCGTGGAATTCCATTAAAGTACAAGTTCGTCCTATCGAGGAGTGAACTGCAAGAAAATACAGACAGAGTAACTCGGTTCCACGACCAGATCGAACAAAACGCTATTCGCGATACATGAAGGGAACGAGTTACTCGATATCCTTTTTTTCACTACCGGGAGCATGCACACCCTGATGACTGATCGTGGGAGCTCTTATTAAAGCGATTCACGTAATTCTTCGCAATCCATGTTTCAAAAGGCGATGAACTATAACGTTTTCATTAGTGCTAGCTCGCTACGTGTAATTCCAGTGCACTGGTTGCCTTTTCGAGTCGTTTCATTCCAAGCGTATATATCTCCGCGGTTCATGGCCAATGAGAATGCGATCCGGCTTCTACCTCAAGGTATTCTCTGCTCTTCTCTGTTTCCGCCGGAAGCCGCCGACTCGATTAATCGTCGATGGAAGGTAACGTGTAACGGAGGCCAGAGTCAATCTCTTTGAGAGAAAAAGAAATTGTCTCTTCGTTTGTGTTTTATGTACAGCTTCTGGATAATTTGAAAGTTTTTTCGAAAAAACTTTGGAAAAAAAATTTAATCTTTGTCTTTTTGAACGAGAAGAGAAGTCATCAGAATATGAGAAAAGAAGAAAGAACGCTTTTCTCTTTTAAACTTGAAATTTTTTTTTATTTATAGCAATTTAAGAAGAAAAGTGTTTGAAAAGAAGGGGAATAATTATCAATAAGGATGAAATAGTTTTCTTGTTGTGAAACTTGTAAAGCCAAGTATTTCGGTGCATGATTGTAGAATCGGTGCGTCGGATCTCTATGCACAATGAATGCTGGCACGAGGAGTTACCGCAATGGTGCCATTTGCTGCCGGAAACGTTGACCAGGGTATCGTAAAGAAGTTCAGAGAAGCCTCGAAAATGTGCACTGGAAGGCGACTTCTTTCCTTTGCGTGGCTGAAAGAAATTGAATTTACCGCTTTGTGAGAAACACCAAGATCTGCAACGTTCGAATCTCGTGGCCATTTTGAGCCCATCTTCTAGAGAAGCCAGAAACAGTTAATAGGATCATGAAAATCTAATAAATCTATTGGAATGTTTAATTACAATTCATCATTTTATCTTTTTACTTTAAATATTATTGTGAATGTTAACAAATTTAACAAGGTACAGGAATTGATAAAACAAAAATTGAATATCACATAAGAGTAAGTTATTTTTTATAAAATTATATTTTAATTTTATTTTAATTATATTTTAAAAAGAAAAAAAATACATTATTGCTATAATTGAATTTCATAGACCATTCTTTATATTATCTGAAAAAAGTAATAATAAATTTTCTCTTCTTAGAATTGGCCACGTGGCAAACGAATCCCTGATGGAATGTTAAAGTTCGACATCCATGAAAGGAAACCATTTCTCAACCAACTCTTCGAACGGTAACGATAGTGGAAGAAAAGAAGGGGCATGAAGGAAGTTTCGCAGAAACGTAATAACTCTGGCAAAGATTAGACGGATAAGGGGGAACCGTCAAGACGTCTACTTTGTAAGATAAGATTCGGCAGAGACGCTTTGAAGCCTTTCGTATCGATAATGTAACTTTGACCGACCAGTCGTGTAACACTGAATCGCTCAATTACCAGGTCCAAGTATAACCGTGCAATGACTCGTGCACTTGGCAAAAAGAAAATGGAAAAATCGACTGATACGGAGTTCTAATAAAAATGATCATTTTTTTATTAATCGATCGATCCTTTTTTCAATTAATAAATTTTTAAATTATTTCAAAGAAATCATTAATATATAATTATTATAGAAATTTTTGATATCGTATACATAAAGTAGATCAGAATACTATTCGTTATTTTTTCGAAATTAAAAACATTTTTAATTTCTCGTTAACTCCGTTTCTAACTTTGGCATTTTCATTTCAGGAATCTAATTAATCTTAATCAAGACAAGAATTTAATTCGTAAAAGTAAACTATTGCTTAGAAATTAACACTTCATTCGATAAATGATCTGAATGAGAGAGTATCAAGGAGTGCGTCGTAAAGATTTATGGTTCGTGAATCAACGTGAAGACAAGAAACGTTGGAATCCATCTTGGAAACTAGTGGATGAACGGAAGAATGCTTGCACATTGTCGACAGACACCAGGAACGAGAATCTGAACAAGATTAGGCTAGTTTCCAAGTCAGCCGAGAGGACAGCCGTGCCACGCGACACTTTGTCGGCGACCAGTCCCTAATGATCGTTCGCATTTGTCGAATTTAATTCCGGATATTCGATTCCTAAATGCCTCGGGGCGAGACGAAAGCCAGCTGCCGGTGGAATCGATTCGAACATATCCCTGCTGGAGTTCAAGAGGTTGGATAGTTATCGGAAACGTGGCTAAAAACGATAGACTATATAGAAGATGGGAATGAAATACTATCTTGACCCTATTTACCGGCCTATAGATTCTTTGCTTATGAGTCGCTTGTTTAAACTGATATCTGATAACATAGTTTTTTTGATTGCAATCAAATATAATATCCACCAGTATTACTCGATAATATTTGATCACTTATCACATATAGATAAATGTGGGTCGGTCAATTAATTAAATTGGATTTTTCTTTCTTATTTCTTAAAAAATATGATATAAATGAATAAAAAAAAATGTTACAATGGATGTAACTTACATTCTGCTGTTACTTTTTGATATTTTGCAAGTATCTACAAACAGTTGTCGAATTGCATCTACAAAAATTTTTTATTATATGATTTAATTATGGTTTCATTGATTTATGTTGTTTTGTGAAATAATATTCTGCAAGATTGGTACATAAAATATAATATACATTAATAAAACATGTGATTACAGAGTGAAAAATAATTAACAAAAGCAATGTATAATGAATAGTAGAGATTGACAAGAAAATAGTTAAAGGAATGCTGGGAATGCTGGCTCGCGCGCTCGTGTATGCCTTGCGACATTAATCCATTTTCAGATAATCATGCTCTCTGGTCGCTTAAACCTGACAAACTGTTTTCTTTGTGTTCAAAACGATAAGACAATCAGATCTTTTACGAATTATGCACAATTATGTCACGATCGTGGAATTAGAAATTTTCTAAACTTTAAATGTCATTTTCCGACGGCAAAATTTTTATGCAAGTACAAAAACGTCTAATCAATAGAAATTGCGCATGGATGAACAATGCATTTTATGTTTAATAGCGTTGTTAAAAATTATGATTATGAATTGGAAAATGGTTTGGAAGTTTTGAAACTAGAAGAGAATCTTTATAGTTCAATGGGTTAGAACAAAGAGATTGATTATGAGGTATTAAACTGGATAAGTATATATGATTATTATTTCTTCCTACATCATTCTAGCTAAGTTTAAAATATGTATTTTTGTTAGATTTCAATGGTATCTATGACATCAATAGTTCAAGAAATATTTTAAAAATATATAATTTTACAGATCACAATATTTAGACGCTTTTCTGATATCTATCCAAATTATCATTGCAAATGTAGCTCTTACAAACATAATTACGACAATTATAAAATATAATATATAAAATAACACTATAAGAAAAACTCAAATGAAATTATGAAATCTCATAATGGAGAAGTAATAACACATCACATATTTTCAATTTTGAATATCATTTCACATTAACCCATATATATTTCACATGTGTACAAGTTGATTCAACACCCAAAAAATTTCTTCCTTTTCGTTTTATAGAAACTAGCTCGATCATTAACCAAAGATAATCACGATGGCGGACGCATAACTTGATCAATCCTCGACGATCTTGGCGATGTATTTTTTTTTTTTTTTTTTATTTCTTTTCCTTATTTCTCTCTCCCTTTTTAGTTCGCAGTTGCGCAATCTTCCCCGTACTTTGAACGGTCTCGTTTCACCGTCTGCTCCGCTCCTTCGAGCAGATTTATTCTATTTATTCGCTCAACCTCGAGGGAAGTCGGCCGATTACGTCGAAATTCCTTCTCCAAAGCCCTGCGAATCGACCTCTTTCCAATCTTTCTCTCGCTCGTTCCTTTTTTCCCTCTCCTTCCTCTCTCTCTCTTCTAGCCAAGCTTTCGAGTGTTTACTCGCGTGTTCGAGTTCTGTCAGTATCACACGCTCTCCGCCAAACAAATCGATCGTCTCCTATCGCCGCCTCTTTTCGCCGATTTTCGCCCGCCTTTCGACTCGACCGATCCCCCGGGACCACGAAGCTTTTACGGGTGAGAAACCAGGGGACCAGCAAGATCAATTCAAACAATATATGCACGATAACAATACGTGACAATAATAAGATTCCACCTGAAATATGGTAATCTATATAAAACGACAAAATTAAATTGTACTTACATGTCCAAGGATCAGCCACGTTGAACGACAGGCTTAGGTACGAAGTTCTCGTCGCCTGGTGCGAGGAGAATCGGCTTGGCAACCGATGGAGTCGCGCGTGTGAACGTCCCTCGACACACAACGTGCACGCTTATCCGGGCTTCACAGCCGCGTCTTCCCTTCTATTGCGACGTCGCGCCTCCTCATCTCGCCATCACTTGTCCACGCAGAGATTCTTCCTCACTTTCCTTCACTTCCAAAAATTCCATCTGTGCATCTTCCTTTCCAAAACACAATACAAACGACTCCTCTCGAATTTTTTCTTCTTCAAAGTTGACCAACCGTCGAATCAATTCGATAAACGTCCACGGAGGAGGCCAGGGTTCTCGGATTTCTCGCGTTGTATATACGAGCCCCCTCTACTTTCCCACCGAATCGGCCTTCGTTCGTTCGCGAGAAAACGGTTCGGAGGAGAAACAAGGAGAAAGAATGCCGCGACGAGAGGCAGGTCAGTGCGTTGCTGGCAGAGAGATTGCAAGCTGCCACGCTATGCTTCCAAAAAATAACGATATCCTTTCGCACAAGAAGCAACAGCAACCACACACGATCCGTCGAATGAAAAAAAAAACAAGACCGAAACTAAAGACCCAAGATATATTATTGGTTCACTCTCTGAACACGATGAATGACGAGGGCACCGACGAGGAGAGGAGAGCGAAACGGCCGACGAACGACCGTACGAACGAGGCGGCTGAAAGCACCGGAGAAAGAGTAGGAGTAGTGCGAAGAAGCAACGTCGAGGAGGGGTGTACCAAGCGGTGGATCCAAGGTGGGGGGAGCGATTTGGGTGGCGGGCAGGCGACTAGGGGTGGCTCTGAAGCCCGGTAGTTGTGCTCTCGCTCTTGCCTGCCTGCTTGCCTACCTGTCTGCCAGTCTGGTTTGCCCGCTTGAAGATTTGCTCGACTGTCTAGATGCTTGCTCGCCAAACTAGCTCGCTTTTACTCGCCTCGCCTTCGCCGTTCTGCTTTCCACGCTCTTTTTCTGTCACGCTTGCTCTCTCTCTCTCTCTCTCTCTCTCTCTCTCTCTCTGTGCTTTTCTCTCTTTGTCCGAGTGTGTCTCTTTGGTTGCGCAGGACCCGCCGCGCGACCCGGCCAAACCCAGAACCCGGCGTGTAGGTACCGCGGGCTCGCATTCGAGCTCCAGCCACCCCAGCTGCTCTATCCCCACCAGACTAGTCAACCCCCTCGGTCAGTGATGTGTCGAGCAAGCACAGGGCCATGTCGGAATATAAATTGGAGAATTTCTGTGTTGTCGCTGCTGAACCGAAGAAATTATCTCGTTCGGTTATATTTATAAATTACACGTATTCTTTCTTTCTTCTTCTTCTCTGTTTGTCTTCGGTATAAATGTTTGGATCACTAGAAAATTGTAAAAATTTGTTATTATTCATAAATGAATTGATTGATTGATTGATTTGATTTAGATTTGATCAAAGAAAGGATAAAAGAGCAATTGAAAGAGAAATATTTCTAAAGGATTTTTAGAAGTACGTTTTATAAATAAATGTTACGTCGAAGTTGAGATTATAAATATAGGGATGTAAAAAAGATAAAAAGAGCAATCGAGCGATGAATCTATAGGACCTTTAAAAACGGTGGAGGTGATGAGGGGCGGAGGTGAATGGACGATTAACGACGAGCTGGCAGCGATAGGCTCGGTATCGGAGAAGAGAATATTAGTAAAATTTTATTTCGTGCATTCGAAAACCGGCAATTACGCTCTTGGAAAGAAAAAGAATAGTCGAGGCTACTCGAGGAGAAGACGTTGCTCGTCCTACTTTCCCTCCTCGCCACTTCTATGCTCCCCGTTACTTCTTGTTTCTCGCCGGCTGAACGCTTCCCCTCTCGAATAGCCTGCAATCAAATACGTGCGCGTAAATGGACCGTTTCCAGCCAAGCCGAGAATTTTAGGCCATTCGAGGCGAACGTTGGTAGAGATAATTAAAAGAAAACTAACAACACCATCGATATTTAAACGAGTTTGGCGAGCATCACCGACACGTATATCGAGTTGACAAAGATGCTTTTCTTTTAACTTAATTAATTAAACAGAATAATCGTGTCGGAGAGATAACAATTAACGATATCAAAACGACAAATGATAAAGCGTGATTAAACGATTCAAGCGAGAATTATCGATTGCGACCTGAGGCAGTTCGTTTCCCTTGAATTAGTTAGACAACAAACCACAAAGCTGAGCCTCTCTCCGTCTTTCACTCTTTCCTCGCTGTTCTCCTCCTCTTCTATCTGTGATGCTAAGTAATCGTCGTGTCGCAAACGAAATGTTACTTGCATAAATATCTCTTTATCAAAAATTCATTGATCCGATGAAGAATTTAAATCTCAATAACAATCAGTGTTATAATGTTATACATCTGAAATATTACAATTAATTTTTTTCTTGGAACGATGATAGACAAATTTAATGATATTTTTAGAGGTTAACTTCAATACAATATGTAATTTACGATCACTTATTAAACCATTTTGAAACTGATACTGTAAAAAGAAAAAGTAATAATAATAATCAATGTCAAATTTCTAAAAGAACGACGATTTAAAAAAAAAATCAAAAATCGCATTTACATATATGCAATATAGTTAACAAGGAAAACAGTAAATTCTGTATTTACACGCAGGCGAAAGATATCCTGTTGCACCTGTTTCATAATTTATCGTGGAGAATTAACGCGACGTCGGATTGTCATTTCATTCGTGACAATTCCGTGAGATTGTTCCGCCTCGAAGAGACCACATAATGATACTAAATTTCAGACGACGAGGCTAGCACTCGGAGCATGCCAGTATTTTTAGAAACGTCCATTTAAAGTATTCGCCAAGCGTGAGGCCGTACGAAGTCTAGACTGTCTTCTTAATTGCACCTCGATGATTCAAAATGTAAATCTTTTCTCAAGCTGGGTAATCTTTTATACGAATATTATTTTTTTTTCTGCTCCGATGAACGTCCATAAACGAAAAAAAATTTAGCTATATTGTAGGTTAAAACATATAGTTAATAATAACAATAATTAAGAAATCGACAAGCGAATGTTTTATTTCTTTGTTTTTTTCATGTTATTAGATATATATATTAAATTAAAAAATATTTTTTCCTATAAATTGAAAATAAATAATAAAAATGTTAAACAAAATTCGATACTTTGGTTTGCTCGTCGATCTTTAGTCATTTGAAGTAGTCCTAGGTTCTTGAGTGCCGTCTTACGGCACTAACGACAACGCCAGTCCCCTCCAAATACTGATTCTACTCCCTTCTCGTGCTTCCCTCTCCAGGTCAAGCTCCGCGATCAGCATCGAGCCGCACCACCGTATACCTATTTCAGCGTACCGTGCTCACTCGACGAGTCTGGACGAAACGTCTACGTTTCCTAAGAAGAATATTTATTGTTTTTTTTTTTCTTCAATGAATTTTTGTTTAGAAAGAATTTTTCGAATAATTCCTAAGATCCTAAAATTTTTTTTAACCAAAAAAAGATCTTTTAAGATTGGTACACTCTACTTCTATTGAAACAAAATTGAATTTTTCTTCAAAAAAAATTAATCATTCTTTCTTTCACTTCTTCCCTCTACTTTCATTTCTTCTGATCCCTCGCTTTTTGTAAAGTATTCAGTATAAAAAATTCCGAAATCTCGAAGGAAAATCGAGTGGTTTGAAATTGGTAGAAATTTATGTTCAAATCCTTCCATCCTTCCTTTATCCCAATTTTTAAAAAGATTTTTAAAAAATTTCTAAAATTAATAATAAACCCAAAAAAAATTTTTTTTTTAAATATGTAACGAAACAAGTTAACGAAGATTAAAAATCTGATCGCTTGTTATGATTAAAATCTCAGTATCATGTTTCCTTTATAAAAGTTTGGTTAGCTTCAATCTTGTCAAGTCTCAAACTACCTTGATTTTCTTCCTTCAAAAGCTTTTCACTTTCTTCTTTTTCTCTACTTCCTCTCGAATTCGAGATTCTGGTGAAAGAAAAAGAAAAAGAAGAAGTTTAGAAATGAAGAAAAAGGTTTTCCAATCAATCGAACTCCACGAACGAAACATTTGTATACATAGTAGAAGATACGCGTGAAGATCCGTGATAATTAGTCAGGTATCGAAGTTTCTCTCGAGATTGCGTAGCTCGGAAACAACTTAACTTTAGATGCGTCAATTTCGAAGATAAACGAATAAGATCTCTTTCTTTTTAGGTTAAACGATCAATTGTGATAAATAAAATGATGTAAAGTGATAAATAAAAAAAAAAAAAACACAAATCCATCGAGAGAATATTTTGGCTATTAAATCATTCTTTTTTCTATTTTTTCTATTTTTTTTTCTATTAACTATTAAAATTTACGAAAAAGAAATATTTTTCAACGATTCGTCGCAGCTTTTTTTTTCTGTGCTTTAATTTTTAAGTATTACTAGATCGAGCTATTCCTAAAGCAGAAAACGAATCGATAAACCGGTGGAAATCGGGCAAGAAATATTCGCGTGAAACACGCCATTTTAAACGTCGACTAAATTACCGAAGCGCGTGAGAAAACGAGGTAGTGTTTCTTTTTATCCTTTTTCTTATTTTTTTCTTTTTCTTTTTTTTTTTTTTTTTTTTTTACTTTGAGTAGGATGTAGTTCGTTGCGAAACGAACTTAATGTTGACGTTGGAGAACTCCGTCCTTGCCACTACGAGCAATCTCAACGCTATTTTCAGCTCAACCCTGAATCTTAATGAGCATTACAATCATGCTACCAGAGTAGGCAGAGCTTTGAGAATTCTTGAAAGATTTTAAGAAATCCTTCCACGCATGAGACACTGAATTTCGATACCCTAATTTGATCTGTCCTGTAATAATTATCATTTGTCTGAATATATATGTCATATGGGATAAAATTTTTGAAGAATACAAAAGTGATACTATCAAGTTATATCGAGAGAAAAATTTTAATTAATTTCGAATGAAAATAAAAAATACTTGCATTTTTTTAATTCCATGTATTCAAGATCATGATCAATATCGTAGTTCATTTCTCTCGTTCTATATTTAAAATGCGGAAAAAAAAGATTTATTCTGCTCACTGCCAACGGATCGATGTTGTAAGCAAATAGTGAATACTTCGTCAAAATTGTGCAACGTTTGTATTCATCCGGTGCGAACATTTATTGCGCGTTATCGGGTCCAGAACGAAGAAAAATGTCATCGACTTTACATGGAATGAGATTTTTGAGTGACTCGCGCGGATTGTATCCGGCTTCGAAGACTATATATCATTTAACGAAGAGCGAGTAGAGGTCGTGAATGATGAAGACGCGTCGAAACTCTTAAATATCATGAAAGGAGAGATTCACTCGATTACCTCATATCTCAATAATTAGAGCTGATTAAAGATTGAAATATACTCGCAAAAAGAATCGTTTTGATTTATAGTCGATCGAAATAGTTCCGCTTTTTTTTTTTATTTCTTTCTCTCTTCTTTTTCTTTTTTTTCTTTCTTTCCTTTCTATTCTTCTATCGACATTGATACAATCCAACGTGAGAGTACACTTCTTTCTTCAAGTGTCTAGAACTTATGTTGAAAGTCCTTGAAAAGTTAAAATCTGTGAAGTTAACGAGAGACTTTAGCTATAATATTACATAGAGTTTAGAAATGGACCATAGGTTGTAACGTGGAACGAAATATTCACCGCTCTGAATCTCGTTAAAATCCCTGGGAGACCGAGAACAAGGCAGTTCCGTTGTTAGCTTTCCCCTTTCCATAGTTGAAAATATGTATTTCCATATAATATCGATCGAAATGAAAAATATTTAACTCATTTATATCCAATTTCAATTTTATTCTATTTCTCGAACCGAAAAATACCTGAGAAAAGAAAAGATTTATAAAATATAACGTAATTTTTTTCACTTAATTTAAAAACCTATATCATAACCTATAATAAAATTTTTGTTTAGATAATGTTAAATTTTCATTCGTATATCAAATATTTAAATAATTTCATTGGATATTTTAAATAATATTACAATTTTTTTATTAGTAAAGAATCAAAATGGTGAACAGTCGATTTCCCAACGAAGGTTTACCAGAAGATTAGCAATACGAGAGTTAGCGTTAGCACGAAGATTAGATACACCGTGCAAAGATGTAGTTAAACGTAGAAGAGAAGGATGTAGCAGCGCTGATATACTAATTGAATTAGTTATTTCGAAGCAGAAAGTTAAGGGCACGTCTGCGCCAAGTTTTCAAACTGAAATAACTCAGAGAATCGACGTGCTGGCAAGGGTGCTCGCGTACTCACCCTAAGAAGTTCTTATTAAGCTAAAAGTTTCGTTTGATACCGAGTATTATTATAATATTTCATTTGGATATGAGTATTATTTATCATAATTCGAGGATCTGCTGTCTAATGAATTTTATTCCTGTAAAAATAAATCGATTATATTAAAATAATTATAATGAATGTAAAATAATTAGCTGGCCAATTGTAAAAAAAAAAATACTACATATCATCATACTATTCGTTACTTTATAGAGTGCTTGTTTTTGATAAATCTAAGCTTCGGTATTTAATTCATTGAAATATCGGAATAGTTTATATGAGAAAAAAATGAAGAAATATAAATAACAGATAATCGAATTGTTTTTTAAATATAAGTAAAAAAGAAAAAAATACATTTTATGATTTAATTTGATAAAATGTCAATAGATATCAAACTAAATACGTTAATATATACTAATAATGTAAATTAAATGAAAAATCTTATTAGTTGTTCGATATATATTCGTTAATAATCGAATGATGAATATTTTTTCAATTATAAAATATGCATTGTTACTAATATCAATTATTAAACAAAAATCGTATTTATAAATAATGTGTTTTATTTGTTTGAGTGAAAATTTTTTTAAAGAACAGAAGCTGAAAAATATAACAACATGATGTGATAAAAAATAAGTTAAATATGGAATATTAATTCAGTAATATTTTGTTTTTTGCTCTTAGTGATATTAAAATCAAAATAATAATGGATTACTATTATATAGAAAAATCGAAATATTATAACATATAGATTATTTTTATAAAAAATACTGTCAAAAGATATTTTGATTATATATTTTGCAAAGCAACAAATCAATTATTGAAATTAAAATCTCAGTTACTATTAATAGAAAAAATAATGGTATTACACATTTATAGTATTTGTAGATGTTTTTGTGAATAATCACATGTTGATTAGGCAATATTTATTATATAAATAATATAATAATATTATATAAACAACGTTTCATTTGTACGATCAAGTGCAATTACATAATAATTCGAATATAGATACATCTATTGAATATTACCTATAAGAAATTTATTATCTTAACTTTTACCGCCATGCATCTAAATAGAACATTACATAAATGAGTCTCAATTTTTTATCGAGTTCTCAACAACTTATTTTCGGAGATTTATCACTTTGATTGTTATTCAAAAAAAAATATAATTTACTAGGAAATTAAGGAATAAAGTGAATAGTGGAACATGGAGAGATTATTTACTTGATATGGAGTTTTCATCTAAAAATATTGATTTTTTTTATTATATCAAAAAAAAAAATAATACATTTTTATTAAATAAAGTTTTATTTTAAACTTCTTTATAGAATTTGTGTGTTGTTACCTTAATTGTATCCTCAAATTTGATAAGCATTAAGTCTCGATATCACGAGCATTTTGAAACGCTGAAACAAGAGCATTTAATTGTACTGTTTCACTACAACCAATAGATACCCTTTTTTCTATTTCAGCTAGTTTTATTATTAAATCAATAAGTATCGAATCTGGAAATTCAACTAAAAAGAAATAATTAAAATTATGTGTAATATCTTTTTTTTTTTAAATTTAAAAGAAAGAAACATACTTTTATTTATAAACAAATGAAGTTCTGTTAATATATCTTGTAATGCCAGTCCTTTTTTTAACTTTATGTCTTGTATTTCTGAATATATATTAAGAAAAATTATAATTTGGAGAAACAATAATTCGAATTAATAAGAAAAAAAGGATACTACAATAACACAATTCATATGATTCATTGAATAGCCAATTGACAATGTTTTTTATATCAATTGGAAGAGGGTGTCCAACGCAAGAATAAACATTTTCTTCTGTAACTGCCCCAAAAGCAAGCCATGTACTTTGAAGGACATTCAAAACTTTTCTCATATCTCCTCCACTCAATGTTATTAATGCTTGTTTTCCATCTTCCGTAACATTTAAACTAAAATATATATAAAAAATCATTAATATATATAATATTTTAATATAATCGATACACTTACTTCTCTTCTTTAATAATAATGTCTAATCTTGGCAAAATTTGATCTATAGAAAGAGGGCCAAACCTAAATTTAGTGCACCGAGATTGAAGGGCAGGAATAATTTTACTGAGATAATTACATATAATACAAAATCTTACATTGTCTGTGTACTTCTCTATTACTGAAACAAGTTTTGAATAGAATATATTCTTCATAATTAAAGGAAACTATTAATGTTAGAACTTACTTCTCCTAAGAGCATTCTGTGCATCATTTGTCATAGCATCAGCTTCATCAAGAATGATTAATTTAAAACCAGATCTATACATTGTACCTGTACTTGCAAAACTAAGTATTTGTCCTCTAACTATGTTGATACCTCTGTCATCTGAAGCATTCATTTCTAAAACCTATATAAAAATAACATTCTGTAAAATATAATAAATGTCAAATATATGATAAATATAAATTTTTAACATGAAATATCAAATTGTATAAGATAAAAATAATATAAAATAAAACATCAAACCATTGAATTAAATTGAGCTGGTGTATATAATTTACGTGCACAAGCAAGTATTGTACTTGTTTTTCCTGTGCCAGGAGGTCCATAAAAAAGAAGATGTGGAAGTAAATTTTCATCAATGAATTTATTTACTATAATAAAATAATTTAAAAATTATATCTTTATAAAATCATAAAATTAATATAAATACTAACTAGTTTTAATAATTTCTTCGTGAGATATCAAATCATCCAATTTTTTTGGTCGATATTTTTCTACCCTGAAATAAGAGATTGAAATTTCAGTTTTATTTGATTACTTTTAAAATAAAATTTTAATTTAAATTTAATTTTGAAACAAATGTGCATTTACCATGGTAAATTAGTGCATTGAGTAGATTTTGAAGTCATTATATAATTCGAAATTACGTTATAAACTTCGTAAAAAGTATTCAAGGTTAGAATCTATTCTTTGGTGTCATACAATTAATATCGTTGCCAGGTATTCAAAAACGCGCCATTTTTGTTTTAAATAATACTTATTGATTGGTTCATGATTCATAAACCTATTACGAAAGATAATAATAATAATTCAAATTGTTTAAATATTAAAAAGTGGATATAAATTAAAACAAAAGACTTGCATTTCATATATACAAATCACATATGATATTCATTATTAAAAAATATCAGTCATGAATGATCCAGAATTGTGTCATAAGACTCCTAATTACATACTCCTTATCAAGATTCGATTTAAATTAACTCTACAGGAATACCAAAATGATGATAACTTAAAAACTGAATTTCTCAATACAATAAAACGTGGAAATATGATTCGTTACTATGAAGATGTTTGCAAAGAATTCAATTGGAAAATTGATGAAGATCTTATCAACGCGATGAAGCATAAAAACGAGGTTACATGGAATGAATTAGAGTCTTCTGATAATTCTACTCTTGAGGATACTGAAAAAAAAAATTGGAGAAAAAAATTCGAATTTTTTTGCGAGATTGGTGATCTCGATCGTGCTACAAATATCGCTATTTCAATTTTGAAGGATGAAAGTAATTCATCTAGCATTAGAATTGAAGCTGCTTTTGGCTTATTTAGAATAGCATACATAAGAAATAATATTCGTTCAATGGGAAAAATAATTGCCGAGATAACAGATCTGATGGAAGGATGTCATGCATCGGGTAGCAATTGGTGTTGTCGTAATAAATTGAAAGTATACGAAGCTGTTTATTATCTTGCAACACGAAGCTTTTCCCGTGCTGCAACACTTCTATTGGATTGTATACCTACTTTTGAATCTTATGAACTATTGCCATTCAAAGAAGTAGTAGAATATACATTATTATCTGGAATAATTTCTTTATCTCGATCAGAACTTGATACACAATTTAATGACAATGGACTTCTGCAACAAACATTACTTACAGAAGCACCTAAATATAGAGAATTTTTTTATTCCTTTTATGATTGTCATTACAAAGAGTTCTTCGAAAATCTCGCCTGGATAGAATATGAACTTAAGATAAATCCTTTGTTCCATTTCCATTATCGTTATTACGTAAGAGAGATGCGTTTGAAAGCCTACTCTCAGCTTTTACAAGCATATAGGACTATTAATTTAAATAGAATGGCAACAGAATTTGGTGTGACAGAAGAATTTATAGAACAGGAAATAGCACGTTTCATTGCGAATGGTAAATTGCATTGTAAAATCGATAAAGTGGCTAAAATGATCGTTACTGTTAGTGCCGCTAGTTGCAATAGAGGAAAAGCACCTGACGCTTCATGCGATCAAGAATTGGTTTATCAAAATATAATAAAAAGAGGTGATGCATTACTTAATCGATTAAAAAAACTTGGTCAAATTATTGATTATTAATATATTATATTATATTCTCGAATCATTATATTTGTTTAATATTATGTTAATAATAACATTATTTATATATATTAACACGCAGTTATAATTCTACGAAAGTTGAATTTGCCGCGATAACCGTGTGATCTCTCTTAATATTTAGTTTAAGGTGTTAATTTAAGAACATATTTAAACACGGTGTTTTTTTATTATAATTTAATTAATGTTGTAAATTAATTAATGTTTGTAAAGCAAAATAATATATTTCAAGAATTTTATTAAAGTTATAATTTAAGAAAATATTGAAAATTAATTATCATCTTTCAATTCAATAAGAATACATAGTTAACCTTATTCAAATATAATTTCAAAAATAATATATATTTTACATCAGTTTTCTGTGATCTTTTCCTTTTAATAATTATAGACATATTTAATAAAATTATGGCTTATCGAGTTCTTACAAAATATCCACGATCTATTTATAAAGGAACCAAAGAAGTTAAACAACATTTCAATTATCTGCTTGTATTAGATTTTGAATGCACTTGCAAAAAATATGAAAAAATCGAACCGCAAGAAATTATTGAACTTCCCTGCGCAGCAGTATGTACAAAAAGTTGGAAAATAGTGAATATGTTTCATGAATATATTAAACCAAAAGTTCATCCTCAACTTACTCCATTTTGCACACAACTTACTGGAATTATACAAGATATGGTGGACAAACAACCCCACTTTTCAGAAGTCTTTATGAAATTTTGTAATTGGTTAGAGGAACACAATTATTTCAAAAATGGAAACGATAGTGCATTTGTTACATGTGGTGATTGGGATTTAAAATATATGTTACCAGCTCAATGTAAATTAGAAAACATACAGTTTCCAATACAATTTATGAAATGGATAAACTTGAAAGGTACTTTTTGTGATGCAACAGACTATTATCCACGAAATTTGTTAGATATGCTCTCGTTTTTTAAACTTCCTTTAGAAGGAAAATTACATTCTGGCATAAATGATGTACAAAATATGGTTCAAATAATACAAAATCTTCATTCAAGATATAATGTACAATTTAAGATAAATAATGCAGATTTTGATATCATAAAGCAACATATAAATAAATAAAAAAATTGATTGAAAATTAATTTATTGATAATAAAAATATTGCTTGTATAAAAATTCAAAACTGAATAGCATATTTGTATAATAAATATTTCAATAAAAAATTAATTTTAAAACATCAATTTATAACTGTTTAACATTCACTCTTATTTGTACTTCAAATTTATTGTTTTCCGTATAAATTTCAAGAATCGCATTAAAATTTCGTTCAATTTTTCGTTTGCATTGAATTTTTAATTGAAAATCTCTTCTGGTGGGTATCATTCCTTCAGTAGGGACAATACTTAGATATTCTGTATTTGATAAATGAGTTTCAAATGGCTGTGCTATAGTACAAGAATTTTTTAATGTTACAATTGCTTCTGTTCTAGTTGGTGGAGTTAAAACTACAATAGATGGGCTGATCATAAAATTATTGATATTCATATCATTTTGAATTATAGTATTTTCTACGAGAGTCCTAAAAATTTTGTTTACTTAAATATAATTATTTATGAAAATTATTTGCATTAGAATTACACTGATAATTACACTTACTCTGAAGGTAAAAAACTTTCTGCATTTCCATCATATACATGACTATTTTCACTATAAAGAGAATAAAACATTTGTGATTCATCAGGATTATCATGAAGAACAGACAGAGTTTCGTCAGCACATACTTCCATTGTTAACATTATTTCGTGTTGCCGAATCTCACGACAAAGATCTCCAAAATTTTGCTAAACAACATTTATATTAATAGATTATTTAAAAAAAATTTAAATGAGTAAATTTATTATTATTTACCACTGAATCTCGAATAGGTATTACGTCTGACACTAATTGTTCTCCAGAGAAAACTTTACATATTGGATGAACTATATTTCTAAAAGTTTCATTTTCATTTCCATTCAACTCGCCTGTTTCTTTCATCTTTTTATATAATCTGAAAATGTAATTGGAATTCAAAATAGATTATAAATCAAAATAGATTATAAAGTTTATAAATTTAATATCTTACCTACGAATTCGCAAACGCGTAGGTTCATCTCCGTGAGTAATTAATAATGTTCCAACATGTGATACATCAGATTTTTGCAATAACGCTAAATCTTCTTTTCGTGGATGAAATTCCAGAGTTACCCATTGAACTTCTTTTGGATTTAACAATAATTCAGTTGGATTTACTTGCCAACTTGATATCATAGTAGGATACACAGCTAAAATCATCCAAGAATTATTTAAAAAAATGATAAATATATTTATATTTAACTATTTAAATATTTTTACCTTTTGGTGTTAACTTTATTTTAACATAAGAACATAAATCTCCAGTATTTTGTAATTTTATCTTTGCATTTAAAGAACTTTCTGAATTTAACATACCAAATGACAACCACATTTTTCCATTTGTGTCTTTGAATACTTCTGAAATTTCGACTTTGCTATAACCCCCATAACCATATAGAAATATCTATAAATAATATATTTTAATAATAAATTTATTATTTGATTTATAAGAGTAAAATTTATTTTAATAATAAATTTATTTACTTGTCTTGAAGGTAAAGATTCAGAATCTTCCTTTTTTGATTGATAATGCCTAAATATAATTTTTCCATTTGCTGCACCTATATGATGAGGACTAAATACAACAGACAATGTTCTACTTTCTGAACCTTGCAACGCTAATACAATAGTTGTACCAATGGCTTCTCGTTCTCGAAGAAACTAAAATATTATATTTATTATTGTATAAAAACATAAATGTAAAATATTAATTTATTATAATAAATTAAAAATATTACTCGAAAATTTTTTTCACTATCTGATATAGTAGCTTGTATCTTGATCTTGTTGTTGCTTGTATTGCGAATTGTAAATTCTTTAATTTCAGATTTTCCTATTTTTAAACTATTCCATGACAAAGCAGCATGGGTTGTTTTTATAGGAATTTTATCTCCAGCAACAGTTGAACCTGATACTGAACTAAGAGAAGAATTTCTACCAGATACGCTTGACCTATATTGTATGAAATATTAACAGAACTTCATAAAATTTTAATATAAAATATAATAATAAACTTACTTGCTTGAAACCATACTATGTGGAGAAGAAGGAGAACTTACAGATGATACATATTGAGGAGTTTCACAACGAGGAAAATTTTCATTTTCTCTCTCAGTACATACGCTCGATTCACCAATTATAACATAATGATAAACATTACCAGCAGCAGTTAATTTAATTTTTGTATATCTTTAAATATAAATAAAAATCAATAAAAATAAATTCATAATATTATAAATCTATATATAAAATATGTCTTCTTATATAAATAATATATATAAATAATATCTTCTTACATTTTAGGAATGTCTAAAATTTCTTGTTTATAAGTAATAAAAAAACGTCCAATTTCTTTAGGTTGCATATGTATATTTTCTGGTTCAATTGAAAAATATTTAGAATTTTTTTTTGAATCAATATCTTCGGAAAATGCGGCTAATACAACTATTGGTATCGTTCCAAGATTAATCACGGACAAAGATTTGCTTTGTTTATTAGGAATAATCAAAGGTAAATCTGTTTCAATCACTTCTATTTTAAAAGTTCCTACTTGTACAACAAGAGGAACTTCTTGGATCAATATATTTTCCTCTGAAGAATTGTTTTCAGCTTGAATTATTAAAGTACTATTGAAACGTTGTAAAGATTGTTGTTGTATTTCACTACTTTTCTGTAGAATACCCTTGCATTGAATATTTATAATATATGCATCTTGAGTTTTAAGAATTATGTGTTGTGGTTCTGCTGAATTTTCTAAGCTGAATATTGCTGGTTCATGCTGCATTCAATTAAGATAAAAAAAAATTAAAAAAAGAATAAAAAAATACATTTATTTGAAATTAGATAAAATCATTACCTGTGATATAAAAAATTTAATAAGAACATCAACATTGTTTTTATTTTTTATTGTAATAGGCAGAATTGTCACACTATTCTCAACAACATATTGAAAATCTAATTCCTTTTTTTGTAAAGGATTTGATACACTTATATTGATTTCTTCAGGTTTGAAACAAATAATATGTTTCATAGTCCATTCAAATTTTGCTACCACATCTAATACTGTTATGTTTACAACAGTTATAATTGGTTTACTCATTTTCACTACTGTTGCAATAATCTAAATATATAAATTAATATATATCATTTTTTTTTAAATTTTTATATTAAAATATATATTTTTTTTTTACCTTAAAAAATTTTTCTGAATTTGGTTTAACAAGAACAACATTGTTTGGTGATGTAAGTTGAATAATTTCTTTATCTCCTTGAATTTGATTTATATTTAATGAACAAAGCATCCATTTATCACTTTTATTTAAAAGTTCAATGTCAGTCTCTCTAGATAGACCAACAATACAATTACATAATTCTTCCGTATTTTTGCCAATAATAACATCTATAAGAAATAAAAAAATAACAATTAATAAAAAAGCAAAGAATTATATAATTTTTCTTGTTGTTGTGCTATAATATCATACTATTAATATAAGATTGAGTTTCTTTTGAATAATCTTGTATAGAAGTTTCTAATTTATCTTTATATGAAATATTTTCCTTTTTTATATCATCTTTTTTTTCTATTTCTTTCTTCTCAAGTTTAACAAACTGTTTCTCATGATTAATTATTGTGTTAATTTTTGAAATACAAGGTGATACTTCTTTTTTTATATAGTTTGGAAGAGTTAGTTTAGAATCTTCCAATAATAATTTAAAATCTAAAATTCATAATTTTTTTTTAAGTGAATCATAGAAAAAAATTTTAAACCTATTATTGGTTAGTTGAATGAAATTTTTGGAAAATAAAATGTATATACCTTCATTATGTGAAGATGGTAATTTTTCATTACTTATTTCTTTCTTAAGTTCTTGATAAGCAACTTCAACATTTGCTTTTACACCTGAGTTAGAATCAAATGAAAGCATTCTTGGAATAGAATGTTTAATACCTATAGTTTCATTAATGATTTTACTATCTAGAGATAATTTTGTTGTAAGATTTAATAATCCTATATCTTTTTTAAAATTATCTATATCCCTACTTGGAGTAATAGGCATAGATTTTCTATTTGAAGGCATTAATGTATAAGTATCTCTAATTAGATTCTCTTCTTGCATGCGCAAGGATTTCCTTTTTTTTTTTGCCATGATAAGTTGATCTACTAATCTTCTAGGTGTACCATTATCAATATCCTGTAATGCTTGAGCAATACTGGTCAAACTCATAACACTATGTTCTTCTATATCTTTCATCGTATTTTGCATATTTTGAGTTTTATCTTTACTAGCAATAGATCCAATTGAAAAATCTATAAAAAAAAATAATTTTTTATATATATATATATATATGATATTTGTTTAAATAAATAAAGTAAATAATAATACCTTCTGTTACAATAGTTGAATCAACTAGTGGTATAATTTGATCTTTTTTTTTTGGACTATTTATAGACAAACCTAAACTTGGCCTTTCTACTGCATTATCTGATAATTCTCCAAAATTTCCACATTTTCTTCTAAAAAATTCACCTATAGATACCTTACGTCCAGCACAAGATCTAAAATTTGATCATATAATGTATTAAATTTGAATATATTATAATGTAAAATATTTATAATTCTATACTTACTCCACTGATATATCTAGTTCACCAATTACACCAGAAAAACAAGATAAATCTAAATGTTCTTTTCCAGTAGAAGTTGTGGGAAGAGCATAGGAATAATTTTGTTGCCAAGAAGCTTCATCAGCTATGAATTGACTAGCCATTTCAGAAGCAGGACGAAAATCTTCATTACTAAATTGAGCCATAAATTCAGCAGTAGTTGTATCAAATGTTATTGTATTTAAGTTTTTGCTTGATGATAATGATGATAAACATTTTTCTGAATTTCTACTTAATCCTGATGAACGTGCACTTATCTCATTTGGTTCAAAAATAACCTGAATATGAAATTCATTTAATCATTTAATCAATTAATCATTCTGATTAATTTTTTATAAAAAAATTATACTTACACTACTTGTTTTATTAATAAATGAATGTGAATTGTTTTCATTTTGAAAAATAATTTGATTGGAATCAATCAGTGCAGGACTAATATTATCAGATAAGTTTTGAATATTTACATCATTTTCTTTATTTATATCTGAAATGTAAATCAAAAAAATATATATTCATTGTTAATCTATAAAAAAGTTATGTTAAAAAAAATAAATTTTTACCATGTATAGTAAAAGTAGTTTTTAAATCACTACATCTTTGAAGTAATTTTCTAACAAGTTCATGTTCTGAATTTAAATTATTCTCATCACATTTTTCTATTTCTTCCAATCCACTTACTTCAGCTAAAACTATAAAAATTTATTATTTTTTAAAAAGCATAATATAATATTATAATTTAAAAAACTTACAAGAAGACATATCATTAAGTATACCAAGAGATGATTCATCACATTTCTCTGTCATACTTTTACATCTAATAGATTCATTAATAGGTTCATTAATATTTTTATCAGGAACTTTACTTTCAAATCTGTAAAGATTAATTAATTTTTATATTATTATTATTTGATTTATATATATATANCACGTGTTTTTTCTTTGTACAGTCGAAGTTGCTTGTGGTTGAGGAGTATTTAATACGGTCACATCAATCAAATCTGCATCTGTAAGTTTGGATGGTGTGAACATTGTCAAAATTTTTCTTTGTCTGCCGTTCAATTACTTTGGTCACTATTCTCTTATGACAATAGTTTGTATACATAAAAGATTCTGAGCGATTTACTAATCGCCAAATTATTGAAACAAAGAGAAAATTGTACCATATTATTATTAACGTATTATTTGACAGTTAATCGATTTTAGCATTCAAATTTGAAAGTATTGTAATCATTAATCACAGAATAAGAAATTCTTACTAAGTTGGATCAACATCACATATACGATAAACATAATGAAACTGCCATCTGGTTAAGTAATAACGAAATAACATTGTTTGCATGTTCATAGTATTATAAAAAAATTTTGATGTGTGATAATGTTATGAAAAATTTAGAGTTATTAATTTACTATAATTTACTAAGATGTTCAAAAGAAAAATTTATATCTTAATAAACTTATATCATTGAATAATAATGAAATATTATATAAATGCGACAATAAAAAAATAATAAATTAGAAACATTTATATTTCAAAACCATGAAAGGATAGCAACATATTGACAATACAATTTAATACAATTAATAAAATGATAAAAATGGAAAGAAAAAGACTAAATTATGAGAATAAACTAATATTAGCACCAATGGTACGAATAGGTACTCTTCCTATGCGTCTTCTTGCACTCGATTACGGTGCTGATGTAGTATATACGGAAGAATTAATAGATTGGAAATTGTTACGATCATTTCGTCGTGAAAATGGTAAGAAAATGTTAGTAAGAAAATGTTAGCATTAAGATTAAAAAATAATTTAATCTAAAGAATAATGAGAAAAATTATTTTACAATACCTTAATTACTTTAAAATACATTTTTTTAGATGTTTTGGGAACAATTGACTATATAGACAAAACGGATGGTACAGTAACTTTTCGAACTTGTCCCAAAGAGAAAGATAAAGTAGTTTTACAAATCGGTACTTGTGATGCAGCAAGAGCATTAAAAGTAGCTAAAATGGTAGAACAAGATGTTGCTGGAATTGATTTAAATATGGGTTGTCCCAAACTGTTTTCCTTAATAGGAAAAATGGGAGCAGCTCTTTTGAAAGAACCAGAAACAGCTACAAATATTTTGAAAACTTTAGTAGATAATTTGAATATTCCAGTAACTTGTAAAATTCGTGTATTACCAGATATAGATAAGACTATAGAACTTTGTGAACTTTTACAATCAACTGGTATAGCAGCAATTGCTGTTCATGGTCGTACTGTTCATGAAAGACCACAACATATGAATCGCAATGAAGTTCTAAAAAAAATTTCTAATAGACTTTCTATACCAGTTATAGCAAATGGAGGATCAAAAGAAATACAGAAATATTCTGATATTTTCAAGTAATAGTTCACTTAAATTTTATTTCTATTATATATTGTTGTTTATATCATTTATGTATAATTATATTATTGTATAATTTAAAAATAACTATAGTTATTTATAGATTTAAGGAAATAACAGGATGCAGTAGTGTAATGCTTGCACGTGCAGCTGAATGGAATTGTTCAATATTTAGTGAAAAAGGTTTACTTCCTATGGAAGATGTGATAAAATCATATTTAAAATATGCTGTAGATTGTGATAATTCACCTTCCAATACTAAGTATTGTATACAAAATATACTTAGAGAACAACAAGAATCAATACTAGGCAAAAAGTTTCTTAGTTCTCAAACTTTAGAACAAATATGGTATGAGTTATATTATTAAAATATGAGTTATATTATACAATTATTTATAAATTGATAACATAATATCATTTATAAATATCTTGCTTTAGCAATTTATGGGATTTAAGTGATTATTTTTATTTGAAGAAAAAGGAATTTGAAGAAAAAGGTTTATTAGGAAGATCTCAAGTTTCACCTATGAGAGAAGATGAAAAACAGGTTCAATCATGTAATAAAAGGAAGATTTTAGAGGAAGAAGATGTAATTTTAATGCATTGTGCGTTTTTAAGAAATAATTATATAACAGATCTTGAATTACCAAAAACTGTATTACACAAGTGGACACAAACTCAAAGAAAGAAAATGCCAAACTATAATACACAACAAAAAGGAAAATTATTCCGTTCTATTGTTACTGTCGATGGACGGAAATATGGATCATCTTTCTGGTATAAATAAATAAAAAAATTATATGTATATTACATTATATATTCTTATTTTATTAAAGTTAATTATTAAAATGTCTTTAAAATTATTTTAAGGGAAAAAAATAAAAAATGGGCAGAACAAGGTGCTGCTTTAGTTTGTCTTTTTTCTTTAGGTCTAATCAGTGAAAAAACTTTTGATACAAACAGCAATGTTCCTTCTTGACAGTATATAAATAAAGCACAAGAATAATTGAAAGTACTAAATAAATACTCTTGAAAATATCTTACATTATCTTATAAAATTTAATCTTGTATTTTTTTATCTGATTTATTATCAATAAAAAACATTTTTCAGATATATATAAATTTAAAACTTACTTATTTCTAAAAACCTAACAACATATAGCATATATAATATATGTATATATAATATTATATATAACATACATAATATATAATATATATATATTAATATTTTGAAATGTTTAAAATATATTACAATAATTAAATTATTGTTAGAATATTCATTTCAGTATCTTCGTGTATAAATGTAATGAAATATCTTTTTACAATTTTTAAAAATTAATCATTAGTGATTTTTTAAGAATTATTTAAGTTATTTAAGAATAATTATGATATAAATTAATATTTTTGTTATTTAAAAGACAAAAAATTCAATAATGTAAACAGAAATTTCTTATAGAATTTATTTTATTTTAAAAATTATAATTATCTTTCATATTAACTTTATAGCTTTATAAATTGAAAAATATATATGTATATTAAATTATCTTACTGAGTTTTGTATCTATATTATATTTTTTCTATGACTAACCATTTTTCCATTATGTATATACTCTAAGTTTTTTGCATTCTATCTTTAAAGCATTTAGCTTATTTTACGTATGTTTATTAAATTGTGAAAATTATTAATTTCTTTAATTTTTTTAATTGTAAATGTAATAAAAAAGATTATTTATAATTTGACTAAGTTTAATAATGGGTCCTCCAAAACGTTTCAAAAAAGACAATGGTATAAACTTATTTTTTATTTTAAAATTAAAAAGTTTAAAAAATTTTACAATTTTTTAACTATTAATTTTATTACTTTTATAACATTTTCTATAAATTAAAATTTAAAATTATACTACGTATAAAGAAAACAAAATTGTTTGATATTGCAATAAAAACTATCATTTATTTTTATAGACAGAGGTAAATGGAAAAAACGTAAGGAAGATCCAGAAGAATACAATGAAGATGATACCTTAGATGATAATGAAACTGAAGGTATACCTGATGCAGCTAAAAATGATGTTGAAAAACAAGATGATACAGCATTGGAAGATGAATTTGGTGCAAAAGATTATCGTTCACAAATGATTTTAAAACCTGATTGTGCTTTAAGACCACTTTGGGTGGTAAGACATTAAAATTAATTTATTTTTCATAATTTTTTAAATATAAGAATTATTTTATTATTACATAAATATTTTTAGGCACCAAATGGACATATTTTTTTGGAATCTTTTTCACCTGTATATAAACATGCTCATGACTTTTTAATTGCTATCTCAGAACCTGTGTGTCGTCCAGAACATATTCATGAAGTAAAAATACTATTACAAATTCATTTATATAATATTTATAAAATTATAATATTTTAAATTTTATGTTTCAGTATAAATTAACTGCTTATTCTTTATATGCTGCTGTAAGTGTTGGTCTTCAAACACATGATATAATAGAATATTTAAAAAGACTTAGTAAAACCAGCATTCCTGATGGGATTATAGAATTTATTAAATTATGTACATTGTCATATGGTAAAGTAAAATTAGTATTAAAACACAATAAATATTTTGTTGAATCTCCATATCCAGAAGTATTACAAAGATTATTGAAAGATCCTGTAATTCAAGAATGTAGATTAAAGAAAAATGTAGAAGATGATAAAGATGAAATAATTACAAATGTTCAAAATAAAACAAAAACACCACAGGTATAATTGTATATTAATTATATCACTATTTTAATGAAATATAATATTAATAATCTCTATTCTTTAGTTTGGAGCAAAAGCCATAACTAATGTTCCTACTGGAACTACCAAAGTAACAGAACCAACTAATGATCAGGTTCCAGCAGAAACAGCTACTGTTCCTGAAGATATAACTACTTTTTATGATAAAATAGATAAAGAGGATGAAGATGAAGAAGAAGAGCATGAATTAAAAACAGTTAGCTTTGAAGTAAATCAGGTATTTTTGAATTTTTATTTGAGATTATAAGAAATTTATAAATGTAAAAAATTCATAAATATTTATATTAAAAGTTTTTTTACAGGAAAAAATTGAAGTTATACAAAAAAGATGTATTGAATTGGAATATCCTTTATTAGCAGAATATGATTTTCGTAATGATACTATAAATCCAGATATAAAGTACAATAAAATAGTATATATAATAAAATTATATTTAATACAAATGATAAAAGATATTTAAAAATTAATAAATTATATTTTAGCATTGACTTGAAACCATCAGCTGTACTGAGACCCTATCAGGAGAAGAGTTTAAGAAAAATGTTTGGAAATGGACGAGCTAGATCGGGAGTCATAGTTTTACCTTGTGGTGCTGGCAAAAGTTTAGTTGGAGTAACAGCTTGTTGTACAGTTCGAAAACGTGCATTGGTATTATGTAATTCTGGAGTGTCGGTAGAACAATGGAAGCAGCAATTTAAAATGTGGTCTACTGCGGATGATTCAATGATTTGTCGATTTACGAGCGAAGCGAAAGATAAGCCTATGGGTTGTGGAATTTTAATTACAACATATTCTATGATTACTCATACTCAGAAACGTTCATGGGAAGCAGAACAAACTATGCGATGGCTTCAAGAACAAGAATGGGGAATTATGGTTTTAGATGGCAATATACCTTTTTTAATAGATTAAATTGATTGAAAAAATTATATTTTTTCATTAAATTATTTAATATTGTTATATTTATAGAGGTACATACAATTCCTGCAAAAATGTTTAGAAGAGTCTTAACAATTGTTCAATCTCATTGTAAATTGGGATTGACCGCGACATTACTTCGAGAAGATGACAAAATTGCTGATCTCAATTTTCTGATTGGGCCTAAACTGTACGAGGCCAACTGGTTAGAATTACAAAAAAGGGGTTTTATTGCAAGAGTACAATGTGCCGAAGTTTGGTGTCCTATGACACCTGAATTTTATAGAGAATATCTTGGTTGTAAAATGAGTAAAAAATTGGTAGGTTTTAATTTTAATTTAATTTAATTTGATATAATATTTTTGAATTTTCAATATTATTCTATTTATAGTTACTTTATGTAATGAATCCTAATAAATTTCGTTGCTGCCAATATTTGATACGATATCATGAAAGGCGTGGCGATAAAACCATTGTTTTCTCGGATAACGTTTTTGCTTTGAAGCATTATGCTATTAAAATGAATAAACCGTATATCTATGGGCCCACTAGTCAAGTAAGTATAAACGTAAAAAAGAAAATTGCAACAATTGTAAGATATATAACGATAAAATTAATTTTAGAGTGAACGAATACAAATTTTGCAAAACTTTAAATTCAATACTAAAGTGAATACTATATTTGTCAGTAAAGTAGCTGATACTTCTTTTGATTTACCAGAAGCTAATGTATTGATTCAAATATCTTCACACGGTGGTTCACGGCGTCAAGAAGCACAACGTTTAGGACGAATTTTAAGAGCTAAAAAAGGTATAGTTTTTTTAAAATCATTTTACATAAAATCTATTAATCATATTAATTGTAAATATTATTATGCTTTTTTATAGGTGCCATTGCGGAGGAATATAATGCATTTTTTTATACGTTAGTATCGCAAGATACGATGGAAATGAATTACTCGCGAAAACGCCAACGTTTCCTTGTCAATCAAGGATATGCTTATAAAGTCATTACAAAACTTGCAGGAATGGAAGAGGTACATATTAAAATAATATTTCATTAATAATAATACTTTATTTGTTTAATTATTAGGAAATTATCTTTTAACTAATTTTTGGAAGTAAAACTCTAATTTTTCCAATTCCAGATACGCATATACTTTTAAAATTTATTTTTAAATATGTATTTTAAAATAAAATACGAATATTTTTTTCCATATTAATAATTTTTAGAATAATTATTCAGATAAATAACATTTTGATTCTAATTCTATGATAATTAACCGAACACTATTATAATTAATAATAATTAAATAAAAATATTTTAAAATTATTTCAAATTTTATTAATTTAATTATTAATTTAATTATTAAAATAGGAGCCAGATTTGATGTATACATCTCGAGAAGAACAAGGACATTTGTTACAACAAGTCCTATCTGCCAGTGATATGGATGCAGACGAAGAAAGAATACCAGGAGAAGGTCCAAGACCTGTAAGTTTTTTGACATTAAAAAATATGTTAATCAAATCATAATATCATATATTGTTCTATTTTATTTAAATTATTGTTATTTCAGATTGTACGTAAAGCTGGAAACATGACATCAATGTCTGGTGCAGATGATGCAGTTTATTATGAATATAAAAAAGCTCCTAGTTCATCTACAGCAAACAAACATCCATTATTTAAAAAATTTAGAGCATAGTAAATTTTAATTATGTATATATAAAATTATTTCAAATTTATCATTGTTTACTAATTAATTCGATATTTATATGTGTATAAAAATCTTCTTCAAAGTAAATATCATTTTTTTACTATGTAAAAAAATTTCAATTTAAATATGAACTCTGCATTTTGTTTCTTAATTATGTTTTTTAAAGAGCAAGAATTAATAATTTGCATTGCTCGTAACATAGTTCATAGGTCTCTATTCTTTGTATATCTAATACGCCTGTTTGCACGATTTATGTGTTAGCAATACAATTTACGCCAATGTAAATTATCCGATGGATAGTTGACACAAAGAATGCGATAAAAATATTCCTGATAAATTTGTTGGTCTGGAGCGATAATCATAAAGTACCTGTAGTATACGTTTATTAACGTTATATTTACTCGATTTCACTTAAATAAACCGAAAATATAAATTTGTGTATATATTTTTCATGTTTATTTTATATATATAAATTATATTATAAAATTTGATGTATATGTTATAATGTAACATACATTAAATTTATTTTATATATACAATTGATATAGCTAAAATAATTATTAATATTAGTTATTATAGCATAATAAAGAAAATAATTAAAAACTTAAATTATTGCTTTTAATCTTGTTATTTTATTTAATTTAACTTTCTTTTTAAATATTTAATAGATTAATTAATTCTGTTTTAAATTTGTCAAAAAATAAAATATAAAATTATGGATATATGATAATATATCCAACAAAACAAATATCTATTATTTTATTATCAAATGATTCATTTATTTTTGATTAAAAAATCTATGTCGTATGATAACAACATATTTGAGTCTTAAATTTTTTATAAAAATGGTGACTCGCGGGCGCTAGATGCCAGTTGACTGTAGCGGCCGTCAACGCGTTCAGTCTGAACTTAGTAGCGAATTAGAGCTGCCGGCTGTCACATGCAGCCAGTTATCCTGTCGACGCTTGGCGGTGCGTCGTTGCGTGTAAAACGCGTTCGATTGTTTAAACCGCTATTTTGTCTCCCTTTTGCTTTTACTATTCGATTTTTTGATTATAATCGGTTCGAATCGACCAACAGAAGTCTGATTATCGACATGACATGCATCGGCACGCGATGGCAGTGCCGTAGTTGCGGTTGGAATGGAACAGGACAAGGCCGCGTAGGCGCATCGTTATGAAAGGAAGCAGTCGTCCGTGAATATAAACTGAACGTCCTATCTTGACATTATATACATTGCACTCTGAAGGATTGGTGAACTTCGGTTATTAAATGTTCATAGGAAACACAGGAAGTGTCAATTATCGAAAGGCGTTGTACATTCGAGGTAAGAGGCAAAAAGGAAACGCTTTTATTCTGGATCCTATTTCATACAAGATATTTAGGGAATAAAAGATTGGCACTATTCAAGAACTATTAAAGAAAAAACGCATCAAATACAAGGAACATACGTCTATTGTGTGTCGTTAAAACTACCCGCGTGAAAGAAGTGAAGTTCATGAATGTATTGGTGAAAATTGGGGAGGATCGTTGTTGGTACGTGACGACAAAGAGGGTGCTTCGGTATCAGTAATTGTGAATAGAAGGGCAATCCTTGTCGCAGTGAAAAGTGAACAAGAAAGAAAAAAAGAAGTATATAAAGCCTGGTATATATCCGTCGGCACAGCGTGCCGGCGTTTTCAAGTGCTAGTAACCGTGGACGCGGTTACGTAGCCACCGTATAAGCCGCGCGGGGTTAGTTAGTGCGTGAATGTATTGGAAGCAGTGGCCACGTCTTTCTCGTCGTCGTCATCGTTGTAATCGCCGTGAAAACGGTGTTACATTGTGGAAATTGCCAAAAACGCTACATCATCGATGGCCCGCGCGATTTTTCAACGGCATCCGTGATCGCGGCACGACGAAAACGTCGTCAAGAATGCGGCGGATGTCATTTACTCGTCCCAAAAGGATGGCGGGCTTTCAGATTATCATTCGAATTGATAGGTACGGAAGAATCGAATAATCACAAAACGAGAGAGAAAGAAGACATCAAAGTGGTGAGGTGAGCTAGGAGTCCCGGAGGTTAGGCCTCCGAATGTTTAGGATTTTTGCTTGAAAATGAACTCCATGATATATACCCTCTACGGGTTTGCGATATTTTTCATGATATTCTGGTCAGTGATGTGGATTGTTCATGTATTGGCACTGATTGCTGGTCACTGGAAACTACATCGTAAAATTACTCAAGTACCAACCTACGAAACGCCCTTACCCGGTGTATCAATCATAAAACCACTGATGGGCGTTGATCCGAATTTATTCAGTAATTTAGAGACATTTTTCACCATGCAATATCCACGTTACGAATTATTATTTTGTGTGGAAGATGATTCGGATCCTGTGTTAATGTTAGTGCGTAAATTGATTGAGAAGTATCCAGAAGTGGACGCAAAACTTTTTATCGGTGGCTGTAATGTAGGTGTAAATCCAAAGATCAACAATATGCAACCAGCATACGAGGCGGCCAAGCATGAGTTTGTGTTGATCAGTGACAGTGGTATCAAGATGAAAGAGGATACACTCTTGGATATGATTAATTACATGACTGACAATGTTGCATTGGTACATCAAATGCCGTTTACCTGTGATCGTGAAGGTTTTGCCGCAGCATACGAGAAAATCTTTTTTGGTACCGTACAATCGCGTATGTATCTTGCCGCCGATTTACTTAGGATAAACTGTCATACCGGTATGTCAGCTTTATTGAGGAAAGCGCCAATTGACGAGGTCGGTGGATTAAAGACATTCGGTGTATATTTAGCAGAGGACTTTTTCTATGCAAAGTCATTGACCGATCGTGGTTGGCGTATCACAGTGTCATCGCAGCCAGCGTTACAGAATAGCGGTCATTGTGAGCTACATTCATTTCAGGCGAGATTACGAAGGTGGGCAAAGCTCAGGGTAGCTATGTTGCCTACCATGATTGTTCTGGAGCCACTTAGCGAGTGTTTAGTATTAGGTGCCTGTGCTTCCTGGGCAGCCAGCGTACTTTTTGAGTGGGACTCCCTTGTTTTCTATTTAGTACACATACTTTTGTGGTTCATGTTCGATTGGACGCTATTGAGCGTCGTGCAAAATGGCCCATTACCGTTCAATAAATTAGAATTTGTATGTGGATGGTTACTGAGCGAAATCACCAGGCCTTATCTTTTCCTTCAGGCAGTTCTAGATCCTCTGATACAATGGCGATCGCGCGTTTATAAGCTCAGGTGGGGTGGAGTCGCAGAAGAGGTTAAGGCAAAAGTGAAATATTGAAATATCGTGAAAAATACGTTCTTAATTTTTTTCTTTTCTTTCTTTCTTTTCTCTTTTTCGTCATTCTTTCCTTGTTTTTTATATGTATATACATTCATATACAGATCAACATCCACATCAAGCTATACGCGTGGGTGTTTTGTAATATCTGATATATTATGCTATTACGCATATAGTACTTATTACGTTAGGATGAGAAAAAAATATGTCATATACACAAGAAATGTATTAAACAGAAATATCCGTGCGCGCGTGTACACATATACGTACATATATATGATATGTTTACATAAAATAGTAATCACAACATGGATGTATGCACGTGCAAAGTCATTTTTCAATTATTCTGCATATCATCTCTGCTAGTTGGTTCTTAACGATATGCTTATTTTTTGTGCAATGTTCTTTGGAAAAAATATAGCATAAAAAAATAAAACATTTTTTATTTATGATAGGTTAGAAAAAGAAAAGATATAGTAAATAATAATTAATGTACATATATATAATCTTATTTTTTTAAGATCATTGTCCGAAACGGATAATCTTTATTGCAGTCGTTATTGCAGTATATTCAGCGCAAAATTATTAATACATTCTAATGAAATGATTTCTAAAAAAAAAAAAATATGATTGCGCAGGTTTCGCGATCAATTTAATATTTTATTGGTATTGTCATTATCAGAATATTTTCATGTTCGTTATCTTTATTATTGAAGTATTAATGTTAATATTGTTTTTGATTTGTAAATAAATGTTTATTTTTTTCAATATTTGACATTTGAAAATTATATAATAAAAATAAGAAATTTTTAATGAGAAATTTTTTATAATTAAATAAAGTATCGATATTTTTGATTATAGACAAAATTTGAATTTATAAGAAGATTAAATTCATTTTTTTTTATCATTTTCGAGCCAATGAATGGAAAGAAATTTTTACTGACATTTTTGTTTAATACCGGATAAATGTCCATTTTCATTTCACTTATTGAACATATATAAAAGAAAAGATATCAATACTTCATGAAAAAAAGATATCAAATTATATCAAAGATATGTTATAAAAAAAAATTTCAAAATTGATAAGAATCGAAAATAATATTCAATTAATTTTGTCTTTTACAAGAAAAAAAATTGGTTTAAAAATAAAGATTATATCATATTATTTAATCATATATTTCTAGAAAAAAGTTTTCTAAAAAAAATTAATGTTTTTTACATGATATTTTTCTCGATCTTAAATTTCTAAGTCTAATTTAACTCTGCTGATGCTGTAATTTATCGTTTACGTAACGTATTACCTACATAATATATAGTACATATGTCCATGTGCGTTTATTGCATATATTCATAACACGCTGATCAATTTCGTTGATTGATCTTTAATACTGAAAAGATTAAGAGATTTTGAAAAATCTAGTCTAATATAAATAATTCGAAATAAAATTTCACTGATTGTGAGCGTCTGTGGTACTATCCATGTTTAAATAAATGTTACTTGCTTTTTTTCTATATTCTTTATTCGTCACGAATTTCGCGAAAATTATGAACTTTGCAACATTTCAAACGAAGGTATCGACCCTTTATTCTCTCTTTATGAATTAGTGAGAATTGTATTTGTTTGCGACCAATGTTAATTATATTGTTTTCTTTTATTGCTTCATATATTTTAATTATTCACACAACGCAATCAACAAAAAAATAGTTCTCATGCTATTTAATTAAAAGTAAAATCATAATGCCATTTGTTTAATTAAGATTTTCTTGCGTTTAGCAAAGTCATGTTAGCAATGAAAATGACATTTAGTTTGAAATTATTTATTTTAATGCATTTATAAAAATTAACTATGTTTTTATTTTTAATAAGTATAAATATATATTTAATAGGTAATCTTAATGAATTGTGACAATAAAATAATTATTCGAAAATTAATTAATAAAATAAAAATATAAATTTCTTATTTATTATCTAACAAAAAATGAAAGGTGAAGGGTCGAAATAATACGAAAATCTGTATCAAAAGATGTTATATAAGCTTAGATTTGTATTTTCCGCTTCTCAGTATTTTTAATTAATTAATTTTTAGTGAATAAATTATTTAATTTATCGAAAAATGTTTGACAAAACGTCTTTCATTAATCATTATTGTTATTTTAGGAAAATGTAAATATAGACAATATTCGCAGATTCTTCTAATTCGCGGAAGATTTAAACATATCTAATGCCGTAGAATATTATCGGATTTGATGAAAAGTTGCAGATTTAGCAAGTTTTTTGCGCAAGGAGTGAAGCGATGCCGCTTAACGATAAAAATGAATCTAAAGCTTTTGAACCCTGACACTTTCATCAGTGAAGTGGTCAATTAATTGTGATATTTATACTGTCCCGTTCCACTACAGGACCAATAATTGTTTAACCCATGCCTCGTTGTGCTTAAACGAAATAGTGTATGCGTTTAATTAACAGCAATTCCAACCATACAATTTCGACTAGATGGGAGCCATTGTGATTTTTGGACCGTAATAGCCTGTAAATGATCATTATAAATTATCGACTTACAATTCGATTTAGAGCTTGTATTTCAATTCGATGAGTTTGAAATGACTTCATAGAGTGAAACATCCAACATTCGATTTTTAGGATTTTGATATTTTGTATTAAAATTTCCTAAAATTCTTCACTTGATTGTATATACAAGTTTGTATTACAAGTTGATTTAACAAGACACGATTATGACAAGAAATATCGATCAGAATACGTACGAAAAAATTTTTTAATACGAAGAAGTCAGTGTTTTCTTTTCTGCAATTTTTTTACAAATATTTGAAATGTCCACAAAAATATCACTAGTCGATAATTTAATTTCGTACCATAACCTCATTTATTCGAATAATAAAATTCCCATATCGCGTTACTTACTGTAACCTAATATTTACTACTCGACAATTTCACTTCGTTAATGTAAAAAATAAGAGACGAGAAACTTCCAAAAAGTTTTATTCAAATCGATAATCGGGATTAAATCGAATACCGTTTATTTTCGTGCAAAGAACTCGTTGACTCGCGGAATGAGGGATCAATTGTGTCAGTTAGATTTCCCCTTGCGAATTACCTGGTGTTTTCATACCGATAGAACACGGAATATCGGCTATTCATATCGCTTTTATTATGATTTATCGAAAGTTAAATGATTATTCCTTCCTTCCTTCTGTTGCCGATTCGCATATATTTTCCATTCGATATTTCTCAAGCGATTTAAATTTTCGAAATCACTATTTAATTATCCATAAAAGCACGTCATTTTTAAAATTTACGATTAAAGAAAAGAAAAAAAAAAAATAGATAAAAAGAAAAATCGTCGAATATAATCGTCGAAATAGGAATAGTGGAAAGAAATATACATCTTATTTTTAAGAATAAATCAAGTGAATTAGATTATTTCAACGAAAAAGAAGGGGAAAAATGGGACAATATCGAGAATAATCTCGCAGCCGAAATTTCTGGAAGATTGCTTTGCGCAAAAAGAAGTTCTTTTTAGAATCTATCGTGTTATCTTCTTGATGTGATTAAAATTAAATTGAATCAACGTAAATTTTATTGGTAAAGCGAAAAGAAAACATTTATTTATATTTCTCATAAAAATATATACATATATTTTCTCTGTATTAATAATTAATGCACATCTTTTAAATTATATAATTGTATTTTACAATTATATCAAAATCTCAGATATGGCTTATTTCATATGAAATGTATTGTGAAATTTTTTTTTTTCTAATTTATTTTTATAATTTCAACGTGCTGATTAAAACGATATGTTCAACAGAAGAAGAATCATTATTTCTATATTCATTTTTATATATAACAATTTGAAAACAATGGATCATATTCTATATATATAATATACGAAAGATTCTAACCTGTCGTTCGAACAGACATCTTTTTTTCATTATAAAATTTCACTTAATTTCGATTAATTATTGAATTCCCTGATAATTTAGAACGATTCAAATTACAAGTGTAAGCCTATTTTTAAACGAATTATCTTTTATGGGACAATATGATAGACTGTATATTTTTGTATACAAAATATGCTATTTGAAATCCTTGTTTAAACGAATTTTATTAAGTGTTTTAAAAGTTTCGTGTTCGATGATGACAACTGTATTAAATTTCCAATAATCTTATCAGAGACAATGTTCTTTTTAATATCCTTATCATTTGCACATATTGCATAAAAAACTTTTTTCTAATAATTTATCGATCGTATCGATCGATATATCTAATCCTTAATTTTAAACATATCTAATTTTATCTTGACTTCAAAATGTGTAATTCAATTTTATAACCAATGTCAAAATTATTATTATATTATATTATTATATTATTTTATTCAAAATTTAAAAAAAAAATATGTCATTGTCCATGCTCTTGTTAATTTTTTTTTTTTAGAAACTAATAAAGATATTCCATTTATTTTTCCCTCTAATTTAATGTTTCATAGAAATTAATTTTTTTTAACGCGATATTCGAGACAACATTTGTTAGAAAGGAACTTAACCTAATTTTACATTTTTTTTTTGTGGCGATAATGAAAGATTTGTTAGTGTTCTTTCCAGAAAGATTAAAGGAATGCTAAATGAAAACACTTTTTCCACAAACTTAGAAAAACCTGGACTTGAAGTATCATTATGCAAGTGCGTTTAACGAAGGAGCAATAATAACGATTAATACAACAAGTGGCCATCAGATGGCATTATTTTTCCTGCAGTAGAAAAGATTTTCAGTATTTTTCTTATGGAGATAATTTATTGTTTCTTTTTTTTTATTTTTATTTTTTTTTATTTATTTATTTATTTTTTTTTTTTTGTAAATACATTTTTCGTGATCGAAAATAACTGATCGTTATTTCATGTAAGATAATGAGATAATTTTATTTTTCCTCAATGATTCACTATCTTTTTATTTGAACGTATCATATAAATTATACAATGACGTATGTTCGTGATTCATATAGGCATCTATATATTCTTTTATGTAATACAAGTTTTATCGTATTTAATGTTTACTTATAAACAAGGTCATCGTTGTTTTATATGCGATGGAGATTTCAAATAATTTTAAAAAATTTTAAATTATCTCTCGATATTATCTCTTTTTCACCTTTTCGAGGATCGCTCGTCAATTTTTTATAAATGAGTTATTTAACAAGTTTTATTTAACAAAACAAATTTAACAAAACGAACGAATAAGTTGTTAAAAATTTAATGTAGAACATCTTTTACGGAGAGACAGAGGATGACGCTGAATGTGTCTAGGTTAATAATAAATTAACGTGATACATAATAATTGTGTACGCGTTAAACAGTACCATGACTCACGACGTGAAATCTCTCACTTCCCTCTCTTTCTTTCGCTCGCCGACAGATAAAATATCTTTTTCAGTACTTTTTAAAATAATATTAGCTAAAAAATATTTCTGAAATTCGTTATCAATTGCACGCCTTTTAGAAATTTATTCGTTTAGTCAAAAATATTTCAGGAAATTTTTAATTTAAGAGATTAAACATCTAAATGACATTTCGCTCGGTAAATTACACTTTATATTAATTACACTCATAATAAATGAGAGCAGAGAATTTTTTAATTATGAATGTCACAAACTTTTGATGAGACATTAATTATCTTTACACATAAAACAATATTTTATAAAATTCTAATTCCTAAATTTTTGATTCTTGAAATTCTTATTTTTGAAAATGAAGAAAGAATTTTCTATTTTATATTAAAATAATTGAATACTTTCATAATTGTAATTGTAATTAATAAAATGTATCCACAGTTGGTAACATTGAAAATAATTCTTCGTAATACTAGGGAAATTACGTGTAATTATACATAACGGATAAAATCAACAATTTTTTTGAAAAAAATAACAAGTTACTGTTGAACAATAATATCTACATTATCTTTATCAATTCTTTGTCGATTCGCCTTCTCGTAATACAATCATGTTACACATGTAAGAATACTTATTTACTATCATTACATAATTGAATGAATATTTCTCTGTTGTACGTAGCTCACTCTTTCCACCAATAAGTATCGCATGATAAAAACACCTGACAAACACCTGGTCAATCCTGACTAACAAGCAAGAGTCGGAAATACGGTTATTCCATTTTGCGATAAATAAAACTTAACAGATCAAATGAAATCATTTTCATGTTATCTCGATGACTAAACAACGGAGAATTTCGTAACATCGATTTTATCTTATTATCAATTCCTTCCTAGTATTTTATCATCTACAATTCGATCGTTATTTCAAGCTAATCTCTTCTGAATCATATCTATGAACATTCGGATTAAAAATTATTTAATCAATTTAAAACATCAAATTCAATGTAAAATATTTTATTAAATTGAAAATATTTATTACCAAATTTCTCGATTCGTTATTGCAACGAATAATCGATAATTTTAAAACGTATCAAATTACGAATCAAATGTTTATAACGTGGAAGTTTAACTATTTAAAAAAAGGTGCGATCTTGGGGAGAAAAGTTCGGCTAATAACGTCGTAGAAATTGCTTCGAGCGTTTTTTGAATGCGAAAAATGTTGACACTGGGCTGACATTTGGAACTTTCATTGAAGATGCTGTGCAGTTCATTAATTCTTTTCAAAGGATTCTTCGAGATTCAGTTCTGATTTTGAATTCAAAATAAATGACCGAAATTGTTATGAAAAAAAAAAAAAAAAATTAATTCTGTCCAAGCGATAGCGTAGAAACATGGGCAAACGAGCGTTCGATTCGCATCGTAACGGATGAATCATCGAAGGGACACGCCAGACGATGAGAACAATACGAAGAGCAGGGTTGGCTCACTTATATATGGGGATAGCACGCGAATCAATTGAAAACATACCATACGTTTTAGTTATTAGTTATTGCTTATTTGTTCAATTCGTAATTTTAGTGGAATCAAATTATTATTTTGTTTATAATATTAACATAATGAAAAAAAAATAAATAAATAAATAGATAAAACGAAATAAAAGTTAGATTAAAATATTTAACTTAAAAAATTACAAGGCAGAAAAAAAAAAGATTCGTGATCGAAAGAAAGTTATTTTTACGTTCTAATTCTCATTTCGAAATTGTAGATGAAATTGGAATTTCGTATATCGAGCATATGCCAGTTGTGAAATTTCCCTTTCTGAAATCTATGTATATTTCAAATCAACAACGCGGCAATGTTCAAAGTTTTCGATGCGTTATTTCGCGCGATCGATTTCAAGGTCCGTGGTTCATTCTTTCGAGAAGAGGAAGCTGACCTCAAGGTTCTTCAAGTGCACTGCACTCGAAAACACTCGACTCTCTCGGTTTAAGTTTGTGAACTCGCCATCATTGATCTCCGTTCGATGAAGAAAGGCCGTTGACCGATTTGATGCTATTCTGCCATTTATTTCGCGAAAAAAATTGTTCTCTTTTAACAATTTCACTATACTATAATTTTATCGTGAGAAATGAATCATTAAGAATCGTGGAAAAATCATTAAGAATAGAAAATACTTTATACAATATGATTATGATATTTTATTTATGTTACACTTATCTTTGTGACCCTTATTCTGTATGAGTTATGTAATAATAATTATCGTCAACGAGGCTTGTTTTATCACGGTCGATAATAAAAGCATTATATGTATATTTTAAAGTTTCAAATTCACGAGCATAGATTGATGATAAAATATGGAAAACTAACAAAGATTATCTATTATTTTTACATATTATTAATAACGAATATGAATTTAAATTTAAAAAATTAATTATAGATTAAAAGTGCAATTTAATCTTTTTGTTTTAAAAGCATACATATTTCAACAAAACATTATTGAAGTGAAAGATCGAGGCAATGTTGAACATAAATAAATTATATTTATATCTGGAGAACTTAGATTATTCTACTTTTCGTTGTCATTGAGAAATTGGAACGGTAATCACAAAGAATCCTTGATCAGCTTTTCTCTCTTTTTTTTTTTTCTAACTATTCCATTGACATGAATTTTTATTATTATATATATACATATATATGTATAATTTCAGTAATGTGCAATGAAATTGAACAAAAGAATTTATCTTTCATAATAAAATTAGATTTATTTTTTAAATATTGGAATTTAAAAATTTATTTATAGTAAAATTTATAATAAAGTAAAATTTGTTGTGGATATTTCGCAATAAATTTTTAATATAGACATGCAAAAGCTGAGAATGCAGAGAAGATATGGACTGAAATGTATACGTACCTCGTAAACATCGAGTACAGTTCTGACTCAGACCTAACCTGTCTACTTAACTCAAGCATAATTTATACGCATAATTTAAAGCAAGTATATTATATTTGTGCATTTGATTAAGTATTATTCAATTTATATATATATATATATATATATATATATATATATATATATTTTATACGTAGATTAAAAATGTCATATTACTTAACCTAAAAATCTCTAATTTATTTTATTCTTATCTACAATCTAAATTTAATTTGATGCACAATTTGAACATTCAGATATCGTGAACAATCTGACAATGAGTATCACGTGCGCACGCATATATGCATAATACGTATATGACATTAATTAGCTAGGAAGAATTTTATGCGTTTTTATATATTCTTTGTTATATTTCCTTTTCTTTTTTTTAATATAATGAATCACGCGATTATACCGTACGATCGATCGCATAAACATGGAGGATTCAGAACTTTCGAAATTTATTCGAAATTAATGTATATTTTTGTCCAATGGACACTAGTTATCAGTCGATATGGAAGTGATAAATTTTTTTTAATTGTGATGTTTCAAATTTCATTTCGAATATATATCGTTGTGTTTTATCGTTTCTTTTGATAATCTAATTTTTTTTTTTTTTGTGATATGATGATTCGAAAAATCATCATTTGTGTTTATTTATATTAAATTGGAACGAATGAAAAAAAATTGAAAGGATCAATTTATCACTTCAATGAGACATTTAGACCAATTTTCAAAGCTTGCAACCACTCTCTAATGATACTTCGATAAAAATTTTACAAACGTATCTCAAATATGCTAAAATGCATCATATAGAATTTTTTGTATTTATGTTTTTTCTTCTGTTATAATAAAAATAAAAAAAATGAAAAATCGACCAGTAGTTCGTAAATGTGTACGATGGAAGAGATATACTTAAGAGAGATCCAAAATGTGGCCAAGCGGAAGCAGCTGTGATCTGCTTAAATAGGATTTCCGCGCCTTATGTAATATATGTCATCGCGAAACGTCGCTGCGTCGATAGACGTACATTTTATCGATTGATTTGTGTTTGACCTAGTGGTGCGAACCGATTTGAATTCATATATTAATTTTTAAAGTTTTTATATATGTCCAATTAATTTGATTTTATACATGTGTATCATATACATATAATATAATTATTAATGTATAGTATTAATACAGATATTATTAATAATAATATGAAAAAAATTATTAATAATATCGATATCATTAATGATTATAAGGATTTATTATATAGATATGTATATACATATAAGAACGCATCAAAGACTTATTGTTATTTTTACTTAAGTCTATTTTTTTATAGTGTTTTTTCCTTTGGCGCCACCTGGTACATTATTTAAGTATGAACTCGTTAGTCTAACTAGTCATTTGTTCAAAATTTCGTTCGTGTATCATATCACTTCTTCCCGCGAATCGTTTTAAATCTTAGGCGGAATCAAATGGCATTGTGTCCGGCCGAGGTTTAAAAGTTTAAAGGGAAACGACGCCCACGCGTTTTATCGGACAATTTAAATGCTGTTTTGCAGTTGAGTATATCCAGGTCAGTAGGAATGTCAGTACGAATGTTCTAAACGCATTTTTCATGCTAAAAGTGACTTTTGTATTTTGATTTTTCCATAAACATTGAAATTAGCCAACTTTAAAATACAAAAAATTTAATAATGGATATTTTTAATTATAAAATTAATCAACGATTATTTTAACGAATTTTTTATGCTATTCTCACTTTTATTTAAAATAAAATATTCCTTTAGTTGAATATATTTAATAAAAATTTGAAGATTTAATTTTCAATATTTATTCAATTTTAAGAGATACATAAATAAATTGGAATCTATAATTAAACATAACTGAGATAATAAATACGAATATAATTTTTTAAATATAATTAAATTAAAATCGTTTCTATAATTTTAATTTAATGTCAATCTTAAAAAAATTTTTTTTTAAAAAGTAGATGAATATAATTCGTATTAAATCCATCAATCTTTGCTCAATTGATAGATCGAGAAATAAGTCGATTCACTCATTTAATGTATAATCAATTGAATTTTCAATTTATTTAATTTAAATTAATTATAAAATAAGAAAATAAAATAAGAATTCGATGATGTAAAGATTGTGATATTATTTCTAATTAGTTTTCCAATTTGGCAAATGTTTCTCTCTTGAACTTGTTCGCGCGCAAATTTGGATCATCTAGAGACTTCTCGGTATAATCCTATTACCGTCATTGACGGTAAGCCGCGTTAAGAGGATTTCAAATCGTGTTATTATGCGTGTGGGCGTCTTGTTTCATTGAACATTCACGTCGAAAGACTTCCTTAAACGTAATCAAAGATATCGTTGTATCGCGCGCTTCATCTCGGTTTGTACATTCTTTCTTGGATCTCACAGGCTGAAAACGTCGGTAGAACGTACAATCGTTTTTATCGGCTATGTATTTGTTTCGTATGCGTGTGCTTATGCTCGTTGCGCCAACTGGTGTAGAACACCATAAGTGTCCAGTTTGCATGAGTTTACTGCCTTCGATTCGCTTGGAAAGGGGGGAAAAAGGAGATCTCATGAATATGGATTCGGCATTTGTTAAGAAGCAGCAATCGATGATTCATCGATACTTTGGAACATGATTCTGTAATCTACGAGAAATACTTTTGCATTTTTGCAGATATTTTTATTGTTGGATTGATTTTAATTAAAAGTTAAGACTATAATAAACAAAATGGTAAAATTAATTATATATTTGACTGTCAATAAATTAACAAATAAAAATTTCCATCATCGAACAGACTGCTTATCGAATATAGAAATATATGATTGCATTGATAATCTATAGTAACGTTACGTTACAAGTGTTCATTATTCCACAATTAAAAATTATTTTCAGTTCCTTTTCATACTGTGATATATTCAGATTTTTCATAAATGGAAAAGTAATATGTAACAATTTTTTTTTTGTTCTTTTTTTTTTTTCTTTTGTAAATAATTTTATTCTTGTTCAAAACGCGTATAAATGTGAACCATATGTTAAAATAGACTTACGAAGCACATATAATCAAATAAGCCGAAAATTCGAATTTTTCTTTCCATCCAATTCCGACGAGGCGGTAAAGCAGAATGTTATGCGTTACTGACGCGGTATGCATAAATGCAGTTGAGAGAGAATATTGCAGGAGGGTAGTTTCGATTTGAAACCAAGATGGAAACGTTCCACCGTTACATTGATTAACACTTTCGCTGCGATATATGAATCACTCGTGGCTTGTACATTAGTCTTACTGTAATTTTTCACTTTTAATGGTAATTCGCTATGCCTCAAGCCGTGATGTGATTTATTACTTAAGATAGTTTCACATATTGTAACTATTACTATAGAAATAACGCGACAAATTACAAAAATTTTCTGTAAAAATCGAACAACAGTTTATCTTCTAAACGAACAAAATTATAAAAATGTACTCGTAGCGAATGTGTTAAATAAAAAACGAACAAAAATTAATATGGTGACTATTGAGCATAGTATATAATACGTACAGTACGTGCGCATATTCTGTAATCATAGCGAATCGTAAAAAACAGAAAAAAAAAAATGCTCAAAAGCGGATATTTGTACGCCATTGAAAGAAAGAAGAGAATATAGAATAAAGGAAATGATGAAAAATGTTTGTAAAAATTTATATCATTAATAAAAAAAAGAACTTATTACTTATTTTAATAAGTTCTAACGCTCTGCTAAATTATGCAATTTTCATTTATCGATATATCTACGTATATATATAATAAATATATATGGAGATCTCATTCTATCAAACAGAAAAGTATGCGAAATTTTTTTATATTCATAAGCGTTCTTTTTAAAACTAAAAAAGCTTTAATGTATTGATTCTTTTTTGATTTTTAAATAAATTTCTTTATTTAAATCTATAAATAATGAATTCTAATGATAAGAAAAAAAAAACGTATTGCTCTATAAATTATAAATTCGTATAATAATTCCGCGAGACTAATTTCTTAATTTTTTTACTGCCAAATAATAAAAGGTTGAGACATCGCGATCGAATGTTGTACACTCTGTTGAGGAAATCGATAGCCGGATGTAATATTTGATAGCAATGTACATACGTATCTACCGTTCGTTGGTGGTGCCTGAAATGTGAAATATCAATGGGGTTGCGTGGATGTGCATTGAGTGTAGCGCGCTGATGCATGTATATACATCGTATCTCTATATGTGTGTATGTACATGTACAAGTATGTGCGATATTTGTAAGTAGGTAATATAAAGACTTAGGCGGACGTTAAGTTGTTTGCCATGAATGTGTGATCTGGGCATTAATAAATTATAATAATTTCGAATTTTTTATACAAAAATTTTCCATTTCCAATTAATAAATGTAAAATAATTTTTTTTTTAATTTCAATTCTCTAAATTTTTATAAAATTTTATTTAACGCTGCCTTTTACTTATATGTCGATGTTTTTATAAATTATTTGTTTAAAAGGGTCGAAGATGTATGTAGAAAAATTTGCGCATGTCTAATGAAAGTATCATAGAATACTGTTTTACCGACACGAACGTCCGCCGAAAATCGAATGTGAACTTTTTTGCGATTTTCTGTACAATATTTTTCCGCAATTTTATTGCACATTCGAATCGCACTCTGGCAGAAAAGAAAAAAAGATATATATATAAAAAAAGACTAATAAATAGAAAAATATTTCGATAAACTTTCAAGATGTTTTTTCAAAATTTTCGATATGTGATTCTTTTAAGCGTAAATTATAATGAGATTAAATGAAAAGAAAAAAAGAGCGCAAATAAAGCATGGGAAAAAAAATGAACGAAATGGTTACTCGCAGTAATTTGTATCGCGCGAAACATTGCCAATTATAGTTTATAATAATTTAATCCAGTGCGTATTAGGCGGATTCAAAATCATTTATCATTTTACTGTGTTTCTCGATCATTATAAAATGACTCTAGAATCCGCCCGTGTTCAAAAGATGATATATACATCATCAAATAATAATAATAATACGTTCAAAAGAATACGTTCAACTGTACATGTTTATTAAAGTACCTGAATGGAAACCACTATCTTGTGTTTTCTCTTCGTCGTAAAGAACAGATCGTGTTCTCACCGCAAGTAAACGATACCATTACATGTATTTTTGAGACTCCTCCCTTTTTTTCGTCTCTTTCGTGTGTTGTGTATGTATACGTGAAACAGTTTTACTACCATCACTTTCTTGTCCTTCAGTTTCTATCCGCAAATGCACTTTTTATGTACATATATCCGAGAGATAAATTTCTCTTTCACTCTTGTTTTTTGTCGTTTTTTTCTATATCGTTTTTATATTGCCAAAAGCATAATTGAATATTTGAATATTTGTTGAATATTTATCACAATAATGAACCAATTTTTTTTCGAAAAAAACGTAAATTTGATAAATGTTCTATAAATGTTTAGTAAAAAGAAGAATTGTTATCTTGAAACTCGTGTATTGATTTCTATTTTCATATCGTCGTATTGTCATGAAAAAAGTTTCTATCAAGCGATAATCGTGAATTTGAGTTTTAATAAATTTAATGTTCATGATAAATGATAATGTAAATTGTAAAAAAAATTTTCCATTTTATTCATTTTTTCAACAACTGTTCTAGATAAATAAAATAACACGATTGAATAGAAAGATTCAAATAAGATACGTATTGATCGTTATATTTTATGAGAAAATGCATTGCACGATGATCATTATTATAGACGTTAATCTCTGTATCACACGAAACATTAATCCAGGTAATGCGATACACGTTTCATATTTCGGTACCAAAGAAAACTTATCACGAATGATTTTGATATTATATGATATATTCATTCCATAATAAAAGTTAGAATTATAATTTATGATACAATGATATTTTATTGATGCAAAAAACAGAAGAATTAATTTAATCTTTAACGAGTTTAATAATGATATTTTTTCTTTAGTTTTTTTTTTTTTTTGATCATGGTACTTCTAATAATATGTATAAATTATTATTATTATTTTCTTTTGATCGTTTGATCTTTCATATTTCTAATCATTTTGAATCATTAATGAAAGTTTATTATAATTTATTTTTAATTACTCGATTAAATATATATTTTAAATGTAATTTATACTTTGAATATTACTTATTATTTTTCTTTTTGAATTTAAAATGCAAGGTCGTTAGCTATTTAAAAGTATTTTACAAAGTGCATCAATTCATTTCGACAAATTATTTACGTAATTCGTACAAATTTACGATGCGCTTGATCTATTCAAGGCCGGAAGATGATATTTAAAGAAAATGCTTGTAATTCTTGAATGCATTATTCAAAGATTATTTTCATATTTTTATATGATAGAGAGTAGAAACATTTAAATTATCTATTTTTTTAATTTTGTAATATCATGACATCAGAAAAGTATTTAAATTCTTAAATTTTCAAATATCAAGTTATTTGAATATCAATTTAAATTTTTAACTTTGAATTTTCAAATTTTAAATATGTACTTATTCTAATTCAAATTCCTATTTAATTGAATTAATAAGATATAAGTACATCTCTCTTTATTTGTGAATGCTTAATAGAGTCAAATATAATCTATACAAATATTTATGAAGTGAGTTTTGAAAGTTATAATCTTCATTATTTATAATGTAAATATTGAATATTATTTAATAAAGTCGTGAACGAAAAGAAGACAACAAGTTTATATAGAAATATATCCGAGAAACTCAATGGAAGGTTTCACTATGTTTCTTTTCAAATTTTTACTGTAAGGAGCGCATTGAACTAGATATCAACCGATAAAATTAACGATTTCACATTGAGTTTAAAGTGGAATTCATTAAATTTCTCTTCGAAATGTTTCATTAGGGATGAACTTAACTCCTCTACCGTGAAAAGAAAGAACTTATTGGAAATTGCTTTTCAATTTCAAACTTTTAAGATCGTCCTTAATCTAATACTTTTTTCTTGAATATCATCAAATATTAAACTATTCTATCTCTATCATAAATACATATAATAATAAAAATAACAAAAAAATTTGATGTTAAAAATTATTAGAAATTTAAAAAACATTTTATATTTATTTTAATATTCATAAATAAATATTTGTTATGTACTATAATCCATATTATCGTTAAAACATAGTAAAAAAGATGTTTATTTACACAATCACGTGAAATATATCAAGCAGAAATACGATTGTATATATAGCAAACAGAAAAATAATGGTTGTATATACGCTCTGTCAAATAGTATATCAATGACTGATAACAATAGTACGATCAAAACTTTTAATATTACAATGCCGTGTGTCTAAGTCATTGAAATCTTCGAGATTCGACTCGTTTTCAAGATAATAATTTTTCCTCTTCTTCTCTTTTTTCTTTTCTTTTTTTTCTTTCTTTTTCACTTCATTACACGCGCATTGTATAACAGTATTATCGACTAAATCGTTAATAAGTCAAGTATTCCGCGGTCGCGTCTCTCAATACGAAATAAAGATTCATTCAAGCAAAAATAGATTCCTTTTCGACATTGTTGAACTAATTTTTCACAAATTAAATATTTTCTCTTTTCCATTATTATCAACAACAATTATCGTTCAAATGAATTTTCATCATCGATTAATAACGATACATGTTCATGATGAATATACCTGAATTTCATATTTCATATTTGAGGTACATTGTTGAAAAAAAACTTTTTAAAATATATCAATATAAATATTCGAAAATCATCCAAAAATTAATAACGAAACGCAAATTTATATAAATATTTCGTCTAATGAAAAATATTATGAAATAATTTGTTTTTACGAAATAATCTTTAATTCTGATTGTTTATAAATTAAAATATATTTGAATGATAAAAATTTAATAATACATTTACGTATACAAAGTTAAGTTGCTCAAATAATGTTCAATTTAGAATTAGGCACATTATAAATTTGAAAATAAATATTTTTTGTACATATACTATGAATATAATATATCATATAAGTACATATACTATGAACAGTATAAATTGTTAAATATTCAATTTGAAATTCAATGATTGCAAATGTTTAAAGTATTCGAATGATAGATTGTTCAAATGAACTTTGCATCGCTATATTGACATAAATATTTCATAAAAAAATATTTACTCATTTTAAAAAATTTATTAATATTTATTAAAATTGTTAATAGATAAACTTCGACGCAAAACTTTTTTTTTAGCGTGGTAAAAAATGAAATGATGAATTATCACTTGAAGATAATTTCTTTCCTTTTTATTCCTTTACATAATACATTTATATTTACACTATTATAGTTTATAATTAGAATATATCGTAAAAAAAAAAATGAAATGTAAGCAAAAGAAGAAAATTCAAATAGATATGCATTACCGATAGAAAATTGACAGAAAAGAAAATTTTTTTATAATAGTAATTTTTTTGTGAGATAATTTAAATCCAATTGTAATCATTAAGCAATGATTAAACTCTATAAATGAAATAAAAAAACAAAAACCATAAAAAACAAAATATAATATACAAGTAATTATAATATTGTATAAGAAAATAAAAAGAAAATAATTAATTAATTAATTATCTAACAAAATATTACAATTGTAATTAAATTTCAAAATAATACTTAAAAATATTAAATTTAAAAATATCAAAAAATTTTATTTTTAATTATTATTTGTAATGTTAATGGGAAGAATAATTACCTAAAAAAATATTTTAATAAAAGAAATACGAGATATTTTCTTATAATTTATTATTTCATATTTCATATTTCAAAGTTCAAAATGCATTATGATATATCAGTCATATTGTTTGCCAAAATATAATAATAAAATTAAATGATTATAATTATTGTTAAAATTTTTAAATTCTCTTATATTTTGAATTAAAAAGAATGACTCGTTAAATAATTTTTTATTATATTTTTAATTTACTATAGTTTCATCATTAGAAAAAAAAAATAGATATAAAAAAAAATAAACAAATGCTAATATTATTTTTTATAACCTGTTTTGATATATATTTGTTAATATTATTTATAATTATAATATATAAACTGTTAATATTGAATTTAATTTAAATATTAAATAAAACATTATTGGTGATAATGTATTTATTTTAAGTATGAAATTAAATAAAATTATTAATGAATATCTACGAATATATTATATAATAATATATAAAACTATTATAATAATTATTACAATTTTATAATAATTGAAATATTTTTACATTTTAATGTAAATGTAAAACATTTTCTTACAATAAGTTAAGATTTATATAGTCAATTGTAATTTGTGAATTTTTAATAGATGGCAGCACTCTCTAGGTAAAACTTAGAATTCTATAAACCAAATATTTAAAATCAAGTTAATTAATCATTAATTCTAATAATTAAATCATTTTCATATTATATCATTTTATTTATTTTATTAACTATATCAATTATCATTATATTATTCTTATGCTTATATTATTTTTATTTATATAAAAAATTCACTAAATTATAGAAATATATAATTTCGTTTATATTATGCAAAAATAAATCAATTTTTATTTATAATCTTAAAAAATAAAAAGCATGAATTGCAATTCATTGGTAAATCTTTTTAGAATACCACAAAAATTGAAATTTCTAATATAAAAGATTGTATAAAATTTAGCATAGTATAATGATTTCATATTGAATACGCACGAACATTTACTACGATTACAAGTTGTCAAGGGTAAAAATACTGCAGTACTACTGCAAAACTTTTAATAAAAGCGTCAACACTTCACATCAGTAATGTATTGTCAGTCACGTCATTTTAAATAAAAGAAAGATATTGACTTCCATCATAGTCTTCTCCTTTTTTGCATAAAAGACTCATTATTCCCATTTGCTTAAAAATTTTTTTGAATAAATGCCAAAACTTATATTTAATCTTATATTTTATTTTATATACAATTATATAATTATAGTTATTTATATTAATCCTACATTTCCTTTATTATCACTTCTTATAATATTTTGTTCACATTATATAAAACATATTATAAAACATACAGTATATTCTTAAACATTATTTGTAAAATATAATTCACAAAATTATTTTTATAATTTATTAACTTTTTTCTTTATTCTTAAAAAAAAGTCATCTATTTTTTTATAATAAAACATATTATTATATAAATTATATAATTTATTATAAATTATATTATATAAATTTATATATATTATAAATTCTACATTGTAGTAATAAAAATTTAATAAAAATGTTATACAAGAAATTTTTATGAAATTTATTAATTTAAATAATTAGTTTTAAATTTATTAAGTTCATATTTATATGATAAATTAAAATATATAGTGAAAATAATTTTGTCAGACCAGGCTTTATATTTTGAGTTGGACATTTCTTTTATTTAGAAATAATAGAGAGAGAAAAAGTTAACTCGTAGTAACATAATGCGATTGCTATCTATCGTATATTAAAATATATTTCATGCAGCAATAAAATATGATTTTTACGATTATAACACTAAATAATTTTTGTCATTGCATTATAATTATAATATTGAATTTTTTTATTATGATATATGATGTTACGACAACGAAAATCATGACATTTAATATCGCGTGAAAAAGTATTTTAATACGGGTTTCGATAGACGATCTTTCTTAATTTTTTTTTTCTATTATTTCCAAATGTGATATCAAATTTCGATATAAAATCCTATCTGACAAGACTGAGTGATTGAACATTTAAAAACTTAAATGAAATAAATGATACTACATAGTAGATTTATTATCATTTAAATAGAATATAATATTCATGCATCATCTATATTTGTGTTATAATGAAATTGAACAAATTCGAAAAGATACGTACAAATTGTTAAGAAATAATGTTTAATTACCTAAGATCTGATTATATATAACCTTACTTAGGATTTAATAAATTATAAAAGAATTATGAACTGTGTTAATTAAACATAAAAGCACTTTTTCATATTATAATTGCATGGAAATTTTTATCAAATTTAATATATTATTCAACTTTTTATATTATTCAGAATAATTAAGTCAAAAAACAGTATCTGTGAATAATCAAAAGTTGACCATGATTTGTTCGAGCAGCATACTAGCACATTTAGTGAAACTCTTTGTGACACTTTGTTGTATGAAAACTCTCAATAATACATATGATAAAACAAGTATCTGGTCCTTTCGTGCCTTTCAAATTCTACTTTCACATGCCATAGTAGGAACATTCAGATTTGGTAAGAATATATTGATAATTAAATATATTTTATATCTTGACATTTGCATAGCATATTTTTGAAGCAATATTATCTGTATAGATCTTATTATCTTCTAATAATATATCTTATATTAATAAATTAATAAAAGTCAAATTGAAGATTAATATAAAACTAAAGAAAGTATTTAATTTTTAAATATAAAACTTAAAAAATAAAATATATATTATATACATATATATTATATATATAATATTATAATCCATGAAATATATGCTATTTATGAAATATATAAAAAATAATTATATAAAAAATGTCATTTATATAATAATTATTTATATTTTTTGAAGAATAAATTTTTTATTGATATATAATTTTAAATAATTAATATATAATTAAATATTATTAGAATTAATATAATAATACTAATTTTATTTATATTTTAAAGATATATATATATATATGTAATATAAATTCTAAAATCTTATAAATTTTTAATATTACTTATTATAATATTACAAATAATATTTTTATTATTTATACTTTAGTATTATAATGAAATTTCATAAAGATAAATGTAGATGAACAATAACAATGATAAATTACAATAAACATAAACAAATTTGATATTTTATAATATTTTTATGAATTTTAGATCTTAGATAGAGATATTTTAAAATTCTATAAAATTTTAAAATTCTGTAAAAGCAATTAATTCATATTATAAAATATAGCAACAATAATAATAATATTTATATATATAATATAAAACATATTATATTTATATTATTTTAGCAATGTTATTTCCAGGAGTTCCACTTTTTACATCAGGAACCAATATAATAAAATACTTAAGAATCTTTTATGATTGGTACTCTAAGATAGTGGATGTTATACCATTGGCATTGTTTACTGGTGGTATCCTACAAGGATATGGGATTAGTGAAAAAATCCGACTTATAATACTTTCATTGGGCATTTTGCCAGTATTTTTTCATTTACAACCAAAGCGAAAAGAAAACCAAATGAGAAGGCATCAATTATTAATAAATATTATTACTACTCTGCAATTATTAATGATTATGTTGATTGGTTTGAGAAACAATAATTATAATGTTATTAGTTTAGTTATGTCGTATATATTTGAACGTTTTTTTATTGATGAATTTTGTTATTATTATGATATCCCAAGTACTGATCTAACTCAATATTCTCTCTGTTTTGTAGAAATTTTTATGGTTTTGACATTGAATGAAATGTGATAAGAATATATATATGATAACATAAGAATATAAAATGATAAGAATATAATATTATACCTTTTATGCTAGGTTCGTAATGATGCTAATAAATAGCTGAAGAGCAGATCAAACAATTACAGGTTTGTTTGTTTAGTTTTTGGATAATTTAATTTTTACATATTTTTACATATCTCTTTTGTAAAAATATCTGGAAAATATTTATTTATAGCCATATATTTAATAATAAAAAAAATTATAATAGAAAACGTCAATATGATAAAAAAAAATTTTTATACGAAAAACAAATATAATAAAACAATAAACAATTAATATTTATTAAAAAATTAAAGTGGATTTAAAAATTTTATTAGTATGTCGTATGAAAATTATGAGAAATTACTTAACATAATTGAACTATAGTTACATTATAAACATATATACGCTTTGAATTCATGAGCAAATATATCTGAATAAACATTTTTATGTTCATTAATCAATTTGATGTTAATTGCTATTCGCAAAAATGTTTATTATTAACGAGAATAATGACGAAAATAATTTGCAAAAAGCAATATGAATGCAGCATTATATATTTATGAAAATAAAATTTACATATAATTATTTTGAATTTATAAGTCTTGTACGATAAATTCCCTAAAATCACAAAATGAAAATTTCTAGATAGAAATTTCTAGAATGTTGAAAAATTACTATTATTAATACATAAACTTTTTATATGAATAGAAAATTAAATTTCTTAATAAAGTATTTTAAACAATTCTATTTTGTTCAAATTTGTAAATTATAATATTAAATCCAATGCTATGATAATATGATAATATGACAAAGTTATGGCGGTAATATCGCGTGAAAACGTATTTTAATATACGCATCGGGGTAGGTGGCGTGATAATCGCCTCGTATTACTTCCTCCAGCTTTCTCTCCCTTTATTATTTCTAAATGAGAGTGACGTCAGATCTTGCGAATACAGAATCTTCTTGTCTGGTAAGGTTGACTGATTAAATCCATATTTTGGCAAAGTAACGAATAAAACGTGCAGTAATAAATCTCAATTGCTCGTGAATTTTATATATAATATTGCATTTAACATCTGATTTATTTAAATTCTTGAAAGAAAGAACAATAAAATAATATTCAATGAAATCGGTTACTTCTCTCGCGGAAACAAATTTTCAAGGAATCGGACGTGACATGGCTGAGCGGCTTGGTTTGGGTTCTGAAATACGGGAACTCAAATTAGGACCAAGCTTTACAAACAATAGGTCGACGGCATTTCATACTTTAAAATGTTAGTATATAAATTTTTTAAATTTATAATCTAAATTCATAAATATATTTTTAATTATTTTATTTTATATTATTATATATTTGAAAAAATACAAGAAATATAGTGATTGTTGTATGAAAACATAATTGATTAGTAATGTTGTATGAAAACATAATTAATTAATAAGTAATTAATAACTATAATATTGATTATAGATGATTTTAAACCAGCAAGTGTTGATGTTTCCAAAGTAGCAAGAGTTGATGTTGGAGCAAACAATATGATGACAGTTACTGTTCCACATTTAGATGGTGCTGGAATTCCTCATACTGTATTTAAAGGTTCTCAAAGGCCTTACCATAAGGAATGCGTTCTGATAATTGATAGAGTTACTGGAGAAATTACATTGGAGAAATTAACAGCAAATATCCAAGTAAAAAAAACCAGGTATGTAATCTTTTTAAAATATCTTTTTAAAATATGCTGAATCATAACATGTACATATATTATATTTTAGAACAGAACCAAAGTCTCAATCACATTTAGGAATTTCTGGAGGTAATAATAGTAATAATAGCAATAGACCTATAACTCCAGTAGAAATTAAAAAGAGTCCTACACATGGAAGAACAACAACAAGATCAAAAGTTATTAGTGGTAAAAAAAGAGAACCTAGTATTCAATTACATCCAAAACAATATAGCCCTCATAGAGTTTCTCCATATCATGGCAAAAGTCCACCTTCTACTTCAACTAATAGGTATATATTTTATATATTTTAAATAATAAATAAATAGTAAATATATTTTAAATGCAAAGAAATATTAGAAAATTTTGATTTTATTTTTATTTTTTTTTATAATTTAAATATTTTTAATTTTAAAATTAAAATTAAAATTGAAATATTTTTTAAAAAAATATAAACTAATTTAAAATCTTGGTTATATAGTAATGTCATATTAATATATTAAGATTCTTTTTAAACTTATTAAAAACACACAGAATTTTAGTTCACCAGTGCAACCATCAGTGGCACATTCAGTGTTGGCCAGTTTACCAATGATTGGTTCTGATAATGATGACTGTCCTTTAACATCAACTGGATCATTTCCTGTTACAAATTCTTCGAGGTCATCATGTACAAATAATACTACTATTATAAAACCTTCTGTAACTATAGATAGCGATGAAGGTGCTCTTAGTGATTCTACTTCAAGTAGTTCTACAGAAAGTTCAGATAGTGATTCAGACACTGAAAATGTTCCAGTTTTAACAGGAACCAATGGTATATTTTCAATATAATTATTTTTATTAATCTTTATGTAAATATAAATAATTTTTTTTTTATGTTTCTTTTTAGGACATTTAAATAGTACTGCTTCGTCTCCCACATGCTTAATGCCAGATAATCTTCTAAATGATGATTTACAATTATCAGAATCAGAATCTGATAGTACCTAATGGTAACATATATTTAATTATATATAATTTTCTATATTAATCTAATTATATTAATAATATCAACAAATATATTTCTATTGAATAGTGATTTTGAGGATTAATAAGATCTTTTAAAGATCTTTTCACTGCAAAAAGTTTATTTTTTCAACATTTTATTTTCTGTTATATTGAAGGATTTAGACGAAATAAAACAATTCAATTTTACTTCACATTATACACAAAACGTGTATAGTAAACTTGATAGTATCTTCCATATATTCAGTGTTGAAGTAAGTTATAATATATAAATCTTTTGCTTTTTATGCAAAAAAATATATGAAATGTGTAATGAATAGTAATATACTATATTATTTATAAGGTATTAAGGGATTGTACAATTATTGACTAATATTTAGTATAATTATATATCTCCTTATTTTCTTATATGTTATAAAAATCTTGCCAAAATGTTTTTATATTTTTTCTAAGAAACTGGCAAATGTTTGATTATAATTTTCAATTTGATTATTTTTTAAATCTAAATATTATATATAGTATAAGTGTGTATAATATACACATTTCTTTACAATCTTCTTATAAATATAAAATCATATATGATGTGTTGTGAAAAACAAAAATTAAATTTTTGGTTGTATTATTTACAAAATATTTATTTAAATAGAATGTATAAATTTAATAAAATATCTATTATATTACAAATCTCTCTTATTATACACACACACATACACACACACACATAATATATTTTTATTAATCTTTATTATAATATATATATATAAATTATTTTAATATAAATTTTCGTCAAATATAATAGAATTTTATGATTTTATTTATTAATTTTTTCAAAATTACTTAAATTTTTGTTTTATATAAGTTACAAAATCATTTTTAACATCAAAATAATATATTTGATAATACTTTTGATAGCATTTGCATATACAATTTATGCTAGTAAACTATGTTTATAAGTTTGATAATCTAGAATCAATCTAGCAAGTTGACTACGTCGACCCAAATAACGATTCTTTAATTGTGTACAAAACATATTGATATTAGTGTTATCGACACAAGTAATGTTTGTATACCTTATTTTAAGAGCTGGTTCAATTGCGCGTAAAGTATGCACGTTACTGAAAGAAACAAACATTTCGAACAAAGAACTAACAGGAATATTTTGTGAAAGTTTTAATATTGATAGAATATCTCGATCAGAATGTATTATTGGAATGCTAGCCTCAATAGTTTTTCTCACTGCAAAAAAAAAATAAACTTATTAATTATAAAATGAAAAAGAAAATCTATGAAATAGGAATCATAAAAATATACGTACTAATATTGTAGTCTCTGACATAAAAGGCGATATTATTAAAATTATATTCGTCATATTTTCCATAATTTCGATTAATATCTGTATTAACTTTTTTTACATCATTTATATGTACTATATCAGGATGGTATTCAATGAAAGGTATTGGACTAAATATTTGATATTGATTAATAGTATTCATACGAACCTAAATATTAAATGCTTGATTAATTTTTATGTATGAAGTTTTTTTAAATAATAATAATAATAGTAATTTTTTTAATAATGCATATACTCTATTTAAATAATCCAATCGAAGTTGTATTCCTGTTTCGACAAAAAGTATCAAACTTTCAGATGTAAACTTTCTCATACATAAATCTGTAACAGCAATATTCAGCAATTGATTTATTTTAACAGATGTTATAATATTTGGTAAACGTATAGAGAGCCAAGTAATTTTTGATTGTTGTTTTTTATATTTTTCAGCTAAAAATAGCGCATATTGTTTAATTTCATAATATATGTCTTCTCGACCTTTTGATGCAGAGTCAAAATTATATAAGAGAACCTAAATAACAATTTAACAATATCAAAAGAAATATATATATATATATAAAAGATTTTCTAAAATAATATCTAGCAAAAAATACTAACCATCATAAGAAAAGTTTTATACTTTTTTTCCATACAATCTAAAGCATATTGCTCCAAAAAATTCAATGCATCCTGTTTCTTTGATAAATTTATAATTAATATTATATTTATTCTAGTGTTTTCTGTTACATATGGAACAGGCAAAATTTCAACTTTACCAAGTGGTTTACACACTTCAATCCTCTTTCTTAATGTTTTCTTGGTACTAATATTGATAAATTCTAAATCTAATATATAATCCATTCCTCGAGATGCATCAAATCTTTGATACCCATTCAATAATTTATTGAATTTTAATGCAATTTGACTATTAAAAATAATATTAACGACTGTAATATTAATTATTCGATCTATATCAAATTTAACATCGGTTTTTAATTCTTGTATAGTTGAAAAATCAGTATTCAAAAATAGATGAGTCTGATTAAAATATGTCCATCGTAAAATATCGAAACGTCCAATGGCATTATTTCCTGGTTGATTACCGATAGGCCAAGAAACGTTACGTTGTTGTAGAGGACCTAAATTTTGCATATTTAAAATTGTTTTTCGAATATTTAAAATTTTTTTTTGAATCTCAATAGTTTTTACCTAAAACCATTAATGAATAAAAATTATAATTTATTCCCATAAATCTCAAATTATATTACAATACAATATGTACAATTATATAATTATTATATCATATAATTGTCAGTATTATATAATAGTCTATATAATAAGCATATTTATTTATATAAGATAATTAATTTTTAATATATATAAAAAACTTACTGTTGCAAAATATGTATTCAATTTGTAAACAAATAGATGATCATATATTGGATATATTACAAGTGAATTTAGAAATTCTTCATTTCTAACTAATTCTTTTAAATTTTGTTCAAATAAGAATGTTGATTTCAACTTCGTATATAAAAATTTTTGTCCCTGTATATTATTAGAACAAGGTACTGAAATAGAATGAACAATACATCGTCCAAAATTAATGTCATCTGAATCAGAATAAGCATTTTTCACACACCAATCTAAATTATTTTTTAATTCTTGTATTACTGAATTACTCAAAAGAATTCCTGAATCTGAAAAATATAATAATTTATTATTAATAGAATATTAAATAAAGCAATGTTTTAATGTATAAATTAATTTACCTAAAGAACAATAAGTTGAAATATCTCCAAGAACACCCACATGAACATTTTGACTTACACTAATCTTATTAACGAATTCTACTAATTTTTTAACATTGATATAGCTTATATCTTTGATTAAAAAGTAATAATCATAATTCTCCAAATAATTATCAATTATATATTTCATTGTATGAAATGGCTTTAAAATTGTTCTAGTATCTGTAAATCCAACTATACCAGGAAGAGTAACATTAGGTTTTGTGCCTTCAGGTATAGAAATAAAGTATCGTACTTTGTCCACAATATGAGCAACTGTTTTATTAATTGCTGTGTCTCTACTATATAAATATTGTTGACTTGTTATGACTCCTATAAATAATTTTTCTCTGATACCAAGTTCTGTGGAATAATATCTTGGACGTACTAATGCTTTAGATACTTTTTGTGCTTGTTGAGGTTTATTATTAACATTTATTTTTGGTTCATATTCATCTAAATCTTCTTGATAATTTAAATAATGTATTAAATACTCTGTGTTTCCATCATAATTATTTATATTGACTGGTATCAATATCATACTAAGACTTAAGCCTATACTAATTCCAATTATTAAATATATATTTGCCCAACAATGAGTTAAAAATATTTTTAGCATAGGATTCATTTTTTAATAATATTTAGTCATGTGTAATGAATATAAATAATATAATATTTATTGATAATTATTGAGAATAATATAATATTTATAATATAATATATATTTATTACAAAGAATAAATATTTCTTTCTTTCATAATTCAGATTTTATATATTATGTTTAATTTTTATTTTTTATTATTAAATATACAAATAATTAAATTAAATATTATATGCACAAATCTTCTTATCTATCTTTAATAGTGATCTATAATATAAAATTTAATAACACTATTAAAACATATTCCACTATTCATAAATTAATTTATTGTAAAAATAAATTACTTACACATTATAGTTAAATAAGATTAGAAAAATAAAAATTTATAATTCATTAACGATATTTTAATATTTATATAATATTTATAATTTTTCGTTTCGTTAATAATAAACAATATATGACATGTAATACGATAATTTAAATTTATAACATTCGTTCTCTATTAAATTAAATACAAAATATTTGTATTATAACATATATATATATATTTATAACGATTCTGAAAAAGATTCATTAAAATTATTTTCTATAAAAATATTTTAATACTAATAATAATAATATTATTATAATAGATACTGTTTATTATCTGTATTTATTCAAAATACAAGATTGAGAATAAATCTATATTCAAGGCATATTTTTTTTATTCCAAAGATATTAAAATTTCTTATCATTTTAGTTTATTTTAGAGCATCATTTTTTTATAAAATGTTTTAAGATTCTTTCCTATTTCTCTTATTGCTAAAATAAACATATAAATATATATATAATCCTGCTGCTGCTGCCTTGCGTAAAAATACATTATAAAATAGATCTAGAGATACTTTGTAAAACTGAGAATATAATATTTATATTTTTTATATTAAAGATTAAAATATTCTAATTTTAAAAGAAAAACAATTAAAGAGTCAATTAATTCAATTAACATTCCGTACCTCCTTTGTAATCACATGCAGAACAAGTATAGACAAGGAAAATAAATGGTGGAAAAAGGATAGAAATTTATTAAAAATATGGAAATCAGCGCCATCTCTATCACAACTGAAATATATAAGGAAAGAATAAAAAATAATGGGAAAAAGATAGAAATAGGGTAAAATTTGATGATCAATGCCATCTTTTGAATGCCAAAGATATCTTTTTCAAAGAATCATCTTACTAAAAATATTCAAAAGAACTGATCTTCAATTTTTATTTCTATGTGTTTTTGAAGAAATATCTTTAGTTTTCAAGAAATATTAATTGATAAGAATGACAATAATTATCAATTCTTACTCTTTTTCTTCTACTATTTTTTATTCTTTTTTTTATGTATTTCATTTAGAGCATTTAGAAGATGATTTCAATATTTTATTATGATTATTAGGAGAGCAACATAAAAGTGATAATAAAGAAAGTGTGTTACTTATATGGAAGAAAATATATATTTCTGTATTTTTTCTATATTTCAAAGCACAGTTTACAAGTTTAGAGTACATGGTAATTAATAACTAATTAATAAAGATTTATTAATAAAAGAATTTTTTGTCTTAAATTTATTATCATCTAATTATATATATTATACCTAAAAAGTTGTTAGAAGTTGCTTAAGTATATATACTAAAAAATTATTAAAAAATTATTAAGTTTGACTATTTAATATTAGAAATTTTCTTTTTGATGATTGATTATATAAAGAAGTACTATTTTTATCATTTTTTCATCATTCATACTATTTGTTTGTATTTATTCTGCAAAATTTATGTGCTCAAGATATGATTCTATTCTATTGATGCTTATAAATATCCATAATATATGACAATATTTATAAGAGAATCTATTAAAGAAATTATTTTTAAAATTTATAAATTCTCTGATTAAATTGAATATAATTATTCGTTCTAAATAGTAAAAAATATCATTCTGATTTTTTACGCAATTGATATTTCGAAACAAATACAAAGTCTTAAATGCTAAGTTGTTCTATGTTAAAAAATGTTCTTCAAAATTTTATGATATTAGATATTAATTAATAAATTGATATTGCAATTTATATAAATATTAACGTATTTACAATGTTATTTACATGTATATATATATCAAATTTATTGACTATATTAAAAAGATTATAGAAGAAAAACAGTGATAACCTATTATATATTTTTATATATTTATAAATTAATTTAAATAAATATTATAAAATTTAAACAAATTAATAATATGATTACATTAATGAGAAATATTGTTTTATCAAATAAATTTTTAATCATTAAAAAACATAAAAATATACGATTAACCATTGTTAATAATCTTCATATAAAACAAGTTTTATATAATAAAAGTGAATCTAAGAATGAAATTATACCTTATCGTTTTAATGTGAAAAGAAAAGAGAAAGAAACTTTCTTGGAAATTATACATATATATAAAAAAGATGATCGTGCTAGAAAAGGACAATTGCAATTTATTTTAACTGCTTTAAAATATATGGATGAATTTGGTGTAAATAAAGATTTAGAAGTATACAAGGAATTGTTAGATATATTTCCAAAAAACAAATATATACCAAAAAATAAATATCAAACTATGTTTTACTATTATGCAAAACATCAAGATGTAGCTCTACATATACTTAATAAAATGGAAAAAAATTTTGTGATCCCTGATTTTGAAATGCAACAAATGATTATAAGTATTTTTGGTGATAAGAATCTAGTTATAAAAAAATGTTGGAGCATATTTTATTGGTTTCCAAAGTTTTCTGAACTAAATCCTTGGCCAGTACCCAGGCCGGTACCAATAGATCCAAAAGAACTTGCTAAATTTGCTATAACAAAAATATCTGGTGTAGATGTACAAGCTAATACTATTATATTTAAAACAAAAGATGCACCTGATGCAATTGATGATACATGGATTGTATCTTCTATGAGTAGATCACAACAAGAACTTCTTGCGGTACAACCAACTAATAAATCATTAATTGTAGAAGGTCCTTTTATGATATGGGTTGATAAATATTATATTAATTATTTTGTATTAAAAGGAGATCCAATAAAAAGAGAAATCATTTATGAAGACTATCATGGTAAAAGAAAAAAAATTTCAGTTTTATGTTAAATATACATTATTATATTATGTTAATAATTATTATATAATTATTATATTATACTAATAATTTTATATAATACTATCTAATATTATATAATATTATAGCATATTATATAGTATATAATACTAACAATAATATAATTATATATTAATTAATAGAAATATATATTATTTTTAGATGTATCTCATTTGCAAATTCCATTTTGGGAAAAACATCACTTTAAAATACCTGTTACTACACATGAACAAGAAGATGGGGTATATTATGCAATTTGTGCTACAGGTACATCTTCCAAAGATTCTCTGTTATCATGGATAAGATGTCTACAAAAAATAAATCCCATTTTAGAAAAAATACCAATAACATTTAAAATAAAATCACTTTCAAATCAACAATTATATATTGAAAATAATAAAATATCTAATAAAAAACAAATATCTCAAGATAAAAATATAATAGAAAAAATGTAAATTAACATTATATGTAAATAATTATGTAAATAATTGATTATAAATAAATTTATTTGTACAGCAATAATAATATGATTTTTTTTTAATATCATCTTTTTTAAAAAAAATTTTTTTATGTGAATTAAAATAATGTGGATTCATTTTTGTTTAAAAATAACATCAATATTATTCAATATGAATATTTACAATAGAATATTTGAATATTTTTATATCAATACTTTAAAATAAATTTTTTGACCTCATTTATATATATATATAGAATCGAATTTATATGTATATTTAATACATGAATATTTATATGAAAATAAATTCGTTAACTTTTAGATTTATGCATACATAATCGGATAACATTTATAGTATATATTCGATCATCAAACATAAAACAATACAAAGTTCATAAAAGTAAAAAGTAAATTACTAATAATTTTTAACAGAAAATATAAAATATAGAATTTGTATTTCAATAATTATTAAAAATTTAGAGAAAAATGTTAAATAAATGTTTACGAATCACCGCAATTCGACCTAATTTGATATATTTTATAAATTTAAAATGTAAGTATTTTTTTATGTATTAAATTTTAATTAATTATTCAATTAGTTTTTTGTAATTAAAACATATTTAAAATAAAATACAATATCTTAGGGTTTCCTATGCAGAGAAGAAATTTTGCAAATACATCAAATGATTTTTTAAAAATGCCTAATTGTGATTATGCACCTTCTATCTATAAGGTAAAATGTTTCATTTATATATAAAAATTATTTTTTTTTATATTATAAATATGTACTAATATATAAAAAATTACATTTCATTTATTTATAATATAGGGTACAAATTATGAATTTATTAAAAGAGCATACGAATTAATTATATCTCCTTCTTTGAAGCAATTTTACAAAGAACCACTATTAATACATGAAGGTCGAGGGCAATGGTTATGGGATCATCGCGGGAAACGATATTTGGATATGTTTGGTGGAGTTGCTACTATTTCTGTTGGTCATTCTCATCCGTAAGACTATATAATAAAAAATATATATTGATAAAAATATGATCAAAAATTGAGAAATATAAAAAATAATATATTTTTTTTTTAGAAAAATAATAACTGCTATATCTAAACAAGCATCGAAATTAAACCATGTATCTTCCGCTTATATGCATCCTTGTTTATATGAATATGTAAACAAGTTAATAAATAAATTTTCAAGTAAATTAAGAGTTGTATATCTAACAAATAGTGGTTCAGAAGCAAATGAATTAGCATTCCTAATGGCTAGACTTTATACACGTAATCATAATATTATTTCATTAAGAAACAGTTATCATGGTACAACTTATGGAACATCAGCATCTACAGCAATGAGTACATGGAAATATCCATTTGTTGTACAACCACCTGGTTATATACACGTAATTAATATCAATAATAATTAATATTGATCAGATTTTAATAATTCAAAATAGAAGTAAATAATTGTATGAAATCATTTCAGATGATATATCCAGATATATATAGAGGTAATTGGGGTGGATCAAAATGTAGAGATTCGCTTATACAAGTGACAGGAAGAAAATGTGATTGTAAAGATAAAGAATGTATAGCTTCTGAAAAATATTTTCAAAAATTTGACGAATCGTTTCATTTTAGCTTGCCATGTTCGCATAATATAGCTGCATTTATAGCTGAAAGTATTCAGGTATTTTTTTTTGTTCCTGATTTTGTTTACGATTAATTAAAAATACAAAAGTTTTCAAATAGTTACGCAACTTTTAGGGAATAGGAGGAGCAGTTCAATATCCCAAATATTTTCTTCAGAAAGTATATAATTACGTTCATGAAAAGGGTGGTCTTTGTATAGCGGATGAAGTTCAGACTGGTTTTGGTAGAACGGGAGAACATTTTTGGGGTTTTGAAAGTCACGGTGTAGAACCGGATATAGTGACTCTAGCAAAAGGAATAGGAAATGGATTTCCTCTCGGAGCGGTAGTTACAAATAACAAAATTGCCAATAGTTTAAATTCTGCATTACATTTTAATACATTCGGAGGAAATCCACTTGCATGTGTTGTAGGATCAACAGTATTAGATGTAATTATATTATATTTATTTATAAGTTCTTAAAATTACATTATAATATTGTTAAGTATAACAATACAATATTAAATAATAATATAATAAATTAAAATGATAATAATTTAGATCATAGAAGAAGAAGGTCTTCAACAAAATGCACATATAGTCGGCACGTATTTGATCAATCGTTTGAGTACTTTTTTATTAGAATTTCCCAATATTATTGGTGATGTTAGAGGAAAAGGATTAATGATCGGAATTGAATTAATTTCAAATTCCGAGACGAAAAGACCCTTAGAATCTGAACGCATACTTGAGATTTTCGAGAATATTAAAAATATGGGAATTCTCGTTGGGAAAGGAGGGTTACATGCAAATGTAAGTTAAATAATAATTACATATTTTTAAGACTTATTATCTGAATATTAATGATATTTGATATATATAGGTATTACGAATAAAACCACCTTTATGCATAACAAAAGAGGATGCAGATTTTACATTTGCAGTTATTAAAAGAGCATTAGAAAAATATAAAAAAAAATATAGTTAAAAACAAAATTATAAAATAATATGTGATATAACTTCTTTTATTTAATATAATTATATATATTACATTTGTACAATGCAGTTCTTTTTTTTATATAATATATCTTAATTTATCAAATTGGTACAGTATCTTATATACATAGTTATTCAAAATAAGCAATGAAAATTACTAATTATATGTAATGAAATAAGGCTATATAATACATATAGCTATGATAGATATGATATTATACAGATCAATTAAATTTGAAAAAAATTAAATTTAAATTAATATAATAATATACACAATAGAAAAATGACAAAAATTTTGAATAATGATATAATGATAAAGTAATACAAATTTGCAGCTACAATTATTATATTTTCAGTCTTCCCAATAACAAATGCGTATTAAGTTTATTTAATAATTTGTTATATAATAATATAAATATTATATAATATGAATATTCTGTTTTTTCCATAAAAAATGCAATTATGTAATCTTTTTATATTAATTAATATTCTGTATTTTGTACATTATATTTAAGATATTATATAGAAGTCAAATAGTTAAAATCATATATACTTGGATTTTTTTTAAACAATTTTTATATGATCTTTTTATATTTAATTTACTTTAACACAGTTACAAAAATACATATTCATTCATAGAATATCATGAAAATCATGTATATCCTGTACAAATATTTTAAACCTTTTTTTCAATACATTGTACAGTATAGCTATATTATTGTGTTTTATATATTCTTTCTTTGCACATTTTTTTATACAATGCAATTGTATAAAATATAATCTAATTATATAACATATTCATTATAAAAAAGAACTTAAATTTATATACAAAAAAATTTTATTTTTATTTAAATAAAATAAGTTATTGTTTTCTACTTTAATATTCCAGAATCTTCATGTTTTGCATATTTGATTGACTTTTAATTTTCCTCCCAGTTAATCAATTAATCAATTCTTCTATGTAAAGTTCAAATTAATAAATATTTTGGAAGACTTATTATAATATAGAGATATATTAGCAAAAATAAATGCAAAACTGCTAACAATTCATAAAAATTAATATATATCAACAAATATAAATGCACTCAATTATAAAGACAACAATACATGAAGATTTTTAAATGTAAAATAATTAATATATAAAAAAAAGATTTGGCACAAATCTAAATAATATGAACATAATATGAACATATAATATAAATATGATGCTCTATTTTTTCGAATTGTTTAAAAATTTTCACTAAACTATTTTCAATAAAACACTTATTAATTGTTATTTGTATCACAAAATGCAGTATTTACTTTCAATAATAATATTATATGGAAAAGATAAGCTATCTCTCTTATAAATGAATGTATAATTATATTTGCTGTAATAAATTAAATTTTTTCAAATTATTAAATATTCTATTTTTTTTTTTAAGCAAATAAAATTGTTAAATATGAAACATGCAATGAAAAAGTTTTTTCATTTTCAAAAAAAAATTTCCATTTTTAGGCAATTAGATTTGTTAAAACAATTTTAGAATCTGGTAATGTATCAAGAAGATAATGAGAAGTATCAGCCATTGAGGCAAGATCAGCCTCTAATAATGCTAGTTGAAGTTCTCTACGTGCTTTTTGTACAACATATACCATCAATGAAATACCTATTAAAATCTGAAATTGAAATGAAAAAATTATTTGTATTTTTAAATATTATAAAAAATTAAATCTTAATTTGTTTATATACTTGAAAACAGAAGACAATATAACTAGTTGCTGCTGTTGATTTGTCTTCAAGAACATCTTGCATAGATCTTAAACTACTGCCCAAATAAATATTGATAATCTGAGCAGGCAATAATCCTAATGCACTAGCTATATGATATTGAATGCCACCCATATTACTTATCTAAATATTTATATATTATTAATATAATTTTTTATTAATATTATTAAATATTAATCATAAAAAACATACCGCAAAAATTGTATTTTGCAGACCAAAAGGAATAGGAGTTAATCTTGCAAGTAACACAACTTTGAAAGCTTGTGATCCAGATATAACTCTTAGAATTGCTCTTGCAGTATCATTTTGCATAAGAGTTCCAATAGGTAATTTGGATGATAACAAACTAAGAGTTACATGTGCTATAGCTATTCCCAAGTTGGCAGATAATACTACCATGACAATACCTCTTAATATGCCAAACAGATAACCACTGGCAATAATAAGAAATAAATAACCAATTACAATAGGGAATGAGACCACTGTGAACAATGCAATGAATATTACAGTAACGATCCATATATTCTGATGTTCAATCCAATAAAGTAACACTTTAATATAATCTCTGCAGATAAAAACGATTGCACCCAAAAGAGCCAGAGTAGCAATTGTTATAGCAATATAGCATATTGAATTTGAATGAATACAATTGCATTGTATTGAAGTAGAATTTTTAGATGAACGAACATCAGTTTCCACATCTTCTATATTAATTATATCCATGTCCAAAATATTTATTCCTCATTATGAAAAAAAAAAATTATTTAAATCTCATTCTTTTGCTATAACCTGTTCAAGAAATATCAAATCAAGAGATTACATATATTTAACTATATATGTCTTTAGTGTACAAAATAACATATATTTTATTTCTTATCAACTTTACTTTTGACTTATCAATATTATATATAGTATTGATGGAAATAATGAATAAAATATTAATAAATAGATATAAATATTGAGAAAAAAATATCAATTTAAAAAAATATATTTATATATTTATCTTTAAGATATATATATAATATATAAAATGTTTTTTTTGATATTTAAATATCTATTTATGAATAAAAAATAAATTTTTATAATAAATTTGTAAACTTTTTATTTTTTGATTTTTTTTACAATATATAATAATAAATATATAAATAAATAAAATCTTTATTTGAATAATTTTAAATATATTTTTAAAATATTAGAAATAATATTAAGATTTTAGAAAAATATTAAAAAATGATAATAATCAGAATAATTTTAATTTTAATACATTATCGCAAATAAGGCTTAATTAAATTATTTAATTTTTATTATAAGCAAGTATTTATTATAAGTATTTATATTATAAATAAAATATTTATATATATATTTTTTATGTAAAAATCTATTCTTTACAAGCGCATAATATGAAAAAAAAATTTTCTATTACAAAAATAATTTTATTCATAACTATCATAATAAATCATAATTATAAAATCATAATAAAATATACAAACAATATATAATAAAATTTATTTTTACCTTATAACACTATCATAATAAAAAAATTCGTAATTCGTAGTTTTCTCTAATTTGTCCATTACATTAGATAAACAATGTTATGTCTTATTTTCGATTTTTTCTCTATTATATTTTTATGACATAATATAATAATATTGAAATAAAATGCCTCCTACGTATATAGAAACTTATAAAACATATTAACTGAAATCCGTTTATGATTCTCGTTTACGTCAAGCAGTATAGGTCAGTGTAAAAGCAGGAACATTTAATTTTTCAATACTACTGGTTTATCAATGAAAGTCCTATAAAAAAATACAATTTTATTATATTATAATATTATATTTAATGTTTAAATTATTGAAATTTTAAATAATAATATATTTGAAAATATTTTTTAATTTCTTCAAATTTAATATAGCATCATTCTTTCTATAATACTATAAATTTTCTTAAATAAAATTTTTATGTTATATTTGGTCATTAATTATTAATGAATATGTAAATTATTATTATTTAAATACATTTAAATTTAACAATTTTATATTTGATTTATTTATCGAAAATTGTATTATATATTTTTTTTTAGTTTAAATTTATATAACAACATATTTTTCTAAAAACTGTATATATTTACTTTTACGAAATTTAAAACAAAAAAGTCGAAAAATGATACCGAAAGAATTAATCAGTGGCTTTTAAAACCGCAATATATATATATATATATTCATAATATTAAAAATACATCGATTAGATTTCATTTAGAAAGTGATAGGACTAAGAAAGTAATATTTCTAGTTGCGTACTTGTCAACCTTGTTTGCGGTAGCCTCGTTGTTATGGCGGTATAAAGAATTTTTCAGGTTACATACAAACAGGTGTACAATGAAAAGAATGGTTATTCATTTATTTGCTTGAATTAATTATTGTTAATCGAGTGCTATAACCATTAATACCAATTCATAATTTTAATTAGATTTCAAGCTATCAATGTAACAATATACAGTGCATCCAAATTTTATATTTGATAGAATCAGCTTGACATAATGAGTCAATTTGTCAAGAGGATATTACTATTAGGATTTGCAGTAACCATAAATGTACATAGTTCAGCTGATGAGAGTACAAACGCAAATGCAAAATGTCAATTTGCCAAAACCCTGCGAAAGCAGGTAAATGCAGAACCACTTAATGGGACTTGTTTGCGAGACATCGTGATTCGATTGTCGAATGAATTTCGGTCAATTACTGATGCAGAACTTGGTTTGAAGCCGTTCCAGAAGATGCTTGGTGAAATAGAGTTTATGAATGTCTCAAGTAGTTTGAATATGAAATTAAATTTACTTGTGGATAAATTAAATAACAAACTATTATCTTATGCAAAAGTTTTAAAACAGAGCTATAACATTATACAACCGATCTTAGCAAAAAATGAAAATCTATTTGAATATTCTGAATCTATAAATGGATTAGACTTAGTATCAAATGGATTGGCTGATTTTTGTTCACAAATTGCACAAGGTATCTAAGCAATTTATTATTATATATATCTAAGCAACTAAACAAACTTATTTAAAATTTATAAATTTCAATCTAATTTAATTTATTTTAGAATTGGCAATTCATTTGAGAAATCAAGAATGGAAAAATTTACATCTCTTGCCTTTTATGTATCCAGTTACTATGTGTGGTCCACCTAGTGCAGGACATAATATCGGACCTCTTTTATTATCTCAATATTGTCCAAAAAAGAATGTATTGTTATTGATTGAACATGCTATGTTTATGTCTGAAGGAGATATTACCCTAGCTCAAATAACTGCAGAAACAATAATTGATATGTTGTCTTATACAGATCATGTTAATGTTATTGGTCTTTCTAATAATAGTTCTATTCATTGCAAGGATGGTTTATTGAAAGCTACAGATGTTAATAAATTTCAACTATCACGTTATATTCACAGTTTAAATAGAATAGGTATTATTTTATACGTTATATATATTATAATTTTTTATTTATCATTACTTAAATTTTGTTCAAATTTTAGAAACAAATGATACAATAGAATTTGATTTTAATAAATTATTACAACATGTAAAAGGTGAAATAGTTTTTATACATTTAACTAATACACTTAAGCTTACATCTCATTTACGAAAAATAAAAAACATGATTTCTACAGAAAAAGTAAATGGCTACATAAAAACAATATTAATTCTTTCAGGTAAGTTGAATTATATAATAATATATTTTTCACTTATATGTGAAAATATGTATATGTACTTTTTTTGTAGATCAAGAATCACATTCAAATATTAAGAATTACAATGATATTGTAACTCTTCCTACACAAAATATACTAGGTTTTGAAGTATCAAAATTATTTTCTGACTTGAAATGTTCTGAGGATCATAAGAAAGATTATTATTTGTCTGATCCATATTTTGATTTGTATAGTAAAACTATGACTTTGTCTATTGGGCATATTACAAATAAAGCATTAATATCTTTAGATATTAAATTACGAAATTTTCTTGATGATATAACATATTTTAATGCTGGTGCACATGTATATGCTGTGCTATTTGATAATAAAGGTATAGTTTGGATTAGTAAAGATTTCCCAAGAATGGAAACAATAATAGATCAACCGCTCAGAGTTCATTTACATCATATAGAAAATATTAGTTATGAAACTGTAAAAATAATGATTGAAGAATACGAAGGTGTTATAAATGTTAAAACACAATTAGGCAAACAGGTATATTGATATTTATAAGTATATATAAAATTTATATATGATTCAGTTTTTAAATTTTAGAAATGGTATCGATGGAAACATTTAACATATACGGATTTAATAGTATGCTTAATATCAGCAACTAATGAAAGCACATTATCTATTGGAAAATTAGTACCAACATTGTCAATGAATATTTTACATCATCGTCTCGATCTTTTAATGCATAGTTTTACCGATAAAGAGATTCTTTGTACTTATCATAATAAACTTTTATCTTTATGTAAGTTATTAAATTTTAAAAATTTGAAAATTAAAAAAAGAAATGAATAAAAAATGCATTTATGTTTTAGCAATGGGAGTAGTCTATCTTTCTCCATGGTGCTTTCAATCCCCAACAGAACAACTTAAATTGTTAGAAACTGGAACTGCTGTAACAATGCAAAGTTATATGGCATATTTAAAAGATTTAACAGGCTTATTAGCTAATCCTGGTCTACATCAATCTGTTAAACCAGATGTAGCTATGTTGACTCAAATGTTGGCTTATTTTAAAATTAGACATATAGAAAGTGCTTTAAATAAATTTATCATAAGAAGGTATATTTATATTTTTTTAAAATTATTATTTTAAGAAACAGAATTTTAAAAAATTAGATATTTATTTTACTTTATTATAGATATATCATTGGAGTTGTAAGTGGAGTATTAGAGATATATCCAGGAATTATGCTCGATTCTGGTTTTGATCCTAAAAGAAGAATATGGTATGGAAAAGCATTAGAGCATCCTGGAAAGTTAGTTTTTACGTCTCCTTATTTGGGTGCTGGTGGTTCTGGATATATTGTTACTTTAAGTCATACCATTCATCGTAATTCGGAATCAATTATTAAAGATGATGCTATTGCAATCGTATCTATGGACGTAGCTTTAGGTTTTATTTCAAGACTTTTGAAAGAAATGTTTCCATTTTGTAATAATTTGACGGTAAAATGTTTTCTAATGGACGATAAAGGATATTTAGTATCACATCCAGCATTATTAGAACCGACTGGTAAAATCGAACAACAACATTTAACTCACAAGGAATTGTTGGTTGCAAATGATATATTAAATCATGAGCTATTTGTGAAGAAAAAAGCTTGCATAAATTATTTAGATGGTACTGTACAAAGATATTATCAATTTAATACGTCTCTTGATGAAGTTCTTACAAATATAGTTCATGGTGAACATTGTGTTAAATATCAAGTAGCAGCTGTACCAGGAACTAATATATTTTTAGGAATAGTTAATGTGACTTGTAATTTATTAAGAGCTTTTTGTCCATGTAGTACAATGGATCATTCGTGTTTAAATTGTAAAAGAATGGAGCAAACTGAATGTGAATGTCCTTGTGAATGTGCTTTATATTATTCTAATTGCGCAGAATATACTATAAATGAAATAAATCTCGAACCTTGCCCAGCACCATATGAACAAGGAGGAAATTCACAAATGTCTTGGATACAATCTACAAATTTGAAAACGTGTCCATCAATTGATTGTAAGATATTTAAAATGGAAAGTGACTGTTTAGGAATTATAGGTTGCCAATGGTGTCACATAGACAATGATGGAGAAACACCATTGCAAGTACCGTTTTGTAGCGATATGTCTGTATGTTTTAGAGGCATCCTTGGATCTTTTATGCCACTTAGTGATGGCACTTATAGTAAGTGATTGTAATGAAATACAATATATATTTTTTATTGTTCTTTTTTTTTTTTAATGTAATTCTTTTTAGATTCTCAATCAACAGAAGAAATTACAATACGTGAATGGCCATCAGTTGGACCTGTAGCTGGTGGAATATTAGCATTTCTGTTGATATTAGGGTTAATGCTATTTTGTTATAGACTTCGATCTGTTCAGTCTGGTTTAGAACATCAATGTTTACACATACATACTTCACCTGATATGTTACGTATGACTCACTTAGAAGGCGATGCAGAACCTATGGAATTGGAACAAACAAAAAACAATTTAGATTCTTTTATAAGAGATAGCATAGAACCTATATCACCATATAGAGTTTCTTCAAATTATAGAAAACCACCTGGAGGTGATAGTGATCATGGATATAGTACTATGACACCTCATGATGATTCTGAGCAACAAACATTTGCTGAACCATTACTAGTAGTTGGTAATAACACTGAACCTGATTTAAGAAGACAATCTATTTGTCTTCCTTCTCCAATAACCCATTTAGGATCTCCTCATCATGTTTTAGCGCCAGTTACCGTTCATTGTAATATGGAAGCAAATTTTTGTTGATTAGAATAAGCAATTATCAAAAAATTTTTCGTATCATTTCTCAACAGAAAAAATTCAATTTGATAGAATTGATATAAAATATAGTATAAAAAGCAAATTTTAATTTTCAAAAAATTTATAAAAATTTTAAAGAATTTTTTTAGATATTAAAATTATATTTAAGATATGAGTGTTTCAAAATGAATAGTATAAGTAGACAGGCGATGATTTTGAAACACTTTATATAGTGATATAGACTTATAGGTTTTATTATTTTTTTATTATTTTAATTAATACTTTAAAAATTAATATTATTAATTCATTAAGAAAAATTAACAAAAATACTTAATTATAAATATGTGAATATAAATAATGAAATTAAATATGATTACTGACTCTTACCGCAATGGTAATGTTTGATACTGTTTTTTTACATTTTTATAGTTAAAAACAATATAACAAATGTAAATGTGTTCGTATTACTTAAAATAATCATATATTTTTTTAAAAAAATTGAAAACAAATTGTGCAATTTAGATATCACATATTATTAATACATATAATAAATATATATGTATTTTAACTTAAATAAAATATCTTATTTCATAATTTGTTTTCATTGTATATTTTTTACAAAAAAAAACATAAATTGACTTTGTGTACTGTGTAATGTAAGCTACATAATTTAAGATTTTTAATAGAATTTATTGAATAATATAAATTCGCGTAATCGTTAAATACATATATACATTTTCATACATAATAATATTTTTGAAAAAAATTTATAATGATTATTCATTAATGACACAAATTTTTATAGCAAAAAATCATTCTTCAGATATATATATATATACTTCATACTTAATATGTGACTGATTACTTATTATTTCATCTTGCCAATTCATATGTATAGTAAATAAAAATTTTTACTATTTTTGTAACTCGTGAATATATAATGACTACTTTTTGAATATTTTACATGTTGATCAGTATTTTAATTATTAAAGTATATAATTATTGTTAAAAAAATGTAATTTTATTACTATAATAAATGAGAATACAAAAAATTAGTAAAACTATTGATTTATTTATTATTAAAATGTTTCAGCGATTCGTAAAAAATAAATCCATAATAGTTTTAATTAGTTTTGATCTATTGTTTAATTCACGAATTATATATCAAGAAGATAATCTGTATACACGCAATAGTTTCATTATATTTAGTTTATATAAAGCATGTTTTTCACTTAATTATTTTATAATTAAGGTATAAAGTCCGGATTTTTCCTTAAAATTACAAAACCTTCCATAATTGGTGTTAAAGGAATATATTCTTCAGTTGCAAGTTCTGCTCTTTCACCATAAGCTAATAAAACAGGAGTTGTGTGTGTTTGAAAACCAGTAATAGTTTTAGGTTTTCCCGCTTGACCTACGACATCTACAGCAAGACCGACTCTTACTGGTACAGCTAGAGGATTTAACTTTTCATCAAATGTTACTAACATTCTCGGTTGCATTGCAACTGCTAATGTATATAACAAATAATGAGATCGACCTAAAATAACTGAAAACAAAAATCATATTTATTTAATATATCTTAAATAATCATAATATTTAAAGAAAGTTCATACTTACTGTTTTTTACATCAAGAAAACCAATTAATGTAGCTAAAAGTCCAGCAAGAGCTACAGGACTTAATACTTGTCTATCACTATGATATGGAGACAAAGTCAAAGTTCCTTTACCAAGATGTGTTAAACCTTGTGCAATACGAACCATGAACAAATTATTTGGATCTTTTGCGTGAAACTGAGCAAGTTGTCTTAACATTGCTGCCAATCTTGCATTATTTGTTCCAGCTCCAACTAAACCCATTGCAAAGATAGCATTATGTGCTACTTCTGGATCACTGTCATGAGAAAATTTGGATAAAGTATCAAGTATATTCAGTTTCGGATTGGAAACTGATATAAGTCCAAGTGCAAGAGGAACAGATCGTCTAATAACAGGTTCACAATAACGTAATAAATGACCAAATGTTCTGTATGCCATTTCAGCACCAATTTCTTCTCCCATTGCAATTAAAGCAATACCAAGAACAGCAATTGCCTGTCTTGAACTCAAATCCTTTGTTTTATCTTCTTTTTTTTCTTCTTTCTTATCTTTATCCTTACGATCGCTTTTGTCTTCTTTTTCATTTGATGGTTCGTAATGTTCAGAACAAATATGCAAGAGATGTTGAATTTTCAAGACATTGCCAGTACCAGCATATGCACATACTTCTACTAAAGTCGTGGACATTGATTTGAAAGGTTCAGGTACTATTTCTAAGGCTGCTATTATAGCTTCTGCAGCTTCTTGCTTGCCTAAGAAACATAATCCGAGACCTAAAGGTAGAAATCGAGCGTAGGTATCTTTAAGATCTGCTTCCGACTTCTCCATAAGAGCATGCATTATTGTTGTTGTAACATAAGCATTGCAAGAACCTACTGCAACCATTCCTAAAGCAAGACCTGCTACACCAATCACTTCCCAACTAGATTTAGGATCGCTAAGTACAGGAATTAAAAGACCATAAACGGCTTCTCGATTTGATCCTGCATATGCTAATCCAAGACCAACGATTGCACCAATACGCATTGTGTTACTACTGTGTAACACATAATCAGATAAAAGAGCTAATGCAGGATCACATTCAATCCTCACGCGACAATTAACAAGACCACAAGCTAATAAAGCGCCAGATTTAATATAATCTTCAGAAGAATAAAGATATTTGTCTATTGGTGTTAAGCCCCCATCAACATCCCATAATAAAACGAGACCAAGAGATGCTGTTGCACTGAGCATTCCATGTTCTTTGTTTTTATACAACCATTTGTTTCCATCTTCAACTAATAGTTTGTCTTGCCCAAAAGCTGCATTCACAAAACCATTGACAAAACTTGCAGCAAGATTTTGTCTTGCTGAATCTACTTGACCACCACCAAATGGAGATCTAGAATTTTCTAAGTGTGATTTGTATACATCTTCTGGTGTTTTTGGTTCCATTATATCCAATTCACGAGCAAGATTGAGGAAATGATAATTTAATAATGAATTGGACATGATTTCTACCAAATCATCATATTCTGGAGTAGATTCTGGAAGTTCCAAAAAAATCTGCTGTCTACCTAGCATAAATGCTAACTGTTTCTGTATTGACCTAAAAAATAAGATATTATGTATTAATTTAAATTTTGATAGATAAAATTAATTTCAATAATTTAACTTACAAATCAGTACAGTTTGTAAATATATCTTCAATAAGTGGCAAATCATTCAATTGCATTGCCAATCTAACAGCTTGAGGATATTGACCAAACTTTCTGTATAATTTTGCAGCAGCATGAAGTAAAGTACTATTTTCTGGATCTGCCACATAAGGTACACAACTTGTTAAATATAAACAAACTCTTTGATATGCACTTTCATCTACATATTGTTCCAATAAATCTAATCTTTCAATTTCCATCAATAAATCACAGGCTTCAGTTTCTGCATTATGTGCCATGTTATAAGGTACAATTTCATGTACTAGAGCTATTAGTTTCTTACTAATAGCTTCTGCATCATCTGTTAATTCATCCCATTCACCAGCTAACTCTCCTGATAAATGTCTAACATATTCATGTCCCCATTCTCCAATAGCTAAAGCAGATCCAGTAAGTCTATATTTAAGACATTCTCTACCTTCACCCATTGTCATAGCAAGAACAGAAATAACATCAGAACATAATTCCTTGGACTTTTCATCTGTTATCTTTTCATAGATGGATTTCATAGTATCATAATGAGGTCTCATAAATTTAAGAGGTTTTGGAACACTGGTCATTGATGTGGTAGATGCACGAATATGATTACGTAAAGATTCTAAAGCTAAATAATGTAAACTTGTATTGGGATCTTGTAAGCGTTCGACGAGGTTAGTTAACTCTTCTTGCAAGAGTTTATCTTCTTCAGACTAAAAAAATACGTAAATTAAATAATGTTAAAGTCTATATAAATTTTTTTAATATTATTTTTTATTTATTAATATTTTATTTATTTTATTTATTTATGTTATTTACATTTATAACACAAATAAATACAATTTTTCATATTTTTATATATATATTTATATACATAAAATTATATATTTTGAAATAATTTTTCAATGAAAATAGAACTTACCAATTCATTTTTATCTTCTTCTTTTCCGCTTCTGACTTCCTTATTCGTCTTTGATTCTACTTTCACGCTTTCAGGCATTTTATTTTGAATTATTGCATAAAATGAATGCAAAATACAAAATTCAATTCTACCTTCGATCTACTTATAATCTAGGTTAGAATAAATGTAAAACTTATTTGCGAGTCACCGCTATTTCTCACGAATCAGAGATATAGTAGATTTATATATAACGTTAATTTCTGCATTTCCTAGTTTGAGGTTCCAAATTTGTTCACTAGGTGGATATTTTGCTTTTACCATAGCGTTACTAATATGTAAAAATTGTAACAATCTATGTTATTTTTGTTCAGTGTATATTTTAAGTAATGCTAAAAATTACTTTTATATATTACTGATAAATAAGTGCTTTGCTTCATATATTGCTAATTATATACAATTATATTATGTATAAGTTATAAAAAATTATAAGGTTAAGTTACTTATTGATGCATTTTACAATTAAATGATTTTACTGTGATAATTTATGTATAGACATGTAATCGTGTTAACTTAAAAAAACAATTGAATCTTTAGTGTAATTGAAAAAAGATAGAACAGCGCAAAAAAAAGGCGGCGTTTCGTTTCGAAACCATTAAATAGATTTGTCAATGATAGAAGTATAAATGATGATATGATTTCTTTTTTTTTTTAATGAATTAATATTTATTGTGAAAAAAAAAATAGAAAATGTAGAAAATATAGACAAATAAAGACAAAAAAATTAATAAAAAGGCTAGTGATAAACATGTAAATATAATTTTGATATTTTTATTGTGAACATGGGATAAAATTTAATTTCTAAAATTTATATAAACTTGAGAAAATTAAAGACATCTATCGGTGGCGGGCTAAACTATTGGTGGAGTCATACGTTTGTGGACGTGACAAATTGTGTTAAAATATATTAGGTTGTAAACGTTGATTTATTAATACGATACATTAAATTTTTTAAAAATGAGTCGCAGAAGAGTTCATGAAGAGGAAGATGGATATGGTAATTTCATTTTTTTATATTAATTCAAAAATTAAAAATTATAATCATTGAAAAAATTTTCTTTTTGTATTATAAAAAATTATATCATTTCTATATAAATTTTTTTAGAACGAGCATATAAAAAACGTAGGAGAGTATCAGAGAATCAAGAAATTGAAGACCGACTTGAATCTCTTATTTTGAGAGTAGGAGAAAAATCTACATCTTCTTTAGAAAGTAACTTAGAAGGTTTAGCTTCAGTGTTAGAAGCTGATCTTGGACTCTTTCGTAGCAAAATTCTTAGGATTCTAACTGAATGTGCAATTAGAATGCCAGAAAAATGTACAATTTATACCACACTTGTTGGATTACTGAATGCAAAGAATTTTAATTTTGGTGGTGAATTTGTTGATTATATGGTGAAAAATTTTAAAGATGCATTGAAAGCTTGTAAATGGGATGTAGCTAGATATTCATTAAGATTTTTAGCTGATTTAGTAAACTGCCATGTCTTATCTTGTGGATCTTTAATGCAACTCTTTGATAATATGTTAGATGCTGCTAATGAAGATGGTGTTCCTCAAGTAAGACGTGATTGGTATGTAAATAAAACTATTTTATATGATTTTATGAATGATTTCAATAAATAAAAAAAAATATTTTTTTACTATCATTTATATTAGGTATGTCTATGCTGTATTATCAACATTACCTTGGGTAGGAAGAGAATTATATGAAAAAAAAGAACAAGAGTTAGATCATTTAATGGTAACAATAGAGATATTTTTAAACAAAAGAAATAAAAAACATCAACCAGCCTTAAGAGTTTGGTCAAGTGATACACCTCATCCTCAAGAAGAATATTTAGATTGTTTATGGGCTCAAGTGAGAAAACTTAGACAGGACAATTGGGCAGAGAAACATATTCCTAGACCATATCTAGCATTTGATTCAATTTTGTGTGAAGCATTACAGCATAATTTACCTACTATAATGCCACCACCACATCATGAATCTTATTCTTATCCATTACCTACAGTAGTATTCCGCATGTTTGATTACACAGATTGTCCAGCTGAAGGACCATTATTACCTGGAAGTCATGCTATAGAACGTTTTCTTATAGAAGAACATTTAAGACAAATTATCAATAACTATTTTTTTGAAAGAAAGGATTGGTATATATTTTATTTTTTTATTTATTATATTATGTATTGTAGTATTTCAATTGTATAATTAAAAATTCATATATAATAATTTACAGTGCAGCTCAATTATTAAATTTTCCATATAAAGCAAAAATACCATTAGATTATTGTATTGTTGAAGTAATATTTGGTGAACTATTTAGATTACCAGCACCAAAGCATTTAGAAATATGCTATGGATCAATTTTGATTGAACTTTGTAAATTACAACCATCAACAATGCCACAGGTAAGAATATAATTCAAAATTATAATATAGATAAAAATAAAAATATTTATTAGTGTATTTACCTATATTAATATAGGTTTTGGCTCAAGCGACAGAAATTTTATTCCGTCGTATAGATAGTATGGCTGCAACTGCTTTCGATCGTTTTGTATGGTGGTTCGCATATCATCTAAGCAATTTTCAATTTCGTTGGTCTTGGGAAGACTGGGATTCTTGTTTACAACGTGATCCAGAGCATCCACGACCAAAATTTATTCGAGAAGTATTATTAAAAGCTTTACGGTACATATATTTAATTATTTGTAATGATAATTAGATTTATAACAGTTTAATGATAATTAAATTTATAATTTATAATTTATACTTAGATTATCATATTACCAAAGAATACGGGATATGATGCCTGAATCATATGTTGAGCTAATTCCTGCACCTCCAGAACCTATTTATAAATATACTTCTGAAGGTGCCAGTAAGTTCAATATTTTTTTTTTTTTTGATATTATTCAAAAATTTTAAATAAAATTTATTTAAAAAAAAATTTTTTTTAGGTTCACTTCCAGGTACAGCAGCAGCTCATGAATTAGTTGTTTCGATTAGACGTAAATGTACACCGGAAGAAGTACTTAATGTGTTAAATACATTACCAGGTCCTAGAGAAAATGAAGAAACAAATAATTTCAATCCTTTAAAGATTGATGTTTTTGTACAGACATTATTAAATTTAGGTTCGAAAAGTTTTAGCCATAGTTTCGCTGCAATAGGAAAATTTCATTATGTTTTTCAAGTAAGATTTTAAATTTTAAATTTTAGATTATAAAAATTATTTATAATCTAACTGAATTAATTACTGTATGTAATAAATTTGTATATTTAGGTTCTTGCAGAAACTGAAGAAGCTCAAATATGTATTTTGAGAAATATGTATGCATTATGGAAGAATCATTATCAAATGATGGTGGTTTTAACTGATAAATTTTTGAAAACTGGAATAATCGAATGCAGTGCCATTGCCAATTGGATATTTTCTAAAGAGATGGTGTCAGAATTTACCAAGTATATATGGTTTTATTACAATATTGATTTAGCAAATATTTATATATATATATTTAATAAATTTGTAATTCTTTTTTTCAAGATTATATATTTGGGAAATTCTTCACTTAACAATTCGAAAAAAGAACAAACATGTAACAAAATTAAGCACAGAATTAGCGGAAGCTCGTGAGAAATTGAGAAGAGCAGAAAGTAGATCAGGTTCATCATCAGAGGATGAAGACAATAACAAAGATAGAAGTAGGGAAAAACCATCAGAAGATGTAGTGGAAAGAATGGAAGAAAAGTTGGAAACAGCGCAAGCAGATCAGAAAAATTTGTTCCTTATCATTTTTCAGGTATAAATAATTATATTACTATTGTTATTATGTAGTAATAATAAAAATATTAAATTAATTAATTATTTGTTTAGCGTTTTATAATGATTCTTTCGGAACACCTTGGACGATGTGATACTGATGGAATAGACTACAATACTCACTGGTACAAATGGACCATAGGTAGATTACAGCAAGTATTTTTAACTGTAAGTTCTCTAATGATATAAATAAAATATATTTTTTTGCATTTAATGTTAACTATTGTTTATCTTTTTTTATTTAGCATCATGAACAAGTTCAAAAATATTCATCAACATTAGAGACTTTACTTTTTACACCAGATTTGGATCCTCATATCTTAGATGTTTTCCACCAATTCGTTTCTTTACGAGCATGAACATCATCTTCTATGGTAATCATTTTATTATATAAAATTTACTTTAATTAATTAAATTTTTGAATCTGATTTTTTAGTTTTTAATAATTTACATGATCATTGTTGTATAGATTTTCATGACTTTTCATAACTTGCAAATTACAATTAAAAAAAAAAAAAAAAAAATTTATATTGGAATGTATTTTGAGGTATGACATAACATTACGTTAAAAATTTTGTATTACGATTTAGTACGCGTTGATGTAAATATATTTATACACATTTAAGTATATTTTTTTTCAACAAAATGTTACAAACAGTGAATATCATACATAACAGTATGTAATGTAAATAAAAGTTTAAAGAACAAAATTGTATTAATAGTTTCTATTGAATATATAACTAAGATACATATTAATGATTCATTCAAATTCATGTAGTTGATAACAACACAGTAAAATAACTCATTGCAGTTTGAATAATCTAAAATAATAATAATAAATTTAAATAATAATAAAATATTTTCTACTAATTCTTATCATTATTTCAGATAAATTACAATAAGAGATTCTTACTGCTAAAAATGTTTGCATAGACAAGGTTGTCATTTTAAAAGCTGTCAATTTACTAAATATCAAAGATCTTGCAAGTAAAAATTTGTATAAATTTTGATATTCTTTAGAAAAAATATACCAGGTTACTTTGCACCTAAATTAATTAATCTATAATTAATTAAAATCCAAAAATAAAAAAATAAAAAACTAATGAAATATAAAATATTCTTACACTGAGATATGCACTTCTTCGCTATGATTCAATAATCTTTGCCCAGGGAGACAAAGAAAAAATATGTGAACAGCTTGTGCAAACGTAAACGATCCAAATCTCATCATTTCGCTTAAATTACCTAATTTTATTACAGTCTAAAAAAGTATTTACATATTTAAGTCAAAAATAAGCTGTTTAATTAATTATATAAATACTTACTTCAACTCCTGTAATGCTAAGACAAAGAACATTAAAGAATAACTGAACAAGTATGGATTTAGTAAATAGTGATTCAAGAAGATTTGAATATCTACGAAAAATGGAATATATAAATGCTTTTTATCAAAAAGAAAAGAGTATTAATGTGATAGAACAAGTACTGACTTTATTGCATTTTGATGATTTTTTATGCAAATGAACAATTTTCTGTAAACTTTCTTCTCATTTCTTGGTAATAATTTAATATTTTTATATTTTTCGGGTAAACGATGATTTGTGATATTTATCAAATTATTTGTATTCAAAATATGTATAGTTTTCAATTCATAACTAGGAAAAAGTTTTTTTGAAATAAAATGTTACGAAATGTTTGGGTTAATAAAAAAATAAGCTTTACCTTACAATTGCAAATAAAGCATAGGCATGTTGAGCATATAGCATATACATAGTATCACAAGAAGCAATTAAATTCGCGACCATAGCTGTTCCAATGTATGAATGTATAGATATATAATAAAAATATTGTTGTTTGTCCATACCATAATCAAGTTCAAATAGAAAGTTTCTTTTTTGAGAATGATTGGAGGATGTAATGAAATCAATTATCAGTGGTATTGTTGGTAATAATAAGTAAACTAACAATGTTGTGTAAACGTATACTAAAATAGAGATGAAAAATTCTTCAGTCTTAAAAATTTATGAAATGAAAATTTTTCATTTTGAAACCTGATACACTTACAAATATAATAAAATGTAATTTTTTTTCCTTGCATATCATATTTTTGAAGAATTATATTTTCTGGATGATTTATATAATATTTATGGTCATTTTTAATGAATAATAATATATTTTTAATCTATAATAAAAAAAAAAATAAAAAAACATAGTTTTATAAAAATGAGAAAAATTTATTCTAAAACTTTATTCTGAAATTATTCTTTTTGTAAATTCGATTTTTTTGATTTGTGAATTTTGAAATTTTCGGAAATTATCAGAAAATTGAATAAAATAGAATAAATATTTATACCTTTTTTGTATTAAAAATTCCGTTGAAGTACATCGACGCACTTTGAAAAATTGATATGATTGGTGGCATGCATTCAATTACTGCATCATAATTAACTCCCCACACACTATATAATCCTCTAAGCTGAAGAAAAAGAAAAACAATTATAAAATATAAAATTACAAATAAATAAATAAAGTTCTAAGAATCTATATATAATAAATATAATATAATAAAACTTTATTCCATGCCAAATGATTAATTTTTTCATATACATATATATGCATATATATACATATATATATATATATATATATATATAGGATCTCTGATTTTAAGAATATTAAAATTTGAAATATATTAATTTCTGGATCAGATTTCTCCATGGTTAAAACTATTAAAACAAAGAAATATAATAAATATTATAGTTTTATTAACATAACAGCATAGACTGCTGTGATCAATCATTGTAAAAAAATGTGTATATATGATTAAATAAAAAAAATACTACGTATTTTAAATGAAGAAAGTCTCGTATAAAAATGAAACTAGCAATTCGTATATTATTCTTAGTTTTGCCTATATCGAGATCATACAAATGTCTTTCATTCCAAAGAATTATCTCACTCTAAAATGAAAATCATTCTATTACAAAGAAAATTTTTCTGTACAATTTACTTACAACGTATCGCTTAATAACAATCGATCGTTATTATCACTTATTAAGCAAAACGTTTTCTATGAAATGAAAAAAAAAAAAAAAAAAAAAAAAAAANAAAAAAAAAAAAAAAAAAAAAGAAAGAAAAGAGCGATAATCACCTTTAATTAACTATCATTTTACGAATATATCTGATTCTTAAAAGAATAAAAACTGAGGGAAGTCTTTCTAAAAAAAAACGCGAAAATCTATCGCATTTAATGAGTTATAAAATGATGGACTGTTTAAATAATAAATTGATCCATTAATGATTTAACGAGCGAATCTTTGTCGAGTTTCTTTGTGCAGTTCTTATTGATTGAGTCTTCACTTCTCTTAGAGATTATGAGTCAAAGCAATGAAAGAAGTGCGACGACAGTCGACATGGATTTCTTCGAACAACCCGCCTATCTATTGAACAAGCGTCTTTTGTCCATCATTGGGATATGGCCATTTCAGAAGACTCTGTCAAAATTGTTGAGACAAAACATCGTTTTGATTTTCTGCTTTACTCTCTTAATAGCCGAGGTAAAAGGAAAAGAAAAGAAAAAAAAAATATTTATTTCTTATAATAATAGTAAAATTAATGCTAAAATAGAAGCTTATAACTATACTATTTTGTTCGAATGATAGGATGATATTGTAAAAAAAGAAGATTTTTAAAAAAAGGCTAATAATAATAATACATGATAAGATATTAAGAATGATTGTATAAACTTAATTGAAAAAATCAATATATTCCATGCCAAATCATAAATTTTTATATTTTATTCGTTTGTGATAATGCAAGAGAAATTCAATTGAATAATATAATATTTTTATAATTAAATTAGATAAATATATAAAGCATTTTAATCTAAATATATAACATGGTCTTATTTATAGGAAATTTAATCATAATAACAATTGAATAAATTAAAATATATTTTTTATTTGAAAAAAATTATATAGTCATGATCATTCAAGATATTTTATTTCATCCATGTAATATTTAATCCATGTAATTTCATAATGATGGAAGGAATTTCAAACGATGTCAGTATTACAAAATGTCAAATTTATATATTATACATTTAAATATAATTTATTTAAATATTTATGACAATAAAAAATAATTTATTATCTATGGATAGATGAGTTATTTTTATTAATAATTTATGTAAATACGAATTAAATAATAATTTTCTTTAATATATATATAAATACATATGTAATAAATATTTTTAAATGCACTCGCTGTTATAAAAAAATATTTTAACATCTAAAGACATCTAAAGAATTTATTAAAAATTATTAAAAATTATTCAATTATAATAGCGATAATTATTTAATTATTGATTATAAAATATTTGCGATAAAACAATAAAATATGACAACTCGTATGATCTAAAAAGAAATTTATGTTAAATAATATTCAAGATATAATTAATGAAAAAAAGATGAAATTAATATATTATTTTCAATACAATTAATTGATAAGATTTTACAGTGAGCAAGAGTAAAAAACTTATAAAAAAAAATTATATGTGTTCCAGCTTAAATATAATAAAAAGAGTATTCTATTTTTTATATGTTTTATTTCCAATAATTACCTTTTTTTATAATTACAGTATTCATTTGACATATTATTCCTAATAAAAGTTTAAGCGAAACCATACATCAAATAATGGTATTCGTATCTATTGCATTCGTTTTACAAGCAGAATATAAAATGTAAGTATTTATTCATTCAATTGAAAAAAAATTATATTTTTTTAATATTATATATATAAAATATTTGTCTAATTTTTATAATGATATATGAAAATTATTTTTTGACAATTTAAGATAATGAAAATATCGTGATAATGAAAATGATTGAATTAAATTTATTGAATTCTAAGCAAATTATATAAAAACAATATTTAATACTTTTATAGTTATAATTTTAATAATATAATACATTTCAATATTATTAATTAATAACAATTTACTTACTACAAGTTATTAGATAATTAATTATTTCGTTTTATTGTTTCGAATCCAAACTACAAAAGAAATTATTACATTACATTTTAATAATCAAATATAATATAGTATATTAATTTTAAGTTTATATAATATAAGTTTTATTTAAAATTTTTTATTTTTGTCCAAGAAATAATAGTACAAATAACAAATCATATTAAATTATTTTTTTTATAGAATAAATATATTCATTTTTTATAAAGAATATGCATTATTGATTTTTATTTTTTTTTTTTCATAATTTCTACACAAAAAATTATTAGAACATCAAAAACATAAGTAAAAAAAATTAATTATTAAATATATATATATATATATATACATAAGTAAAATTATTAATTATTAAATATATATATGAATAATAGACTTGTTAATTCATTTGAAATTAGCGCTGCATTAGTTCTATTATGCAGACGTTAGATTGTGTTAAAAAACAAGGGACTTTTTTCTTACATTGGTGCCTATGTCAGCTTCCACTCGTATATCCTTCGGTCGTGATTGTTCGATGAGTATAGTTTATGCGAGGTACTTACAAATAATCGGTGTGTCTAGCGATTATCGGAAAAGAAATATCGGTGTCTTGTTTATCGTGAAATATTATTGATACAAATATTTTTTATTAAAGTGACTTCATCTTAATAAAATTCATTATAATTTCTCGTGTGTACCGTAATCATGAATAAGAGGATCAGCGCGATACTATTGGAATATCATGAACATAGTAACAGTGTAATTTAGAAATGGAAAATTAAATTAAGGCATACTTAACAGTGGACAAATGATTTTTATACTTCGTTAGTTTTTGTGTATATGATCAACTGACTGTTGTTGCGTGTCTCGAACGTGCAGCGATACCGTTTTTGAACGCAGAGCTCAGCATGGTGATACGGTAAATAGACCATCGTTTCTGGATGCTTAGGTTAATTAATGTTGTTTGTACATTGTGATTCCTTTATAATTATTGTGCTTGTTCGACATTTCCTTTTTTTTTCAAATCTATTAATTTCAAAGCTTTTTCATTTATTTATTTATGAAATAAATATTTTTATATTATTATTTTTGTAATATATATGATGCTACCTGAATAATATTTTTTCAAAAAATAAATTTTATTAACAGAATTTAATGTCTATTCTTAATATTTTTTTATAGATTAAATATGATGTAAAATTTCTCGAAATCTTTATTTATTGTTAATTTATATTTATATGCACATAAAATATTTATATATATTATGAAAATAACAAATGAATAAATTGATAGATATATTTTGTCCAAAATATTTTAGTTGGCACATGAAATGAAATAAATATTTTTGTTTTATATAAAGTGTCTTATTATTTTCTCCAAAAAAGTACACAAATGTATGTGATAAAAAAAAAATGTTATTAATTATAAATATTGTTTTATTATTTATGTAAAATTTTTAATATTATCAAATTGAAAAATAATTAAATTATTATTAAAAATTTACTTAAATATTGTTTTTTAAATTATTATATTAAATATTTAAAGTAAGGGAAGAGATGTAAATATATTATTTATATTATGTCTATTTATTTTATGATGCATAAAGTAATATAAAATAAATTAGAAATATTTAGATTTAAGATTTAATATTATAAAAAAAATTAAGTATTATTAAAAAAAAAAGTGTTTAACTTATTTAAATGAGAAGCATGTATCATTTAAATAAATATTATTTAGAGTTGCAAATATGCAAGTATCAATTTTCTAATTTATTAGAAATCTTTAATGTAATATGTTTCTTATTCATACTAATGCAATTGATGGGTGCAATGTTTTGATAAAAATGAATATATAGATAAGATAAATATACAATTAGATCAAGGATAGATATATTAATATAATTAATATGATAAATAATGATATATTTTATATTTTGTTTGTAATATGTTATTTTAATTTAAATAAATAAATATTGAAATATAATAAATAAATTTTATTATATTTTTTTTAAACAAAACCAGGTATTTTTACAAAAGATTTATTTATTGTATATAGAAATAATCAATTATTGTATTTTAACAAATACAATATTTTATTTATATATAATTAATAAAACAAAAAAATTTACTTTGATATAATATATTAAGATAACAAATCTTTATTTATTAATGAAATGAATCATTTATTTTTTCTTCAATCAAGAGAATAATTAGATTAATTGAAACTTTTATTAAAACTAGGAGAATGTTAAAATATATAACAATATAGCAATTATCATTACACTAAATATTTCTTATTGCAGATTATAATTACCAATTCACACAGCATCCCATGTTGCACTTGCTCATGTTTGCTCAACTTCGCAAAGATACTTAAGACTGTATGTCTTTATGAGTATCTTTTGAAGTACAGTGGAAGTAGTAATCTGTTAATTTTACTCAAAGGAGGATGCCAGTAACTAAACGTATTCCATGCCCTTCGCGGTAAGTAAGTGGTTTACGTATTACATACTGTAGGACAAGAAAAAACAGAGATCTACAAATAGAGAGAGAGAGAGAGAGGTGACTTAATATTTTATCTTTAATTTTTTCAAATTCTTCTTTTTATATGATTCAAATTATATAATCTTTTTTAAAAAAGAATCTTCTTTAAGATCAATATGAAAATAATAATAACTATTTAAAATAAATATCATAATTTCTAAATTAAAGTTAATTATCAAATAAATTTTGTAATTTCTATCATTTTAAAAATAATAAATTTATAATCTAACTGATACCAATTATGTTACTGACATCCACCTTTAAAATTTAAATAACTTATAATTTAAAAAAAATATAATTAAATAAAAAAAATAAAATTAGGTACTTCCACCATATGAAAGTATTTGTAAAAATATTTATATTCATTATTAGGTTTAAGAATACGAAGAATATTTCAACATATAAGGAACATAACTCTTGTATCAAATTTTACAATGTGGTAAGAAAAGGAAAAGGTGGCAGAAATAGTAATCATTCATTTCTTTTAACATTTATGATCATATTTTATAATAAAATTATTATATATAATATAATATTATGAATATACTGAATATACAATAAAAATAATATTAATTATTAGTTTTGCTATTAATTATTAAATTATATTCTTCCAGATCTGACGGTGGTAGCAGTGAAAGTCCATTACTTGTGGAAGAAGGAGAAACAGTTGGTGCACCTCACAGTCCTCGCAGCAAACATAATCACAATCATTCACATGCTAATCCTCATAGGTCCCACAGTTATCGTCATGAAAAACCAAAACAATTAGTAAAATATGGAGAATTAGTTATTCTGGGGTAAGAAAACAATTTTTTTTTTCTTACATTTTAATGAAAATATTAAAATAAAATAATTCAATTCAATATTACAATTCTAGTTACAATGGATTCCTGCCACCAGGAGATAGAGGAAGAAGGAGAAGTAAATTCGTTTTATTTAAAAGACCTGTTCCAAATGGTGTAAAGCGCAGTAAACATTACATCGTTAAGACACCTCATAGCTCTCAAGCTATTCTTAATACGAAACAACACTCAATTTCATATACTCTTTCGCGGACACAAGCCGTTATCGTCGAGTATACCGAAGATGAAGGAACAGATATGTTTCAGGTAAATTTAATATTTTTTTTTTTTTAATATTGCGTTATATTTATATTATTATTCTATAATATATGTGAATAATATAGGTTGGACGTTCTTCCGAATCTCCTATTGATTTTGTCGTTATGGATACGTGTGCAGGCGGAAGCGATGGTTCTAACGAGGGACGCGTCGCTCAAAGTACAATTAGTAGGTTTGCCTGTCGGATCTTAGCTGATCGATCAGATCCTAGAATTGCTAGAATATATGCTGCAGGTTTTGATAGTTCAAGAAATATCTTCTTAGGGGTAATATTCTTTACATAGTTATAAATTACTATTTCTATAGAATTATAAAAAGAACATAAAAATTGATCGTTTTAGGAAAAAGCAACAAAGTGGCAAGAAAATCGTGAAATTGATGGGCTTACAACAAATGGCGTTTTAATAATGCATCCGCGAGGTCAATTTTGTGGCGGTGAAGCGCAATGTGGTTTCTGGAGAGAAGTTAGTGTAGGTGGTGGAGTTTTTTCGCTAAGAGAAAGTCGAAGTGCCCAGCAAAAAGGAAACGTCGTAGAAGATGAGAATAACATTTTGCAAGATGGAACTTTGATCGATCTCTGTGGTGCCACATTACTTTGGAGATCGGCCGAAGGTCTAGCAAAATCACCAGTAAGATTATAATTTTTTTTAGAAAGACTATAATTTTTACATTCATGAAAACTGAAAATAAAAAAAAAATTTTATATAGACAAAACATGATTTGGAAGAATTAGTTGATGCTATAAATGCTGGAAGACCACAATGTCCTGTTGGTTTAAATACATTAGTTATTCCACGTAAAGCAGCTACAGACTCAACACAACAACAACCATATGTTTATTTAAAATGTGGACATGTACAAGGTCTCCATGATTGGGGTCAAGAAAAAGATAAAGCCACAAGAAGATGTCCAATGTGTCTGGTAGCTGGTTCAGTAGTTAAACTTTCTATGGGAATAGAACCTGCATTTTATGTTGATTGTGGCCCTCCTACTTATGCATTTAGACCTTGTGGACATATGGCTACAGAAAAAACTGTTAAGTTAGTATTGAGAATACTATAATACTTTGTTTTTCATCTGTTTAATAATATATATTTATAATAGGAAAAATATGTGTTACAGATATTGGGAAAAAGTTGCAATTCCACATGGTACAAATGGTTACATTGCAATTTGTCCGTTTTGCGCAGTCCCCCTTGAAGGAACACCAGGATATGTAAAACTAATTTTCCAAGATAATGTAGATTGAACTTCGTTTATTATAAGATCGTGAGTATGTGTAGAAATCATTAACTTCTTATAAAATGCAAGGACTATTGAAATTAATAAAATGTAAATAATCTTAATACGAATATATAACAAAGTTCTGTCTTCTTCCCTCAAACGTAAATTTAAGCAAAACTTTTGTATGTACAAATAGCTCTGCAATAATTATTATGTACATGACTCTTAAAATAAATATCCCTTCTTAAACAGTATTAATTACATATATTTTATCATTAACATTTTTTAATATCTAATAAAACATTTTAATATATCATATTTTAATTTATTTGTCAATTTTTAGAAATTTGAAGCTTTCACAGCTCTGTATCACAGTTATTATTGTTGTTAAGGATTTCGCGTATAAATCTTGTTCTTTAGAAAAAAATTTATGACGTTTCATAAACTTCTAACTGTATCTTTTAATTTCTGATAAAAGTGAGTTATAAAACTTATGAACCGTTAAAATTTTTATTCTTAGAAGGCAATTTATAATCGAAACTTTTTACAGTAATAACTCTGCTGTTTTTTTTTGTTTTACGAATTAACTTGTAAAATATAAGGTTATGAGAAAATGCATGATTGCAGTATTTTGAACCAATAATTATTTAAATGTATATATTTTTAGATCATATCTTCATTTCTTATGCTTATATAATAATCACATAAAATCATGTAATCATATTATAAATATGTAACATTTTCAAATATTATGGATTTATGCTTGAATTATTCTTATGTACATGAAATAACTAGATTTAAAAGTATAATCGATATATCAAGATCAAATAGAATAAGTATATTAGTATATTAATATCTAATAAATTCATTCCTGTTTTTACACTGACAGGTGAATATATCTAATTTTACATAAAGATATATTTCGAAATATTGATATTCTCAATAAAGTGTGATGGACATAATGTACAAATCTTAATTTATATTGAAAAAAAATCTCTATTGAAAAAATGATTCTGCAAATATTTTGTTTCTTTTTGTTCCTTCTTTTTCTTTTAAATACATTGTGCACAAATAAGCACGTGATAATTCATACGAAAAAAAAATGATTGAGCATAATTAAAAATAATAATTAATTTTATCTTTTTCGATCATTAGATCCACTATGACGAGAACGGGATCGACGGTTACGGCTACTACTGCGTGAACGTTTTGATCTGAAACAAATCAAACAATCATTCTTAGCAACTAAAACTATAAAAATCTAATTATGTTTTATTTGTTTACAGATTTCAATTTTGATAGCAAAATGTTATTTGAATTTTCACACGAAACATTTATTATAGAAAATATTAGAATGTAAATTTTCACGATTTTTACCTTTTTCCACGACTGCGACTTCGAGAGCGTGACTTTCTCCTATCCCTATCTCTCCGTTCGCGGTCTCGATCTCTATCGCGATCACGATCACGATCACGATCGCGATCACGATCGCGATCACGGTCACGGTCACGGTCACGATCTCTGTCGCGATCACGATCACGGTCACGATCACGTTCGCGATCGCGATCGCGATCTTTGTCTCTATAAGCCAATCCTCCACGTCGGCTATCACGATCACGTTCACGATCGTCTCTATCTCTATCTCTGCGTCTATCCAATAACGATTCTCTTTTTTCTTTGCGTCGTTCTTCGACGGTTTTTTGAAGTTCTGCTAACTTTTCTCGAATCTTGATAAAGCCTAGATGTAATTTTCCACCGAAATGATCCGCTAATCGTCGATCATTATCATGAATTCCAAGATATGCGCTGCAAACCTCGCAAACTCTTAATTTTTGTTGTTGATAACTGGATGCAGGCATACTATTTCGATATTCTTGTTCAGCCTCATTTTTCTTCTTTCGTAATTCGTCAATCTCACCCATAAGCTTCATGGATTCCTCAACAAAGCCTTCTTCGCCAAGTTGCTCGGCTTTAGCCAATTTTTTGCCAATTTCTTCAGCGAGTACATGAACGTTATTCGCCTTTGCCGCTACTTCAGCGCTAAGTTCTTCTTGCGTTTCCGCGAGACGTTGTTTTGCTTGTTCTGTACGACGATCGCAATCGGCAATAAAATTTTGTAAATGTTCCATAGCCTTGAAATATAAAGAAAAGTATTCGCAAATTATAAAATAAGTTTTGAAAAATATTATAAAATTTAAACTTTCCGTTTAAACTGTCCAATTTATAATATATTTGATATTAAAAAAAAAAAAAAAAAAATACTCACATCGATGTCGTAAAAATGGTCCTTCTTCTTTTGTGCAGCCTCATAGTCAGCCCGTAGGGCCAAGTCGTGAATCTGGGGGCATTCTCCCAGGTCCATGCGCTGCGATTCACAAACCATTTGATATTAGCTTATTATTATATTCAATTTCAAGAAGCCTCATTGGGTTTATTTTATATATATATATATACATATATATACATATAATCCCTCCCGACTTGTTTTATGAAAGATTATATTACGACAAGAACAAGATTCTCAATTGGCTGTTCCGTAAATAGAAACTAAACTAGTTAAATCTTAGATAAAATTAACTAAATTATTTAAAACATAACAACGGCAGAAATTAAAAACCCTAATTATCTAGAAAGATACGTGTAAATATATATTTTTTTCTCCTTCTCTTTTTTTTTTTATTTAGGTATAAGAATATACAAACACTTTCGATATAAATATTCGAGCTTACAAAGTAATTATATCTACGTGTATATATATTTTTATTTAAATCGAATAAATAAATATACTATTATATATTTATTTATTCATACATATATATACACGCATATATACTTACATTCGACCAATATAATATTATCATTATATTTTTTTCTCTTTTTTGTTTATAGACAAAGTAAAAATGCAATTCAATTTACAGATAAATATTTTGTTATGTTCACTTACAGAGTGGTAACACCTCTCCGCCTGACACGACAATGCGATGGCAATGAAGCTACAATCAGCACACACCTTAAGTTCATATGTTCAATGGTCTATGAAACAACTTATAGCCTAATAGGTTTATTATACTATATACGTAGAACACGAAATTGCCATATGTGAATTCTAGACGATTTAGAAAACGAATTCAATACGTACATCCAATGTTGAAGAAAATTTTTCTAATAAAACTGGCGCGTTGTATAGTTCCCCTAAATAAATGTCTCTCTCCCTCTCGCTCACTGTTCATGCCACTTTTCACTCTCTTTTTTTCTCATGGGTAATTTTATCGCCTTGCAAATTGCCAAAATAAACGCTTAATCATTAACGATCATTGTATAATTTTTCTCTTGATTTTAGTTTGTCTCTGTCTCTGTTTCTCTTCCTCTCTCTCATTCACTCATTCATTTATTCGCTCAATCATTCATTCTTTCTTTTTTTTAAATTATCATTATTATTTTCAAATAAAACGGAGATTTAATAGATTTAAAGTTTTATGTGAATATAAACTGAAAGGAATACTATTGCGCGTTACAATAATATGCATTATGATTAATTTCATACATTTCAATTCTACATACTTTCCCTAATGATACACATGTTTGAAAGAATGATAAATTGGAAAATATTTGAATTTTAACATCACAAGATTAACATAAACTAAAACCTCGATTGAAGATTTCATTAAATTAATCGTTTACATTTTTTTTTTTTTTTTACAAATTGAAAGTTAATCAAAAAATTTTTTGAATGAATTGTAATAGTATTGAAACTTATCCATCTATATGACAAATTTACATGAATTAACCAATCGAAGTTTTATTATATATTAATTAATTAAAGAAGACAAATTTTGGTTTTAAAAAAGAAATATTTACAATTCCGAGACTCAATTCTTCAAAAAAAAAAAAAAA
>NW_025223857.1:1923784-2085002 GCF_014066325.1 Apis laboriosa
TTTTTTTTTTTTTTTTTTTTTTTTTTTTTTAATTTACTTACAGATCACTGCTTCATTTCCTGTACCCATTATATCTCCGAGGATGAATACGATTTTCACACATACTTTCAAAGTAAACTTCATTTCTACCTGCCGTAAACGGCATTATTAGTAAGAAGCGACAATAAGACATCGTCTCATGAATCAGCATGACGCTACTCACCAACTTTATACAGGCCTTTCGGGGTCTCGGAATTAATATTCAACACTCAGCCTCGCCACCGTTGACCGGTAGAGGGGCTGAGGTAACCGCTCGCCTTTATATATTATTAATCAAATTAATATACCTAGTATTTGAATTATGTTAAGAGATAATCAAATTGTAGAATTGTAATACGTACGTCCTCTTCGCTTTTCAGTACTTACAGTAACGCGCATGTGAGAGCGAGAAGTACAACACGACATATGAGCGGACAATACTCGCAACAATATTGTACAATGGATCTGATTGGAATTGCTTTTTCCAGAGACTCTGGAAATAGAACTGTAGGTACATTGACATTAGTGAACTTGTATATTCGTCATTCTCGCGAGTATTTGCCAGAAATATTTCGTTTTTTTTTTTTTTTCTTAAAAATTTCTTTGCATAATTTTTTTTTAATTTCAAATTAATATCTTTAAATACTTCGTTTTATTTATTTATTTTTTTCTCTTGTATCTTGTAAAACTGTTTATAATATATTACCCTAATAAACCTAAGCGTAAAATATTAGAAGGGTGCTTGCTAACTGCGATAAGAGACGCCCTCCTATGCACCGAATGCTAGGCTGCGAGTCTCCTTTTATTAATGTCCCTGAACATGTAATACTTTCAAGCAAATTCTTTAACATAAACTAAATAAAATATAATTCTTTGTTCTTTTTTTTTTTAATCATCGAATGAAAAAAATTACAAATAAGAACTAAATGTAACAATTCCCTACTATGTGACATTACAAACACTTAATATACACGCTTTATATTGACTCGCATTTTCAATGGTAAGAAATTTTTAACCACAACGGTATTCACGTTTATTGCATTTGCTGAAATTAAAAAATAAGATAATTAAAAATTTTTTTTAAATAAGTTTTTAATAATTGCTTGAATAAATGTGAAATATATTTGAGCTGAAAATGCAGTTACTCATTTAAAACCATTTTTTAAAGAAAATTTGAAGCGAATATATAACATATAGAAAATAATTTGTAATGTCGCCTTACTACAAGTATTTTGGCGATTATAAAATCGAATAATAAAAAAGAAACTGAATTTTCAATTTTTTTAACAAACACCCTTTGGACCAATTCGCACAAGATGACAAAGAAATGCGCGAAGCAGTACTATAAAATACTATTATCTTGTTGATAAAAAATCATATTTTTACTATAAACATAAAATATTTGCTTCTATATTAACCGTATTTACATCATTCGAAATTTCCTACATGTATGTTTCATGATTGTATGGGACTATTTAAATAAATATAGTTTTTTAATATATTTCTAGGTTTCACGAAGAAAAGAAGTGAGATGGATTTGAAAAATATTGGGTTCTATATTTATAAAATATATTTTAGGAGACAATTAATATATTTAAATTAACTTCTTTATGCAGATACATATTTATGTACAAAATTTATTATTTATAATTTACTGTACCATGAAATTTTATTTCATAAACTAATGAAATTGATTTCAAAAATAATTTAAGATAAGTAATGATATAATATGAATAAATATTTTAAACCAAAAATTAAAATATTCTATATCTCATTTTCTTCTTTTAAAAAATTTAAAGGGCTATTTCTTGTTTATCATTATTTGCTGCCCCGTGTTGCACTTCAACGCCTATCTGGTGTGAATTGATCGGAATCAATTCTCCGAATATATCACACAAATTTCATCCTAGTATTTGTATATTGCAAAACTGAATTGTATTGTTTAATTATTTTGTATTTTATATAAAATCGATCAGACCAATTGGCACTGATGAAAAATAACATTATATTATGTATAATGTATTTTAAATTTTTTCCTTATACTATATAAAATTATAAAAATTGTTATACAAATATAAAAAAAAAAGAACTGTCAGTGTATATATATATTTAACATAATACATAAATAAATAAATATATATATATATATATATTTAAATAAATGTTATTAAACAAAAATACTTTATTCAAAAAAATTTCGCAACCAGACTTATTTTTGAATAATTTGATAAAAATTGTAATTCAATATAGTCAAATAATTTCATAGTTACACGATTCAAAATATAATATTATATAGATTAATATAGATAATATTACAAAATATATATATATTGATTTTTTAAAAAAATAAAAAGAACAATAAATGCATAAAAATAATAAAATAATTTTATTTTATTAAATTTATCAATATACAATCATCAAACCAATATATTTTTTTTATCTTTAAAAAATATAAAATATCATTTAAATATGATAAGATAAATTGAAAAAAATAAAAAAATGTTTAATAATATTAACTAATAGCACAATAAAAGATGATTATATGTATAATATGAAATATATATGTGTATAACTTTTCTTTCTATTTTATTTTATTTCTTTCTATTATATATATGCATGTACATATATACTTATACATTTAGTGCATAAAATATATAAAAATATAATATTTTATATATATAAATGTTAATATAAATTCATTGATAAGAATAATTATTTTTTCATTAAAGATTCTATAATAAAATATAGTATTTGTTTATTTATATAAAATTATACATTTTTTTAAAGATTCTTAATTTATGTTTATTTAGTGAAAAAATAAAATATGAAACTAAACTATACTAAATTATTATTACTAAAATTATTATAATAAAAATTATTTATACTTCATATATAATCAATGATATTATTTTTTTTTTCTACAATAAAAAGCTTGGATAAAACATATAATATCTAAAGCTATTATAAGTTATATATGTGCAAACCAAATAATATTAATGTAACAACTATTTCTAATTATTTTTGTTATATATCATTTTTATTTTATATAAGTATAAGAAAAAACCAAATATTTGTAAAATATTAAAACACAAATCATAATTTAATATTAAAATACTCATAGTTACAGATTGTTACAGATTTCATACATGTGATTTATGTTTATTTTTAATGAATTAATAAATATGTATCTTGGCAACATTGCTATTTTGCAACATAAAAAAGAAAAAAGAAGCAAATAAATTTACTAAAAAGAAAAAAAGCAATTGAATCGTGTAACCAGAATGAGCTGAAAAAATGTAATAGCAAAAAAATGAAACATGACATCACTAGGTATTGATGTCTGATTGCTTTTATATTAATATAAAGAAGTATTAAAAGGGAAATACAAAAATGCTCTACTGTAGTGCAAAAGTGCCAATGGTATGTCATCGATATTCAATATGTAATAACTGAAACAAACTCACTGTTGATGATAAGATTTCATGTGGACAGCATGCCAGCAAAAAGCTCTTGCAGACCTTTGGATCCGAGTACTTCACTTGAAATTTGTTATTTTCACCTAAAATTATGATATATTTATTAATAAAATAGATGAATATGTAAGTAATGATGAAAAGTGTAAGCCACCATCTTGTATTTTTGTATGAAAGATTTCAGATAACTGTAAATAATAAAGTTACAAAAAATAATCGTGTTTCTATATGAAATGATAATACATACCATTCCGTCCAGTTCCCATCAATTGGTCGAGCATAGCACGCATTTGATCGTGAGCAGTCATTTTTTGAGAGAGTGTAATATTTCAAATGCACTGTCAAAAATGGGGGTGAGCAATCAGCCACGCCGCTAGCTTTCGAGTTTCGAGTTATTGTCCAACTCGTATTTATCGATCAGAGAATCGTATACTACTAATCGTATGCGCGTGATTCGTACAGGTCGTTCTAGAAAATATATAAAACTTCCGTGCATATAACTTTGCGACCAATAATATTTTAGATTTTATACACATATTCAAAACCTGATTTTGATTGGTTATCATTTTATTAACAATCTCATAATTTAATAATTAAATTATTATATAATAAAGATTAATAATATATATATAATATAATATCCTTAATTTAATGCAAAGCTTTTAAAAATTATATATATCTTATTAATTTTTAAAATTTTTGTAAAATATACATTTGTATAACTTTAAGTTGGTAATGGATTAATCAAATTTTCCGTATTTCCTATAAAGAAAATATAGATAATAGTTCATATTCAAAAGTTAACAATTATACAAAAAATGTAAATTATAAAAAAATATTTTAAATATATTTTGATATTTAATTGCAAATAATATATGAAATATCGAATAAAAATATAAAAGATACAATTACATATCTATAATTAATGCAATAGTAATACATTTCACCTTTATCTTAATCATAATCTAGAGTTATTGTGAATCTAGGGAGTTTAATTAGCTATATATTCAGTACTCTAGTAACTCTATTGCGCGTGTGTAATACGCGCCGGGGGTGGTTAGTCGATGGTTCGGTCTACGAACGTGAAAAATTGTAATTTCAAGCAAGATCTGTTTAATATTATTTGAGTGATTTGTATCGAAAGAGGCGATATCGTATATTTTTTTGTTTTTATTGAAAATTTTCCGGAAAATAACGTTAAGATAAGACAAGCGTAGTAGAACCAATTACAGAACTGCAGCGTACAATACGCACGCGGTGTCTAAAAATGGCGAAAGTGTTTCGCGCGGTGACAGTATCGACTTTGTCAAACAATGGACAGTCAACAGCAAAATTTAATAAGCCGGTCACGCTTAATATCAATTATGATCCACAAGGTCTTAGCATTGAATTCCTTGCAGGTACTTATTTGTCAATAAATAATTAATTACAAATTATATTATTGTCGTTATGAAGTAGACAACATAACCATACTTAAATAAGCGTTTATAATCTTTCTTTAAATTAAAATTTAACAACAATTGTTAGTATATATGATTGTTGAAATTTTTTTAATTTGTTATACAAGAATATATAAAAAATAGAATACTATTAATATTGTATTGTTATATTTCTCGTTAACTATTTAGTTGAATATACAACGTTTACGATGTGATTATTCTCTTATATAAATATAATTTTCATTTATAATAAATATTAATAAATTTTAAATAATTTAATAATAAGTAAATCTTTGTTTAAACATTTGGAATTATTCTTTATATTTCGAGAAAGAAAATCCATAACGTATAATTGTTCGTTTATTGTTTTTAAATTTTTCTTTATAATTTTTACCAATTTATTAATATAACAATTTAATAATTTAATTTTATCATAAAAAAAATTTTATAATAAAAATATTTTAAATATAGAAAGAATATTTTAAATAATTTTAAGAAGATTTTAAAAATATTAATAATTCTAAATTATTTTATGAATATTAAAGATATTTTTTTATATCTTTTATTTTTCTCAATAGGAGACATAATCGGTAGAGATAAAACAACATTATTAGAATTCCCAGTAACTCCTAGTACAGAATGTTCTAGAGTTTCATCTAGAAGTTATGTATTCACATTTGATACAGATAGTTTACTTATAACATTTGCTAATGAAACAGGTGAGCTAATAAACAATTACATATTTAAATTGTGCTATTTAATCTAATTTTTTATATAATTAATAACATTTTTTTAGATTTTAGAAATTTTCATTCACAAATATTGAAACTAAAAAATGGCAAGGGTATTTCTGCATTTAATGAAAGGACGGAAGAATCTTCAGCTATGCAATATTTTCAATTTTATGGTTATCTATCCCAGCAACAAAATATGATGCAAGATTATATTAGAACTAGTACCTACCAGCGAGCAATTCTAGGAAATCTCTCTGACTTTAAAGATAAAGTTGTATTAGATGTAGGTGCAGGTTCTGGAATATTATCATTCTTTGCAGTTCAAGCTGGTGCAAAGAAAGTATATGCAGTGGAAGCAAGTAATATGGCAAATCATGCAGAACTATTAGTTGCTGCAAATAATTTATCAGATAAGATTATTGTTATAGCTGGTAAAATAGAAGAAATTGATTTACCAGAAAGAGTAGATTGCATAGTGAGTGAACCAATGGGTTATATGTTGTACAATGAAAGAATGCTTGAAACATATCTTCATGCTAAAAAGTGGTTAGTTCCAGGTAAATATTTTACAGTTTTTCTTTTTTTAATTTATTTACACCTGTTATAATAGCAACAGTTAAATAATTATTATACAGGTGGAAGAATGTTTCCCTCTCGAGGAGATCTTCACATCGCACCGTTTTCCGATGAAAATCTTTATATGGAGCAATTTAATAAAGCTAATTTTTGGTACCAAACATGTTTTCATGGTGTAGATCTTTCAGCAATGCGAAATAATGCGATGAAAGAATACTTTAGACAGCCAATTGTTGATACCTTTGATATAAGAATTTGTATGGCTAAATCTATCAGACATATTGTAGATTTTCAAACTGCTAATGAGACTGATTTACATAAAATAGGTGAAAATTTGTATATTGTATATGATTTTCATAAAATATATTATATATAAATAAGATATTTAATAACAAAAATATATTACTTCATTTTATCTATTCATTTTATCTATTTAGAAATCGATGTTGATTTTCATATATTGGAAAGTGGTACTTGTCATGGTCTTGCATTTTGGTTTGATGTTGCATTTATTGGATCAACACAACAGGTTTGGTTAAGTACAGCTCCAACAGAACCTCTTACCCATTGGTATCAAGTTCGTTGTCTTCTGGAAAATCCTTTGTTTTGTAAAAGTGGTCAGCTATTATCTGGAAAAGTTATTCTTATTGCGAATAAGAGGTGAAGTAAATTCTATAAGTAATAATAATTTAATTTATAAAATTTCAAAATTTTATTAATATAAAATATATATGTAATTTCATATAAAACAATGTTTTAGACAATCATACGATGTAACAATAGAATTAAAACTGGAAGGAACAAATATGGAAAGCAGTAGTAATACTTTGGATTTGAAAAATCCGTACTTTAGATACACAGGTGCAGCAGCGCAACCTCCACCTGGTTTAAATAATACCTCACCTAGCGAGTCTTATTGGACAACCTTAGATGCACAAGGTGCCAGACAAGCAGTAAATATGGTGAATGGAATGTCTGTGAATGGTTTAGGAGAAGTTTCTATGGACGCTACCGCGACAGTGAATCCCAGTAATTTACTTGCAATAGGTAAAAAATAGTTAAAAAAAATAACTTTTTATTTTAAGAATATAAAATAATTATTTTTTGTGTTAATTTAGGAGGCCAGCCAAATATTCATCCAGGTTCGATTTCAAGTACAGGTAGGGGTCGAGTAGGAGGTACAGCAACAAGTACACAAGCAGCACAATTAATAGGTGGTGGAATTACACCAAATATGTTTACATCTCCCGCTACGGTAAGTGTAAAAATGTCTTAATTAAATTATGAGCGAGCTAATCTTTATGGTACCAGAATGTACTAACATATATGCACCATATTCATATACAATATGTATAAATTTTTGCACCAAATTTAGCTCGCTAAATAATTAATAAAATTAAAGCAAAAGGATACTAAAGTGTACGCCTGCCTGCGTGTCTTTCGCGCTACAGCTTGGTGTTACTTTCCAGCAATCGCTGGTCCTTGGCAATACTTCACATTATCCAGTGAATCCCAGCTTGATGATTGGAGATTACGTGACACCTGGTAATGGCATATCATCTCAAACGTATCGACAATGATCAATGGTGAAATCATTTTGTACTGAATATTCCCATACGGCAAAACAATTAAGTGACCGCCATAGTACGAGCAGTAGCGAGGATATCAGCAACAATAATAAACAGAGCCGCAAGTTGGTGTTTAGTTCTCCAGCAAGTAAATTACGACTCTCATCTGCTGTTCGTATCTTAAATGCAGTTAATTTGGCCAATCTTAATACGAATATTGGTCACGTTAATGGCAATAGCAATAACAACTTCGCTTACTTTAATAAAGTTATTATTGGTTCTGGGTTTGGATTTGGATGGAGCGCTAGAAGAAATAAATCACAATGGGAAGCACGTTGGAGGAGAGTGCGAACCGTCCTCTCGTAGTTTTCATTGATTTTCGATTAGCCTTTATTCAATTGAAGTCCCTTGAAGATTTGATCTTCCAAATTGAGAAGTGCATGCTTGCCAAATGTACCCGAGAAAATAATATTTTTTAATGACAATACAGTTTACTAATGCGTAATATACGCAACAACTATTTTACGGAGTCCTGATACAATATCGTTTGTATATCAAAATCAGATTAACGAAAGCAACCGGAAGTAACTGCAGTTGCAATATTTTCTTCTTTTTGGTTCAATATATATCTTTTGAAAAGTTTCAAAGCTACAATGCATAGGCTTGATTGAACTTTGATCATAAGTAATTTTTACACAATATGTAGGTATACATAGCGTAATGACGTTCCGAATATTTCGAAAAGTGCAAAAAGCAATAATTCGTTAGAGATACGATATGGAGCACTCTGTGGCATTGCCTGTTATTGATATATTAGTTTTTTTAAAATAATTACATATAAAAACTACGTCCTTATAATTTTCATCTATTTAAAGCATAAAAAAAAAAAAATAAATTCTGTGAAAATTCCATATAGTTAATTAATTTCATTCAATTTCTGTACTATTATTTTTTATTTTTTAACAAATAATATTCTGTTAATTATTTATAACTTAGAAAAAAAAATTGTATATAATTAACTACGATCGACCGATAATATAATTTACATTAAAAATAAGCGAAAGAAGAATATATTCCAATAAAATGATGATAAATTATGTTGTGATTCATATCTAGCTGACTTACTGTATTGTATTATTGCAATGTACAGATATTAGAATAGCTTGTACAGGCACAATTTCAAATTTGTGACATTTATATTACATATCGGCCTTCGGTCAATAGGATTAATTCTATATTTTTAATGTACTTTTATTATAGTAGAATTCTACAGCCTACATATGTCTTATAGCAATTAATAATTTCATTGAGTAACTAAATTCCTTTTTTTTTTATTGAAAATGAAAAAAAATGGATTTTAATTAAATGACTATAATATTTTAATATTCATTTAATTTCTAAATTAAAAAAAAATGAAAGCAATTAAAGAATATGTAAAATATAATTTATTATTATGTATTCTTTTTTATTTTAAAAGATTTTTCAAATTCATATTTTTTTTATTTTGACAAATAATATAAATTGGACAAAATCCATTTGTTTCATATTTCAACTATAACAATTTTGTTACACGATGAAATAAAAATAAGAAAAAATTTTTTACAATCTCTAAGTAATAAATGACTTATTTAATTCTATGATAAATTAGAAATACAGGTAATCTTCTAATAATAGGTAGAAATTTGTAGAAATGAAGTAAATATGTCAATACTATTTTTTATATTTTTTTTTTACAATAATCTAAAATGTTTTGCTTTTTTTTTGTTAAAATTTAATAAAATATAATTTTTTCTTTTTTTTTTTCTTTTTTATAAAAACATAACAAAAACGTAAAAACTATTAAATCTCTTTTGTATTATTTTTTATTTTTATATTTTCCATTAAGTTTGACTCTACTTCTTTCTATAAAATACTTTGATCATTTTAAATTTTCCTATTATTAGAAGGTTATTTTTGTTTTTAATATAATTGTATATATGATATTTTTAATTTTTATAAGTTGATTTTATTCAGATCTCGGTAATAATGTTTAAGTCTTATTAGTTCCTAAGGAGTGCTCTTTATTTGTTATCTGCACAAAAAGTTGCTTTTTATTTTAAGATAGCTATCTTTTTATCTTTTGTACTTTAAAAAGTACTTTCAAGCTTAATGAACCGGTATTAGTTACACATTGCTCTCACAGAAAAGGAAATCACTTAGTTTAAGATTGTAACATTACAATTAAAATTTTAAAGTCTCAATATATAATATAAACGAATTTATTTTTTTATTTTTTATTATCATTATTATAAAGGATTTCCTTTATCCATGGGAGTGATGCTAATGTATAAATAACTTGCTAGTATTCTTTGATGTTTTTTTAAGGAGTGGTTATAGTTGTATGAAACATATAATTTTTTAGTGTATGTATTTAGTATTTGAGATAACATTGACTGCAGGCATTCCACAAGTGCTGATAACATTATAACAATTCGTTATTCTATATAAAACAAAAACATGTCTCTTCCAATCTCGTAATTTCACTCATCTCTTTTTCATTTTTTCTTTTAAGAAATTGAAAAACATTAAAAGCAATATTTAGAATCGAACGCGTACAAAAGTATAAGTTACCGTGTGTTTTAAGTTTCAATAGGAGAGACAAAAGATTGAATAAAAATAAGCATATACTTTTTTGATAGTTTTCTAGATATTGCTTTCAGTGTTAGCATGTGTACTTTTTAGTACATGCTCTATTTTCTCTCTTTCTTTCTCTCTCTCTTTGTCTTTCTCTCTCTCTCTCTCTCTCTCTCTCTCTCTCTCTCTCTCTCTCTCTCCCCCTCTTTTTATTCCGTTTTAGAAAATTTTTAAATGACTGAAAGATACAAAATATCTCAGGTAGCCAAGTGAGTTTGAAGAATACTGTTTTATATATTTTCTGCCATTTTTCAATTGTGCGCTCGAATTTCGAAAACTAATGATTACTATGTGAAACAGAAGGAATAAGTTCTTCCTTGTTAAAATGCATACTCTTCAAATTAAGCTTAGTAAAATGCTTTCATTGAGATAAGATATATTTGCAAGTAATATATATTAGTTTGTTAGCAGTGAAAAAGTTTGCGTGCTAAAAAGATTTATTATTATTCAATATGTCATTTCTGATATTCTACAATTTATAGTTTTCTTATAATCTGTGTGATACAAGAAAAGTTATTAGGAGATGTAGAAAGTATTAAGTATTAATTCATTTGCAACAGGATATAATTTAAACTTTATATATCTTAATTAAATAATTTTAAACTAATTAATTTATAAAGTATTAAATTCTATAGTATATAACTTTTGGTGACATTATAAAATTATATTTATTGAATTCTTCCTGTTGTTAATGAATTAAACAATTTTCCACTTTCTTTTAAATAGTCAAACATGAGTGATTTTTTTTAATTATGAATATTTTGTAACATGATTTCAATTCTTTTTTATACATTAAAATTTTCTAAAATAATTGAAACAATCTTATTTCAATATTGTTATGAAGTATTTATTTATCATTAATTGAATTTTTTATCCATTACAAATATATAAATTTTTGTGTTTAAAATTATTTATTAACAACTATGATTCTACACATCATTTAAAAAATATCAAAATTTTTATTTGGATTTTATGGAACTTTTAAATTTATAAAAAAAATATTTAATTATATATAACAATTTTATAGGTCTGTTTAGAATTTACTGTAATTTGATAAAAATAAATATTTGTAATATACTTGTAATAAGCTCAAAAATGTTATAATTTTGTTTCTCAAGCAATTGTGTCACTTATATATTATGTATAATTTGTATCATGCTTTATTTGTTTTAGACTGATTAAGAAAATGAAAATAGAAGTAAAAAGTGATTAATAAGTATACTCTTCACTTAAAAAAATTAGATACTAGAATTTAAATAAAGAAAATGCTCAGCTTTGTATAATGCATACATACAAAACTTATAAATTTGTATATGCATTAACATTCGTGATATATACAGTTTGCCTATGTCTTTTTTATGTATAATATATCTATATGTATAAAAGAATCATGTTTTACAGTATGATAGTTACAAAATATCTATCTTACACATAATTGTGTATTGTACTTCAACAAATTTCGATTATTTTACATTCAATATATTAAAAATTTATCCTGTAATTATTCTCAGGTAAAAAATGTCATAAAGTTCGATACTTACAGTGTGAAACGATTTACATTTGGATGATCAGGAAACCATTAAATAGAATAGAATCAAATTGAACATTAATGTGTTATACTAATATATTATAGTCTTTATAAGCTCCATTTAATAATACATCGAGGAAGAATTGTACACGGTCATTCAAGAATTAAAGGATTCATATTAAAAAAAGGAATGAACAAAATTCGATTTAATCTATTTACACTGATATGTTTAATAACAAATTATTAGAATGAATTATATTTGCTTCTATTTTAATTTGAAAATTTAATAATAGTTTTAAATTTCGTAAAATTAATAAAAATTAATAAAAATTTTGTTGTGAATTTATATATATATAATATATATATACAAAATTTTTAATTTCTAATTTTGGATTTCAAATATTTATAAGAATTGGTATATTCATAAATTGTTTCCTAATTCCTGTACAACATATCCTTAAAAAAAAGTATAAAATATTAAATATTTGTTTTTGTTTAATGTATTCATTTTTTTAAAGATTTTAATTAAATAAAATAGAAAATAAGCACAATATTTAAATAAGAAGCGTAACATATTAGAACAACCTAATATTTGCAATTCACTTATTTGTATAATATTAATATTTGTATTCTACCAATATTTCTACAGATAAAAGGAAAAAAAATTGCTCAGATTATTTTATTCAATCTGAAATTAAGTTCGAATAAACTTATTTACTTCATATTATTGTGAAATTCATTTATCAAACATACAACAATATAAAAATTATTTTTTTAAACTTAATATTTTTAAAATTACTTAATAGATAATGGATTTTTTATTTATGTTCCCGTTCCCTCTTTAAATTATAATTTTTATAAATCGATATATCGACTGATTTTAAAATATTGATTTAGCGTTAACTTCAGAGTGTTTCAAAATGTTTTAGTAATTACTAATATCACAAAAAGTATAAGGCATTCTAAATGAATGTGTTAAATTATAAAATTAAATTAATTATTAAACTATGATTCTTGAAACTTTTGACAGATATATATGACATTGAAATGATCGTTATAATATTTTATATCTTTGATTGAGTGCGAATTATTTTGTATAATTATAAATTTTTATTTTTTCTAAATCTATAAATCTTTATTTTTTTTTTATTTCATCAAAGAAATGATGAATGAATCTATGATTAAACTTATTCAATATTCACAAAAAATATTAATAGTAATAATTTGTTCAAGTATAGTAATATTATTTATTTATTTAAATCATGTACAACCTTACTATTTTATCGATGAGGTTTTTCATGTATCTCAGACTTTGCAATATTGTAGTAATAATTTTACACAGGTACGTTTTGATTATTTTTTACTTTTTGTAAAATAAAATATTATTATTGAATATTATATATTATATAATGTTATTAAATATTGTCTATGAGTATTCAAAAAATAAAATTATTTTAATTGAACATAAATCATTTTACAACTTGACAACTTAAAGACAAGTTATAAATTTTCTTTTATTTATATATATATCATTTGAAGTTCTTTTATATCATTAAATTATTTATTAAATATTAATAATTCTCACAAAAAACAATAATGAAAAATTATATTTGAATATATTTAGAGAATGTTATTTTCAGTGGAATCCTAAAATTACCACTTTGCCTGGTTTATATTTAATTGCAACTCTAATTTTATCACCTTTGAAACTCTGTAATATCTTTTACATGAGATGTATAAACTTGTTTGGAACATTTCTAAATCTCTATCTTGCTCAAAATATAATTAAAAAAATTTCAATAATTTATTGGAAACAAAGATGGAATGATTGGATGAAACTTATTGTGGCTTGTAATATTATGTTCTTTCCACCCTTATTTTTCTGGCATTTTTTATATTATACAGATGTTACATCAGTTAATGCAATATTATTGATGTTATTGTTACATTTATATAAACAATTTAAAACTGCAGCTTTTATAGGTATGTATAAAAAGAAATTGTAGAATATTACAAGAATATTAAATTTCAAAAATAGCAATTTTAATTATAATATACAGGATTTTTGTCTATATTAATTCGACAAACAAATATTATTTGGGTTGCATTTATTACTGTGGAATATTTATTTGATTTATTAGATCATAAAATAAATAAATTAATTTCATATGAGCAGTATAATTCAATAATTTATTTAAAAGTGAGTAAATTATTATTACAAAAAAAAAAAATAAGAATATTTATCATATTTGAAATTTATATTATTGTGTAATTTTTAGCTATTATGGAAAAGAATAATAGAAGAAACATATCATGAATGGAAGTTACTTGCAAAATTTATTCTACAATTGTGTGTACAATTGCTTCCATACATTATAGTATGTTTATTATTTGTTTCTTTTGTTCTATGGAACAAAGGAATTGTAGTTGGTGATAGAACAGCTCATATTCCTACTTTTCATATTCCTCAATTGTTATATTTTTCTATTTTTCTATTTTGTTTTTTATGGCCATACATGATTATTTCCTGGAAAAATTATTTTAAGTTTATTAGTAAACATTGGGTATTTGCAAGTTGTATTATTATTTTTTTAATTATAATTGTTCATTTTAATACTTTTGTTCATCCATATATGTTAGCTGATAATAGACATTATGTATTTTACTTTTGGAATAAGTATATGGGAAAATACAAACAATTTAAATATTTTTTGGTACCATTATACTCATTCACTTTGTATACAATGTTTCATGGGCTTAAACATTTAAGATTTATAACACAAATTAATTATATTCTTATGGTTTCTATAGTACTCATTCCACAATTATTAATAGAACCAAGATATTTTATCATTCCATATATACTTTACCGTTGTTTTATTAAAAAACCAAAAACATGGCAAATTATTGCAGAATCAATAACTACATTAATAATAAATTTTTTACAATTTTACATTTTTATCAATAAAGTTTTTTATTGGAATGATCAGCCTTATCCTCAAAGAATTTCTTGGTAAATTAAGGAATGATAAATATATTCAATTGTAAACATATTATTTATTTAATAAAATTTTAAAATATTTAAAATTTGCATTTTTATTTTCTTTCATTTATTTTTATTTTAGAATATTCATAAAATATATAATATTATATAGAAATATATATATATATATATACACATATATACGTAATATATATGCATATATAAAATAAAAATGATAACAATAAATTTTATAAATATTAAAATACTAGTCATCATTTTATCGTAAATACTTCGTTTTTAAATATTTTATTATAGATTCGTAGTATTAGTAACTAAATACTTTTATAACATTTCAATTTTTAACAATAATATAAAGATTTGAGATTCATAGTACAAAACTTTACCTTATACCTTATAGTAATATATGCAAATTTTTATAAATTTTTTTATGTAATTAAAGTTGTAATTAAAAGTTTTTATGTAAATTATAATATTTCAATATATTTCATTCATTTATATCAACACATTAAGCAATGAAGAATATATAAACAAATATATAAATTGTAAAATATTTGAAAAGGTTATTAAATGGAACCAAATATAACTTCTGTTAATAGTTTTAAGAAATGAGTGCTAGAAGACATTTCTTGTAATGACCAGAACAATCACCCTGTAAAAATATGATCATTAGATTTGATTTTTTATTTTCTTATATTATATTATTTATCTATTATATTATCTACTAAATATACTAACGGAAATAAAATCTTCCAGCGATTCATTATATCGCTGTCTAAATATTTCTTTGATTTCTCCCATGTCTATTTCACAACGAGTAACAACCAATCTGATTAAACGATCATCATCTGTACCAAGACCCTTCATGCTTTTATACAATTGTTCAGCAAAAAAACCTGCTCTATCTTTAACGCATTCCACTATAAATTAATTTTGCATTAATATATAATTTTAAAAATATATATGTAAAACAATATAATATTTATTTACCAATTGCTAAAAGACCTTTCTTAATATCACCCGAAAACTCGTTTTTGATTGCAGTTTCAATGCTGTTACCAGTAATATTTTCATATTCTTCAAATATTTGTTTCAGTTGTGGAACATTTCTTTGAACAAGTATTGAGTTAAATACTGATTCATCAGTTCCAAAACGAAGTTCACCTAAAATGAAAAATCAAAGTAATAATTTTAAAGATTTTGAAAATATGAAATATATCATGAAACATTTATATTATTACAGAAATTACCAGCTCTGAGAAGCTCTTTTGCATCTTCTATAGCAGATGCAGGATTCACATCGAATGATTCATCTCTATTAGCACAACATAATGATACCATTAATCGCTTGAAATTTCCAGAAGTATCATCTCTTAAATCATCCTCTAATGTTTTTCCATACACTAAATGAAAAAAAATATTGAAAATTTTTAATAAAAAATTTGTAATATTACATAACATTATCACAAATAAAACTTACTTGCTTCATAAGCTTGTTTAATTACACAAATCTCATGATTAGACATAGTACACAATACTTCGATAAGAACGCATTCGTCGGTACCAATACCTGCCATTGCATCATGCAATTCTTTAGCATAAAATTGCGGTAATGGCATCATCATAGCAAGAATTAATTTTTCGAAATTGCCCGATAATTCGGACTTTAAATCTTTTATAAGATCCTATTTTATTATTAAAAAAAATTTTAATTAATTTTTAATAATTGTTTTTCTATATTATATATTAAATTTTAATTTTTTACCTTCCCATATAAAGTCTTAAATTGAACAGCAATTTCTTGGCGTTGTAGATTACTACGATTGGCAAGTACATTAATAATAGCCTTTTCATCTGTACCAAAACCTTTCATTGCTTTCCTTAAAATTTCTGCATCTGCTCTGGCATCAAAATCATTATATGATATGACTGTAGGAGATAACTGTAACCCAAAAAACAAATCATATACAATATTTTTAATAAGGAAGTATTAAGTAAAATACATTTAGTATCTAAAGAATGTAGCCTTCTATATATATCTTCATTTAATCTCACCTTAGGCGCAAACTGATTTCTCCGGGGGGCTGGGGCTGGATGAGCTTGATAAGATCTATCCTTGTGTGGAGAATAGAATCCTGCACCCTGCCCCCCAGGATAGCTTCCGCTTTGATAGGAACTTGAATTATTTGAATAAACATTAGGACCAAAGGTATAAGGAGAAGATGTATTAAAATATTCTTTTGAGTCTGATATAGTCTGAAGATTTGGATAATTATAATTTTGCTGTTGTGGATATATTGTAAATTGATTTAAATATGATTGCTGCATTTGCTGAGGATAAGAAGAAGTCGACTTTTGCATAAGTAAAGGCATTTGTTGAGAAGTTTCTGGAGTTGGAGGAGGATATTGAGGATATTGATTAGGTATAGGATGACAAGGTTGTGTTGGATAAGGAGTTAAGACTTGAGAAGAATAAGGCTGTGGCATTCCAAAAGATACAGGAGGAATATTTGTAAAGCCTATGTTGTCACTTTGAGAATAAGGCGCAGCACCGGGGGCAGAGGGTGTGCCAGGTGGAGCCCCAAATGATGTTGGTGGTTTTACATTTCCAGGAATCACTGGTGGTGGTGGTCCCTTTGATAGTCAGAGTACAAATAGAAAATGTTACAATCAGATTTTCATATATACTCTGGAAAAAAGGCAGTTGGAAAAAAGGAAATAGAAATAAATAGAAGGAATGCAGGTCTTAGTTATTTCAAATAAAAAAGAATTTTGAATAAAATTGCATTAAAAATGCATATTACATTGCATATAAGATTACTGCATATTGAGAAAAATAATATCTACCCATGAGACCCATTTTCATATTTTTTCATTGAAAATATCTCATTTATAAATATTTCAATTTGTTACGAAATATAAAAATGTATAATATTACAAAAAAAAAAATTTATAATAAAAAAGAGAAAGTATACTTACTTGATAACCATAACTCATTTTGCTTGGTTCGCTGTAAAACAATCACTGGATACAAAAATCTATAATTAAAAAATAATTTTAATTAAATGTAATTAAAATAAAAAAAATAATGTCTCATAATCATTCTGACAAACCTAAGAATTTAATGAAAAAAAAAAAACAAACTTAACGATGTTCAACGAAAGCACTTGCTACGAACAATGGCAAAGAAACCGTTTTGATGTAACTATTGCAACTCTATATAAAGTTATTTACGCTACAAGAAGATTTTAAAGCTTACCTAAACTTTCGTAGAATCGTATCCTATAGATATTGACAATTTTATTTATATGGTATATACGATACTTGAACTAAAAGTGTATTTTCTATAAATGACAGTTTAAAAGAAATTGCTTAACGGAAGTTATAAAAAAATAATTTTTTACAATATAGTGACGTCACATTGACAAGTTGACGTAAGCACAGTGAATTAGTGAAATATCGAATCAAAGGAAACATGTAATTCAAACGCGATAATACTAAAATAAAATTTAAAATATTTATATATATATATAATAAATGAAATTAAACTTCTCTATATCATTTTTTAATATAGAGATATATCTATTCTTCTCTCTAATATGTTCTTCTTCTAAGAAATTTTTTTTTCTAGTTTTAATACTTTTGTAAATTTTTTATTTCGAAACATTCATATACAATTTTATTTATGATATTTCTCAAATTAGTATTTTTAAGTAATAAATTGTCGCTTTATTTCTTTTTTTTTTCTAAATTGTTGATGGATATTTTATGTCCAGTTAGTTAAACAAGTTAAACAAGAGAAACAAATTAAACAAGAAATTAAATAATGAATTTAGTATTAATGGCGCTATCTCACGGACAGACTAGAAGCTATAATTTAATAGGAACACAGAATATACGAATATTATATATTCGTGATGTCATAGATAAAAAGAATAACATTATAGAAAAAGAATAAAAAATTGATTGAGTACTATCTCTTGAATATTAAAAACGTTTTTCTCAAAAGTATTCAAAAGATGATGCTGATTCTTAAATCTTATCTTACTTTATCCCGTTTTTAAAAAGATATCTTTAACAGTTAAAAGATAGCGTTATTTGTCAATTCTTATTCTATTTCTATCTTTGTCTTCTTTATATTATTTTCTGTCTCTTTTTTATGTGTTTCATTTGTGACATTCTGAAGATGGCACTGATTTCAATTTTTTTACGCTATCTTTATTCTTTTCGTATAATATTGCTCTCTTTATCTATATTAATTTTATTTATTTTAAAGATAGCGTTGATTCTCCAATTTTTACTTTGTTCACTATTTGCGTTCCTTCTCTATGTTTTGGCGCATGATCACAAATGAATAGGATATCAATGGAAAACACTTTCATTATTTCTCTTTCAAAATTGTAATGCATCTTAATCTTTAATGTAAAAAATATAGATATTACATTCTCGGCTTTACAATATATCTCTTGTCAAATATTGCAAAACATAATATATTCTGATATAATGTCGTGAAATATAAAAAATTTTTTAAGCATTTTACCGAAAAACGATGTTATAGAAGATTTCTTATTGAATTTATTCTTTCTCTATTTATAATTATGATAATACATTTTGCTCATAAGTTAAACGAGAAAGTAAATAGAAAAGTTTAATATTATTGGCAACATTTTGCAGATGCTAAAGCTCCGACTTGATAATAGATATATAATATATAGTATGAGGTATTCATAATGACATAAAAAGCAGCATTGTGCGAGAATATTTCCTATTATATTGAAAATGCAATATTAATCAATTAAGCTTTAAAATTTCTGCATTTTTAAACTCGCAACTAGAATTTCAAATAATTTTCTTGTATAAATCTATAAAATTTGATAAAAAATTCTTGCCTATATTACGTTATCTTGTGAATTTGATAAAAATCTCATGTTTCATTTTTTTTTTCAATTATATTTTCACGATACAAAATTGTAAATTCAGACAAAAATTTTTATTGTCAGAAATTTCGATTTTATATTAAGAAAATATAACTCAAGAAGTAATAGAGACTTAAAATTTTTTTATTTTCAAGAATAAAAATTTTTTAGGAGTGTATTTATAATCAGTCTACACATATATTAAGAACACGGATTTTTAATTAAATTGTTTTCCGTGCATTTTTATATATATTCAAAATCATGATCTCTAATTTAAAGCTGTTTTTTTTATTTTACTATGATTAAATGTTTCATTTATTTTTTATGATTGTTAAAGTTATTAATACTGACGCAAAGACATAATTGGTACGAAGCCAACATTTTCTAACAACAAGTTTATTGCTTTCACGATATTTCAGTTTAATTAGAATACGGGCAAATTGCAGAAAACTGCAAACTTAATTTATACACGTTGTGCCCATCAACATTTTTACAAAATTATGTATACGCATCGACAAATTCTTACTAATATAAAAGTATTTGTAATTAATTTTGTAAGAATCATCCATATCGATATATTTAAACAAATTAGAAAATAAATTTGTTAATCTTATAAATTGTAAAAAAAAAATAACTATAATTATATTCGTTCAACATGCCATTCTTTATAATTTTAATCTTTATTTTGCTATTGCTGGACTAAATAATAATATTCTGGATGCGTGCAAAATTTAAACATAAATTTTAAATTTTTTTTGAATAATAAAAGCAAAGAAATTTGAAAAAGATTATTTGATAATTAAAAAATTTGTTTCAGATATTCTTTTCTATATTCATTTATATTATTTTGATGAATTAATATTGAGATGCAACTTCAAAAGATCTGTTTTTCTTAAAATAAATATATTTAAAAGTCATATAAATTAATATTTATTCATAAGATTTTGTTATAGATCTTTTGAAATGCTTTGTTGTATTTCATTTTTTTTTCCTATCTACGCATGCATTGGATATGATATCAAATTTGATGATTGAAATCTTTTTTATTGCAGATTGCGATAATCTTAATTTTATGATATTATTTATGATCTATTAAAAACCAGTGCACATAATATTTTGTCATCGCCTTTTTTCTTTTTTTTTTTTGTTCACTTAATATTATATATTATGCACATATAATCAATTTTTTTAAAAATAACAGAAAGTAATATGAAATAATAATATTAAAGAAACAATGGGTCTAATTAAAAATAGATCAAATTATAAAAACAAAATAATAAAATAATTTCCTACTCGCTATTTCGCATGATAAATTCATACATGTTGTTGTTTGATAGAAATATAATTTAAAACGATACTTATATAAGAATAAGTACAAAAGATAATTTGTATTCACTTTGTTACATTAAAAACTTAATGAATATTCGATGTATGATTTTAAAGAAGCAGTTGATTCATTAATCAGATACAAAATAAATACGTAGTTGCGAAGCTAGAACAAATGGAAAACAACTAACTTATAAAATAAAACGGAAGAAGTTGCAAAAATAACGTAAGAAGTTATACTGAGCAATAAAATTTTTTCTCTAATATAAATTTTTTTTTCTTATCATAATATTATCGCATCGAATAACTTTCAATTGAATCACTTTTCTCGCGCTAATTGGTCTTCATTTTATTAAATAATTATTGTAACAACTAAAATTTTAATATTAATTAAATATATTATATGTAAAATATCACTATATTATATAGAAGCATACTTTCATAACAAGATTAGATCAATTTCAATTTTTTTTGCACGTTAATTTTTTTAAAAAAATTTAAACTATAAAAAAAATTCATATTTTTTTTTCCAAATTCAATTGCTCAAGATTAATAACAAGCTTAATAAAAAAACAAAAACAACATTATAAAGATCATTTATCTACAACATTTCCTATGGAGATCTTAACAACTAACTAAACAAATTATAGCTTCTCTTATTTTTTCTAAGATTAACAATAAAAAAATTAGAAAAAAAAGAAGATCATTACTACGCCAATCGTACTTCACAATACTTCAGGCACTGAATCACTTTGTTTCGTACTTATTAATCGTTAAAATTAGATCGAACTCGAAAATGCAGTCGCTATCGACTTAACATCATACTATTTGTTGTTTTAATTTAACTAGGTTCGTTTCACCGTACAGTTTCATATCAAGAGGTGCACTTGGTTCGTTTTTTTTTGTCTGCGTATGCCAAGCGAGTACCTTGGTGCAATTATCGGCCAAGAATTCAATTTCTTTCGGTTCAAACGGTGCCAAACTTTTCAAAAATCCATCTTCCTCATATCCAGCTTTGAATGGCATCGAGGCATTTGGCCTTTGAAGCAGGAACTTCACGTTTACAGCAAAGCCTGCCATATCGACTGGGAATTTCCGACCGGCAATCCATCCATCGTAAAATCCGACGAATTTTTCGTTCTTAATAATGGGCGAACTTAAACCAAATTTGGTGCATAAACCGACAGGAAACATGGAGACTCGTTTTGTTTTACGTATCTAAAATATATAATTTTACTGTTTAATTATTTAAGTATAGTCACGATTAAATAACGTTATCTAAAGTAAATGATATAATTTTATGTTAAGTTTTTATATAAAAGCAAAAAAATCTCAGGTAATTTAAATATGTTTCGCTTTTTTTTTTTTACTATACATAAAATTATATCAAAATTATATATTTCTCATAGCCTTTATAATTTAAAGAATTTTATCCATATTATTATGTAATAAGAATATATTTGCAAAAATAATACTTCGTCGAAGAGTGCTATATCATAGGTATTGTCATCATCGGCGAAATAGAAGACGCCATTAGTTGCATTTGCCCTGATCCATTGTAAGCCACGATTCCGATTAGACACGCCTCGTGGTTTGGCACCCTTTTTCTGCTTGTACTTTTCAGGCATTGGAGCTGGAAAGAAAAAACACAGTATTTAAAAAAGTATTTAAAAAAAAATATTTAAAGTCGAACATTATAATACAATTCAATATACATAAATATACATTAACGATATATATCAATTTGCATAAATGTCAATATGATTCTACGTTTGTAAAAGCACGGTGAACATGCTGAGTATTACAATATTAAACATGAACTAACTAACAAAATCAATATGAAGCTTTTTCATCAAGATCTTTGCGGTTGTTTCAATTAATTTTCTGGTAATATGGTTATTGATCAACGAAATTAATTTTCATCGAAACTATTTATACATATCGATTCAGCAGTGTTTAAGATTTCGAAATTGCTTTCCTTTGATTATTTTGAAAAAATATACATGGTATACACATAATATGGCGTATAAAATAATAAAAATTAGTATTAAAATAAATAATTATTCTTAAATAGATTGTTCCCAATTGATTTTACTCACGATTAGATTTAATTAATGCCAATTTAATTTGCAAAATTCCGTTCTAATTTTTAATCTATTGAATTTACCAGTCAGATGCTCGAACTTCAATCCTGTTCGTTCCAATAGCCTCGTGACTTGTTTAGTGGCAACGGTCGCGTCCTCGATAACGAGCCAATGAACATTCTTTACCAACATCAAAGTATGCGACATCCTGGTGAGTTCCGGTATTTGTTCTGGCCGATGATACGTCGGCGTGATTATATACAACGGTTCCGGCATTTTATTCGAATTCATCGACGATTCTTGTCTCTCTTCGTTCAACGATACGTTTCGATCATTCTTCGAATTATTCTCGGATAATTCGAGAATATCCTTGTGCAAATGATTCGTTAACTGCTGCACTAACATCGAGGTTATGTCTGGGCTCAGCCCGTTCATCTCTTGAACTTTATACACAGCGCTTTTGATCTACAAATAGAGAGCAAATGTTTTAGAAAAAGGCAGTCGTGAAGTACGTTTGATGCTTTTGAAGATTTACCATTTCTTCCTTGAATTTAGACGTCCTTACGTAGCGCTCTACGTCTTCCTGGGATAGAACAGGGCTGTCTTCCACGGAACCACCCGTGTTGAAATCGGCGATCTGATCGAATCGTACGCTGGTTGATAAATGGTATTGGTAAAACACCACGAAAAGACCTATTAAGGCTATTACTCCCATTTTCATAGATGACTTCATTATACTTGAACCTGAAAAATAAGAAGATAAAATTAATAACATAATTAATAAACATAAGAAATAGATTTAACACATATTTCTGAAAATCTTATGTTGAATTAGAGAGTTACATAGAAAAAGAAAGAAAAAAAAAAAAAAAGGAATATTATCACCATGATATTTACCTCTAAACTGACAAGTTAATAATTTTGAAATTATTTCAAGCGATATATGTATATATATACATATATATATAGGTATATGTTTAGATAAATAATGAAAATCATCGAAACTATTCTCCCTTTCTTCTTTCTTTCAAAAATTGCTCACTTCGCAAACGAATGAGAGTAAAATTAGGAAATATAACATCCTCGTGCATTAAAGCTTTTATAAGACGGAAACGATAAGATATACGCTTCCGGCGATATGTATATATTTCTTTATGCAGATGAGATTTTGAAAAATTGTCACGTTATTAATTTTAATACATGATATTTGGTGGATTTCCTCTAATGATTATGAAATTGTAACGTTTTATATATTCGAATCAAGAATGCCAAACAATATCATGGTTTCGTACTATCAATATTTTAACAAGTGTTATATTTATTTATATCGCATAATTGAGTTAAAGGAATTAAAAAAAATTGAAGAATCATTTATATAATTTTTTATACATCAGATATTTTTTCCAAATAGATTTTTTTAATAATGATAACATTCCATTATGTTTACAATATTAAATTTTGAGTTCTAATACTGACTTATAAATTTTATAAATTTTCTTCAAATTGATACTGTGCAAGATAATGTTTTTCTAAATTAAAAATCGGAAAAAAGTAATAAAATGTAATGTAGAAAAATTAGTTATCTACGTATTTTCTAGAAAATTGTCAATGTTTTAATTTTTAAAAATGTCGGTTTTTATATATATATATTTTTAATAAATAATAATAAAAATTTTGCGAAATTTATGATTATATTAAGTAAATATTTATTTTTATTATCATTTTATAAATATTTATTGCGATTTTACTTTTTGTGATAGTCTTAATATTATTGTAAAAAATAATTTATATCTCGATGAATAATACCTATCCCATAACACTATAGATAATTTATTTTTTAATTCTGTTCTTATCTAATTTTTTTTATTTGAAAATTAATTTGAATTAATTTCTAATTTATCATTATTTTTTCTTCCAAATAGACTCAATCTCTTACATATATATAATTAAACTATTCCCATACTATTTATAAATATTAGATATCTTAATTATTTTTTTTTTCATTCCTTATCTTAATAATATAATTTTATTATTAATTCTAATTAATAAATTCACAAATATTAAAAAAAATTATTACAGGAAGATATTATAGATCTTCCTTATCAATAATAGAATAAAATGTTTTTTCGACAGCTGCGGATAATATCCAAAGCAAGTGTTCCATTATCTTATATTGCTAAACGATAAGAGAGAACGAGTGTAAAAAAAAAAATTTATCTTTTACACATAAATTTATTAATGATGACGGAAAATTAGACAAATTTATTTGCTCAAAATATCATTGATGATAGAAAGGAAATAAAATACACACAATCGTGATAAACGAAAAAAATTGTGTGTTGATAAAGCGTGGAGGTGAATTCCTTTATATTTGAAGCGTTTATATTTGAAGAAAGAAACATTTGTTAATTACTATTCGATCAAAATCGCTATGATTTTTTAAAACGCGACAAGACAAAAATATTCGGACGAATGAATAAATATTTCTAATAAATGTGTTAAGTTTTTTTTTAGTATTATTTATTTTGTCCAACTGCGAATCAAATTTTTGAAGAAGCACGAAAGCTGACAAAAAAGATCCATTGAACGAAATATCATTGATTTTATATCGTGAATAGCACATATCTGGAAAAGAGAATTAATATAAGAATAAGGTTTAGAATTAACATAAATTTTAAAGAAATAATTAAAATATGTAAGTTAGAGTAGAGATATTATTTCATTTGAATTCTAAATAAATTAAATAAAATAAAGAAAAAAATAATGCGTAAGCTTGTTACTCTTATTCATTGTAATATGATATGACTTTGATGAAAGTTAGCACATTTGTTACATTGCATTTGAAATCGCAAATTTGAGGTAAGAACGAAAAGATCTTCATGCGTAAAATTTTATACATTTTTTTTATAAATTTTATCTATAAAATAAATTACGATTCGTTAAAATTTACGAAAAAAAGAAAATTACTTTATATAAAAGATAAGTTTTGTTTTTCAATTTGCCTTTATGAATATAATCAAATAATTAAAAATAATTATTCTAACCTTCATTAATTCATTGCTGATGTCAATGTAACAGATATACAAAATGAAATATAATTTTAAGTATTGTTTTGTATCAACAATTTTTTTTTATAATAGTTGAAAAATAAAATTATAAATATCTGCAATTATCAAAAAAATAAACAAATGATTACTTTATTCGCATATATCAGTCACAAAAATCTTCATTTACCTATGTTACGTGTTATCAAAACTAATAAAAATTCTGCTTTTATACAATTTTATAAATATGTAAAGCATGATGCGTGAAACTTGTTTTTAATGATGTTTTTAATATCACTTTGAAGGAGTGAAATCAATCCTTAAAGTTTTTTTTTTTAATTTTGTTTAAAACGACATTACAGATAGAAATAAAACTTTAATATATAAAATAATTTATAAAATAATTATTAAATATTAAATAATATATAAAATAATTTATAGATTTTGTAACCTTGTGAAAAATATTTCGAGACAAAATTGTATTCAAAATATGCTTGAAATTTTGAAAATTTTATTCCTTTTAAGAAAGATTTTAGCTGAAAAAAATTTTAATGAAAATTTGTTACACATCGTTATACATAATAAATCATTTTTTTAAATATGCTTAATTACATATACTCTTCAAATAAAATAACAACAGTGGTTCAATAAATTTTCGCGCCAGAATGTAACATGATTGATAACGAAACAGACAAAAATATGTTTGCTTATGTTTTAAATCAAGTATACCTATATTCGTTTTTATCGCGAATCATATCTTTTATATACAAAAAACACTCACTTAATATTTAATTAACAAAGTTAAACTTAATTGAACATATAATTAAAAATAAAAAAATATATATATAATTAAACAAAATTAAACCAAAAATAATTCCGCGAAATATATATATAATGAATATATGAATGTATGATATATGATATAATGAAAAAAAGGGAAAAATGTGAGATATAAAAAAAGGCAATAAAGAAAATAATAATAAAGAATATAAAAATAAAACAGTCAATAATTAAAATGTTAAAACATGTTTCGAAATTGTGAAATTTCAACATGTGCGACATTACATAATTGAATTAGAGGATTGCAAATAGTCTACTAAAGGATCGATTAGACTTAATTTAGCGCCATGACAGACGTACTCGTGGCTGGAAAGTTGGCTAGCGGGACGGCACAGAGACAAGAGATATACTCTACTCGTACGTCTCATCTAATTCAACCTTTGATGATCTCAAACCTTTGGTGGCTTTTAAATTCTGGCGGTACACGTTGATTATGATTCTTGATCATAATCCTTATTTTATATTTCTATATCAATGTTTTGAAATTCGATCTTGACGTATCTTGCTTACTTTTTTCGTGAAGAGATATTAAATGATTTAATTTATAAATATATCCGTTTTGGCCAATGATGAAAATATATATGTTAATTTTATAATTTTTTCAGATAAGAGAATTCTATTATACTATAATATAATCAATCAGATATATATTTCTTTTGTGCTTTTTTTATCAGCTTTTCAATTATAATAATATATACTTGTTATAATTGATGTAGTGTGCAGTATGAACTTCGGTTGCGTATAAAAATAGGTCACATAAAGCTGCAATTCTCTAAACCCTTTGGTAAATTCTTTCAATTTAGTGGCGCCACTTGACACCGGTGAATTTCTGTATTTTTCAATATACTTTTGTACTAACGGAAAAACTTTATCTAGATTCAAAATATATTTTGATTATATTTAATGTTTTCCTTCCTTTTTCAATCGATACGAATTACAAATACGCACGATTAATCTGCTTGAATAATTATCAATTTTTCTTAATTTGCTTATTAATTTTTATATATAAAAATTAAATGGAAAATATAATTCCTATATTATAACCTTCTGCAATCGACTAATTAGACATCATTATTAATCTAAGCAATTCTGAATGTCCCTGTTATTTATCTTAGACAAAAAGTAGATTAAAACTTACCTGATAAACGGTGTTCATACTCCTTTCATGAGTTGTAATGGTTCTCTTTCTTTATGTAATTTGTATAGAAAATAGTTTACCGCACATTTTAAGTGTTCGCGCGTTTTTTTTACAATATAAGAAATAATACCACGGTAGCTATGACACTGTGACGTTTTCGTGATATGATGATGGTAAATCTTCATTAAAATTCGAAATTAGTGATTTTTTACGATCGATAACTATTCTATTGCGATACACTTGTATACCAAACCATAAAGTGTATGATGTACCAGATGTTGTTGCTTCATGATTTTTAACAACTGTTTTGTCCATATTTCAATATAAATTTACGTCTTCAATATATTAATAAAGAGCAAATCCATTTAACAACTGCAACAGATTCCATCGCTGCTAAATGACGTTTCGTCGAATCGTGTTTATTTTCCTTTGCGATGTAGATAATAAATTGACAGACAATCATGAGAATTTTAGAACATATGAATAACCAAGAGATCGCTCCCTGGAATCGATTTTCATGAATTTTCATTGTATTACGATTACGTTCGAAAGACCGGGTGACGGAAGCATATTGCCACTGGCATGAGGATGATCTATATTATAAAACATCACTGATTTTTTCTTTCACTAATCTGCAGCACTTTGATCGTTTGGCAAATGTATTTTTAGCGAGAAGTCTCGAACCGCTTTGAAACGTTGGCCACATGTCGTGCGCAAAATAAACCGATCAGTTTTCAGTTAATGACAAACCGTTTCGATGTTCTTGATAACATTATAGTCTATTTAATTACCTTCCTAATTGCATGTTTATCTATTGTACATTTCAATTGTGTTCTGTCAGCGAAAAGAGGAAACAATACACCTGACGTAAAAATCCGACAAAACGACGATGAAATGATACTCCTCCGTCGGTTAACACTGAACTGTTCCCTCGTTGTATTCCCCTTGTGCGATCCGTCTACGTTCGCATTATATATATAACCCCCACTATTTCGTTTCAGCTGGCGCAGCAGCCGACGCTGTCACTACTTGTATATGTATGTGTATATGTATACGCATATATATATATAATATATAATATATAATATACATTTCTATACTATCATGATACATATGCGCGTTATACTGAATCACGTGGAAGAATGTATTTGGCGCAGAGTAGGTGTTTCTATCGATCTTTCAAACATCTGCGTAGCGATCGTTTCTGATCAAACGATCAAACGATCAATTAGATTTGGATATTAAATACATTATAACTGCGTCATTGATTCAAGAAAGATTCAAAGGAAATATATTTGATTTAAAAATTATAAAATTTTTAATTCAATATAATAATGTACAATGATTAGTTTAAATTACAATGTAAATTTAAAGATATAAAAATTTTATTCGAATAGAATGATACAAACAGAATAAGTGATACATTATATGATTCATTTATTTTATTGAATATCTTCTTGAAGCATAATATCGAATTATATAATTATGGAATTATCGATTTTGCAATCAGATCATCATAAAAAATCAAATATGAATAAATAATTAAAGTAATATTCCAATTAATATAACTAATAATAAATTTATTAATTACAATATTTGAATTTATAAATATCTTTTTTGAAACTTTTTAACAATTTAATATAAAATGTTTAATAACAATTTATTACCAATTATTATTCTTGATTTTAAATCCACATCGACTATAATAAAAAAATAATGTAAAAATAAAATAAAAAAAAAAGAATCTTGCCCAAATGATAAAAAAAAAGTTTAATAGCATCATTGTTAAACATTAAATGTGAAGTTAAGTTACAAAATATTATTTAAATAGAAATAACATACTTTTACATAGTGATTTCAATAAATATTACCGATTCACCATAATGACGATTAATATTGTAAGGATTAAGTCCATACTTGAATTAAACAAAAAAGAATTGATCAACGAATGAAAATCGAATGATAAATCTTTCAAAATATATTAACTCCGATTTTCAAATTTCAATTTTTGATAAATTTATTTAATCAAGAAAACCAATGCAGGATTAAGGGTAGTAGATACGAGGGAAAGTTTAGTTAGTAAATCAATCGGTTTATAAGGTAGTTTTTCAAACTGTTCGTTATTATTCGTATTCAATAATAGAATAAAATCAATGCGAATTGTCTCTTAATTTTTGTTAACTTAATGTCCTCATAACAAGTGGAATCGATCGATAACCATGCTCGACAGACACCATGTGGTTTTCTCTCTTTCTAACCATCATTATTTCAACTATCTCTCGCCTCGTCTTTCAGGGACCGGAGTATTGATCCAACTGAGCAATACTTATACACATAGTGTACGTAACATTGTAAACGACCACGGTTGCCTACGAATCTTGGAAAGGAATTATAAACGACGTTGTCCGAATTTTCTTCTTTTTAATCATAGGTATGTACCATATATTGTTGAGGTTAAGATAAGTATAATGCAGAAATTACATGTGCAATTACTGAATGCGTTGCGTAAAGCGCTTAGGAGAGACGAGAGAGGGAAGGAAGGTCTAGAATAAAGTTGAGCCATGACCTATACAAAAACAGATCATTTTATAATTTCATACAGCAAATTTAAATCTATTTTAATCGATGGGGACTAAGTTAAGAATTTGATAATCGACGATTTAGCATGGAAAATTCTATTAATATATAAAATCAAAATAAGACGGTTTGTTTAATTATTTATATTCGTTTTATGTCACTCTACTCTCACTGAGAATATATTCTTTTATTTTATTATTGTAATTTCGATATTTTATAATTTTTTTTTCTTAAATAAATGAACGTAATTATATTTTAGTTATCTTTTGAGTACGTTGCAATTTATTGATATATAAATATTATTATGTAAATAACATATAATAAATATTTTGAAATGGAAAATATAATTTTATGTTGATTCGAATATAGTCGTTTGAGTCGTTTCATATATCGACTATAAAAATATGAAACAACTGGTTTTAGCAGTTTAAAAGTTTGTTCATATTTTTGAAAATAAATATGAAATTCATTCTACTTTGAGAACTAAATTAAAATATACAATTTTCAAATTGATACAGCGATAAAAGTATTAATATAATTATAATTTTCTCATTTCTAAATCAAAAAATATATTCATATTCAAAAATAAATATATAAAATAAATAATGCAACAATACTCTAAAATAATGGAATGAATATGAATTTTTAATAAAAATATCTTCAGTATCGATTCCTATATTTTTTTTAATGAAAAAAGTAACAATATAAATAATACAAAAACATTAAAAACATTGAAAAATCTTGATTCTATTTATAACAAATCTTTTAATTATCCTTGTATTCATTCAATTTTAGTACAACTGAAATGTTAGCTTATGATCAATAAAAAAAGAGAATTATCTACATTAATTAAATTTGCGCGTCTAAAAAAATATATTTCATACTTTTTTATGAAACTTTAAATTAATTAAAAAAAAGAAATACTTAAATAACAACACGCATTAATATTACAAATATTGCAAATTTTTCTAAAAGTACAAATTCTATTGTATTCATTCATGATATTTCTTTTCAGTCTTTAAATCTTGCACGATGCTGCGAATTTAATACAATTATATTAAAGCTAATATATCGATCCCGTCTATCTATCTACTTTGATATCGATTAATCAAAAATTAATTCGAATTATAATTAGAATTAAAAAATATTTCTTCACATATATAATGTATATATGATCTAATATTTTGTTAGTTTTCAGTAACTAAAATTATTATCGTCAATAATCAATAATTAGAATTATTACAAATTATTAAAAATAATTGTACTTGATCATCTGACGATCAAAATAGCAAGATTTTTAATGAAATTTCCGATATGTTTATCGATTTAAGTTTCATGAATGCATCCCTTTGCTCATCCATGCGATCTGACACAAAGCTTCTATCACAATTCAACGTTAGATCCGCTTCGACGGACATAGCGGTTGAAATAATCGGGACGCCAACACTTGCAGCTTCCTGGTACCAGGAACCAGTCATAATACAATCTTACCTGTAACGAAAATATATAAAAATATAATGGAATTAAAAAACAGTTTTTTCTTACTTTAAAATCCATAAAATCTATTCAAATTGTTCGAATCGAACCTGGAAACAACCCATTTCATCAACACCATCGCAATGATGCTGTGATCCACTATTTCGAGCTTCGTTTTCACCAGCACGCTTTTGTAAATATTGTTGATAATTTTGAAAATCGTGAACAGGTGGTGGTGAACCTGTAATATCTCTTAGACCATTGATTCTAGAGTTTTGGTTTTCTTCCACGAATGTATCGGGATAGAAAATTTCCGCTACTAGTAAGCTAGTCCATCTTGGTGATGATAGACATCCACCATCCAAATAATGACATCTTGATTGCCTATAAAAATGGTTAGATGTTAATAATCATTCGATAATAATAATTAATTATAATATTTCAATCTATATATATATTACATGCATCTGGTTACTTCAATAGTCTGTGTGAAATAACCCTCGTAAGGTATTTGAACTACATAACGCCAAACTCCTTGATAATTCTTGGCGAACACAGGTGTCGCGTATTCCACTTTAGCTGGACAAGGAGTAGGTGGGCCAGTGTACTCTGGTTTCTCTTGTGGCGGTGTTCGTTGACGATACTCGGGAGTAGAAGGCTCGTCACGACGCTCAGCTGCTGATGTAGCCAATGGCTCACCTTGTATAGCCTTGTACAGCATACAAACTCTTCAATATAAACAGGAGATTATAATTGTAGATACGAATTTAAATTAATTAGTTAGTTGATTTGATGATTGTTAATATTTGATAACTTACACTCCTCCACCGTTCTCGCAAAATTTACGACCATTTCTGAGAGTGTCTAACGCGCTTTCTGAATCGGATGATCGTTTACTTCTGCTTCGTTTCTCATCGGTGTCTACACTAATATTTGAAAAAAAAAATATATTTTATATACATTTTATAATATTAAAAATACATTATATAATAATAAATTTTATAAAATAATATAACGAGAAATTAAAATTTTTACATGTTTACTAACGAGTTTTGGAAGTACGAATGAACTGTGGCCACCTTCGGTAATGAATCATCAGCCTTGAGTATGGGCAACGCTTTGCTCAAAAATTTCAGCGTGTGATTTTTCAATAATGCACTATAAGAAAAAAAAAATGTAATAAATGTAAAAAAAAAAGATATAATATAGAGAAATTAAGATTTGTTACGAAAATTTTATATTTTACACTTACAAAGGATATGACGAACCATTGAAATATTGATTCATAGGATTCCGTGGAATATAACCCTTGTTAAGATCTCCACAAATATTGTGAATAGAAACGAAACCTTTTCCCTGTTTACCGGTATCTAAAATTTTTAATCGTTAATTTATTAATACATATACAATTTATATAAAGAAACAATAGAAAAAAATTATTTTTTAATTATTTCTTCCGTAATATTAACGTTACTAAAATAGCACATGTACCATAGCACTCTTTATCGCTGTCTATATAAGGTGGTGGCCTCACTTTAGGCGGTTCTGCATTTGGTGATTTAACAAAAGCGTAATATCCTTCTGGTGGTTCATTAGATTCCGTTGTCGAATCGACGTCATTTGATTTCGTTTGTTTCGTTTCCGGATGTTCATTTGCATGACACGTAAGGCACAAAAGTATCAGCTATAAATTTGATATTTATTATGTCATATTATTCTTTTATAATCGTACTTTACACTAATCGTTTATTACATCGTTCAATCGTAACACTTTTTTTTTCTCTCATTCATTATAAAATCATGAAAATCAGATGAGGCATAGTTAACCTTAACCTTATTACAGCGGCCGAATTAAAATCTTAACCTAAAACAAACGGAAGATCTGTCAGCATTTCATAGATCCAACAAGTTATTGTCTGCAACAAGAGGGAAGCATTATTCGAATATGAAGGGATCAACGGGATCAACGGGATATAAATATCACGTTGTTTGAACTAGCTTGTCTGTCAATGATCTCTCGGCTCTACACGTTTCGCTCTTACAAGACATTCCCCGTTAGTAAGATACCAAGGTGTATCGTATTCGGCCTTAACGGTACTCGGTCCACGCTCCATGGACTATTAATATCCGAGACTATAGTCTTGTATACTGACTGCCCCACTAAGCGTGCACGACCACTAGTCATCATTGCATTCTTTCGGCTCTTTAATCTTCAGGAATTTCGAGGATAAAAATTGTGACGTTCAATTATTATACTACGCAAGGTTTTAGTGATTAATCAAGTTATTAAAAAATTACTAATTTTGATTGTAGAAATTGTAATTATTTAGAAAATTATTTGTTTGATTTTTATGTTTAATGTTAGAATAATTCGAATGATAGAAATACATAGATTTTATGATTGTAATTGTGAATTTTCTTTATGGTTGAATATATAGAAAAAATTTGAGAAAAATAGTAATTTTTTCATAGAATAAAATCTAATTCTATTATAGATAATCCATCATTTGTGATAAATTAATCTAAAATTACATTTTATTAAATCAAATGTTATAATTAAAAGATAATATTGATAACAATTATTGTCAAATCTTGATTTATTTATTTATTTTCTTGTAACAGGACATTATATTGACTTTAATCAATATTATCTTAAAACGAATTCCAGAAAAAAAAAATAAAAATAATCATAACTAATAATCATCACAACATTTAAAATCACAAATAATTTTAAAGTGCATAAAATATACATCAGTTTGATTAATAATCATAATAAAATTCAACTAATTTTTTTTATATGCGATATGAAAGATATTAAAAAAGACGAAAAAATATATTTTTCCCGCATGATGTTTATTACGCATTTGTGTAACGGTATTACTTTATACCGGTTCCCTGTGATTACTGAATACGGGACCTTTCTATAATAAACATCAACTTACATTAAATTTATACAATTTTTTTTCTAATTTTGATTTGTAATACACATCAATCAGATATGTTCGACATATTTGTTTTGATAAAAATTATGTTTAATCAAATGTCTATTGAAATTGAAAACAAATAATTTAAAAAAAAAATATTGCATAAAAACAACTTTCTGTTGAATGATAAAAAAATATTTAAAAAATATATATATATTATAAAAATAAAAATTTTGTAATTGTTAATGAATAAAAATATGGTAAGTATAAATAATAATATATAATAAGATTCATAAAATATTTAGAAATAAAAAAAAAAGATATTTTGTCAACTCACAACAAATGTTCGGAATTTCATTGTAGTATCCTTTCTTCTTTGACACAGAAACCAAATGCGTTGAACTTAAAATAGGAGTTCTACCTCTGAGATATCTTGAGACCAGACGACGGTCATAGCAAAACTGAACACATTGAACTCGTGCTATAGTATAAAGAGCCACCTGCCTTCGGTTCTATACTCATCACCAAAGAGGCATCCATGAACTGTCCCATGACATATTATGCTTCAATACCTGCTCGAAATCTTTTTATTTTTTTGTATACTTGTTAAATATATACATTAAAAGAATTTAAAAATGTAAAATTAAATTGTTTTAATTTATAGAATATAAGTTTAGAAAATCCAACCCTATTAAGTATAAAGTTTAAATTTTTTCAATTAAAATATATGCAATTTTATTAATTGAAGAACTTTTATTATATTGTATATTAAATATAAATGAATTGTCATATTTTATATTAGTTTTAAGTTACTAATAAAGAAATTCAGTTTTTGCTCATCATAAATTATAATAATATAAAAGAAAAATAAAATTTTAAAGATATAACAATATGAATATCAATATTTGGCGCGCCGCATTAATCTGTTGCACATGCGCATTTAAAACGAATTCCATACCAAAGAAAGATAGCGGGAAGTGATTATATGAAACGAAGACACAAACAATATAGCATATCCTTTTATTTAGATCAACGGATCATCCATTCCCTTATAATAATTATTATTTTTAAACTAGTTGTAATCTTTAAACGGATTTTTTTTAAAATTGAATATTTTTAAATATTTTTAAACAATTTTATATTTACATTTCAATTTTCATATCTTTTTAGTATTATAATTTTTTCTGCTATTTATCAATATATTTATATTTTATAAATTTTTTATTTATTAATTTCACAATAAAATTTTATTTTATTTTTTTTTTAATTGAGAATATTTTCATTAATATTTTCACTTTGTGAAAAAGATTGTGTACAATGTATCACGTCGGAGAAAGATTTGAAGTGAGATCAGGACATTTCCGGAAATGTACGTCTTCGTAATAGTTGGTCAAGGTCATCAACTCATTGAGCATCCATGGTAAGTACAAAGAAGAATGTGGAACAACAACCTATCGATCTATACATTAGAGCTATGCGCTATATTGAACTATATTCTTCATTTTTATGAGATAAATTCATTATAATCATAAAAAAATTATAATTATATTTACTATATTTAAGCAAATGTTAAATATAAAATAATTATTCTCTTCAATCTCTAAATTAAGTCTAAATTATTTAAATTTAGCAATAAAATAAATTAAAAAATAAATTTTTTATGAGACATTTAAGTGTTTTTACCTTAATAATATTTATTTTATAATATATAAATTATATATTTGAAAAAATTAATTAAATATTAAAAAATTAAAATTATGTTAAATATTCTTGTTTATGATATTAATGAACGTCAGATTTACCGTTGAAGCGTTGCAGGTCATTGATTCGTGATATATGTATGTATAAATAATATTTTTGATATGTTTTAAAAAACCACCAATAATGATCTAATATTTATATGAGTTCCAGAAAGGAATACATAATTAATTGGTAATCTAAAAAAATTTTTTTATTGCATCATCTAGACATTTAATCTTTAAGATGAAAAAATGATGAAAATTAATCGACAGTATAATAAAATTTTAATCGTAGATAAATTTTACTATTATTTTTTCATTATATATTTTACATATCTTTTTTCGTATTTTATTTTAATTATGTGCATTCATTACAATATTGTAAATAGATATTTATTTTCTTAAAAATGATTGTAAATTAATATACGATATTCTTCAACTATATTTTATATCATAAATAAAAATATAATTAAATATATAACAAATAACTTACCCATAAATATAAGACATAACGAAATAACAAATATTCTTGAATCTTGAATCGAGTATAATATTTGAGCGATGACATCTTCTTCGTAATATATAGATAATAATTTTAATCTAATAAAAGCGGAAGGTATTTATAATATAAAAAATAATTTCAACAAGAATTTAGTAGGATAGACATTTATTCCATTATTTTATTGATATTACTTACTACTTGCTATATTCATAATAGGTATCTATAATTATATCGATAATTATGCGTGAATTTAAAGAATACTTGAGGTCAGCCGCAAGATGTACAACCTGTGTCAGTGTTACAATCGTCATATAGGTAAATAATTATAGGACAAAATTTAAGCTTTTATTTCTTAATTGCAATATTCATTATTAAGGGGAGTGGGGATAATGGCGGCTTATTCATTTCTGTTATATCCTAATTTTTTCTTACTATTGATCGATTTTATAATTTACATACGATCAATCTTTTTTTATCACGACTAGGATATTCTCCATTTTTTTTTTCGTTTCGATTTAAAATTTTCTCGACCATTGTTTTCCTGCCAATCTAATATTTTTACGAATTTCTAATTATCTTACGAAATCATATAACGCACAATATGAGGTACATGAAATACCATTCCCTTTTTTTTTCTTCATACTTCCTCTTTAATCACAAGAGTTAAACTCTATATGTTTTAAACAATATACAAATATCTTATCCTTATCCTCAGTATATCGATTAAATTCGTAATCTGTTTACAATCAATTATGCGCTAAAGACGATCAAATACAAACTATGTACTGCTTTCGTCTAAAAGTTTTTTGGTCTATTCTTAACTTAAGCAATATTCCTTCTACATTCTTTTTACATTTTTTAATCGAAATACTTATCTACCTCATAAAAAAATGTTACCATTTTGTTCGATGAAATCACTTTGAATTTCAAACAAAATAAAAAAAAAAAAATCAAAGAATATGTAAGTTTTCGCGAACATGATTCCTACAAAAAAATTAAATATATATTGTAAATGAACCTTAATATAACCTAAATATTTAAATTTGAACGCACTATTCTTTAATCTTTAAATTCGGGTAAAGACATTACGATATCTCATCATTAATTCTTTAATTATTCCACTTTATTCTGAAATTTCTTTATCAAGGTGTATAATAAACATATATATATATATATATATATATATATATATATATATATATATATAATAAACATAAGAAATTTACCTGAATTTAAAAATTTCCTAACGATAAAAAATGGACGTTTACATTTTTTTTGATGTTTCACATAATTAGCAGGAATACCGTATTCTACTGTTAGGTTATTTTTAATCCGAATTGCACTCGATATTTTATACAACTTATACATTTACATTTAATTGCGCCGAAATAGTATACACAAGAGTGTATATACACGCCGCCATTCCCAGATCCGAGGCACTAATCAGAAAAATAAATGTAAAACTTATATAGATTAATTAGAATTTTCATTATCTTTTGGACAAGGTATGTTTGCATTTTATCATGATTCTACAACGATCAGAATTATTTCATCAGACAAGAATCAGATTTCAAACAACAAGGTAATAATCTTGTTTCAATTTGTTATTTAGTTACATTCATATTTATCTGTTGTGTAATTAATCGCTTTAATGCAGATTCATATCTGTGTGTACTGCTTCCTAAAAACACACATACTTAATACCAACTGCACGCGACCAAAAAATGAACTTCTTTATATATTAAATGATATAGCTGTTTCAATTCAATTTGAGGATAACATATTATTGTGAAATATTGAAAAAAATTTTAAGTAAAGAAATCGAATGTATTGGGATAAAAAGAGAATAAGGTTCTTTTAATACTGGCAGTTATGCATAAACTTGTCTTTTTATCTTTAATCGATAAATGACGATCGTCTTGAATGAAAATTCGTTTAATGTGTACTATCAATGCACACTGGCCGGATTCCCACCACAACGGATTAAATCCTAGGGGGAGATATAATAATATGTTCTTGAGAACCGTTTCGTCAGGTTCCTTTCCTTCGGACACAAATAATAATAAAAGTGAACTCTCGCGAATTTTCTAGTAACCAAGTGTCCGAACTTTTTTTTGAAATAATTTTATTGCAGCCTTTCAGTACTGTGCGCTTCTCCAGTTAAATAAACTGATCCACTGTATACAACACAATCGAGATTGCAACGTCTTGAATATTAACAATGCCCGTGAAGTCCTTTTTAAACGCAAATGTACTGAAGTGAACAACGTTATCGATCGATAATCGAATCATACAATATTATTTATATTTTTATTATTCGATGTGATATCACGTGTTCTTGTATGTTTTCCACTATGCACTATACACAACATTGAACGATTGATATACGTAATATACCTCGTTCCTTACTCCCTCTTGTAAATAAATTAAGAACCCACTTTTGCTTTGTCTTGTTCCATACGATAATATCGATACCATTGACCACTCTAACACCGGCATCTATCGGGACCCCTTTAAAATCGCATTCTTTGTATTGACAGAAAAAAGCACATATGTAGGCGTTGCGTTCTCGTGGATCTTCTCGGGTATATGTATCATAGCTTCATGGAAGATATTGATGCTTTTTTCTCGGAAGGAATAGCCGATAGATTGACTGTAGAATGATGCCACAATAACAAGTACAGCTATTATATTACCAATGTTCGCAAATCACTGCGCTGACGTACAATCTTGCACGAGACCGATCGATTTCGTGCGGTCGAAATATTTGTGTTGAAAAAATAAAAATTTGTCTTTGTAAAAATATATAAATATTTTCAATATACATACATTTTTTGATTCCTTCAAAGCATATGATGTTAAAATTTTCAAAGAAAAAAAAGAAGAAAGATTCAATTTCGAAATAATAAATTTATTTTTAAAACATAATACTAAAGTTATGTACAAATCGATCGATCTCTCGTTTCAAAAATCATTTTATGAAAAGCGCATGCGAAAAGTTTCGATCATTTTAATAGAAACATCGAAAATCTCATTTCATCGATACATAGAGAATCGATATTTTTATTAACATTATTTGGAATTAATAGAGCATGTTTTCTTTTGTTTAATAAAATTGTTTCTCTTGAAAATACATGTATATATACTAAGTAAGTACATGTACATGCACAAAAGCGATATTCTTCCGAATGTACATTGAATCTGTGTATTACAATTGATTATTGCTCTTTTCTTAAAATAATAAATTTATCATATCGGAAGTATATTATATTTTTATCATCTTATCACAGTTATTATTATTATTATTTTATTAATTTTATATATTGAAACCATTCGCTATGCACAATTAAACAATGATTGAGGGAACCGATGAAACGTTACACAAGTATATGATCTATGAAAATGTTTAAAATCGAATGGTACATAAAAGAAGGTAGACAGCAGAGGAAGAGATGCTATTCTCATTTACAAAAACATTATATATACTATTTAAATTGTTTTTCAAAGTGTACAAAAATAATATAGAATTTTCTTTTAATTTAGTACCAATAAGGAAGCATTGTTTTATTAGTATTTTGTCTTTTATTTTAGAAAAGAAAATCAAAATTTCTAAGAGAGTAGAAGATGAAAGGATATATAGGAATATAAAAGGACAATTATCGTTCAATGGTAAAAAAAAATATGACAAGTTAGCATATATGAGCATTCGCACGAATTCTTCAATATAATATTAAATTCTCAATGTTTTAAATATTATTTAAAATTAAAAACATTTAATTACAAATTTGAAATAAAAATTGAAACGTAATTTATACATATATATATATAATACTTATATCATATCAAATTTATGCACAATTTTTTTTTTAACTATAACAGTTTTCTACATATTAAAATCTTAATTATTTCCTTTAAGCGATACTAGATGTCACTCGAAGGAAATATTTCGAGTCCATTTGCAAAGCAAATATCATCGATCGACGATGATTCGAGATGATCGTATATACCATTTTTAAGAATGTACGTCAACGCAAAATTACGAAAGATTTTGCAAAAGTTTTTCTGAAAATTCGATAATTCTTACTTTAAATGGTTATGTCCTTTTCGTTATCCGAAGAGGAATGAAGAAATCATGGGACATAACCCCATCACTTCGCAAAGGAATAAAAACTTCTTCAATTTCTATATTATTCTTGTGCATTATTTTAAGGAGCTTAACCTTCTCTTTCCTTGCACTTTAAAAAAAAAATTTCCTCTATCTCTGCACATATTTTTTAATGATTCGAAGTTGAAAAAGGATGTATTAATGATAGGAATGAGATTATACAGAAATACAAGTGCAGTGAGGAGATTTTTGGATTTAGGAGAGATAGAAAGAGAGAGAGAGAGAGAGAGAGAGAGAGAGAGAGAGAGAGAGAGGAGAGAAAGGGGGGAATTGATTTTGTGATCTGTTTTTCTTAAAACATTAGTTTGGTCTCAAGGCCCAACGACTCGTGAAAAGTTATTGTATGTAATAATCAGGATGATCTGAATCCTTTTCAAACCTCTTCGCCTCTTCCTGCATGCTCTCCTTGATCTTGAGTATGGCCGCTGACTCGGTCTGATCCTGCGAATCAACCAACACCAGGCCGGTTACACGTAAGAGGTTAGGCAAGTTCACCATTAGGCGATATCTTGCCCATTTTGTTTTGGATTGGTTTCAGCGTTTGAATCAGCGAACTGAGAAAATTTTCTTTTTATATAATAAAATATTTAAATCTTTCATTTTTTTTTTTTAATATTCTTTGAAAATATGAATATAACGATGTAATAATAATATTTGATAATTTTTTCTAGACTATTGTCAATATAAAAAAATTGAATATAATTTATTAATCAAGATCATTATTTAAGTATTTAAAAAAACTGAATTTAATAACGCTAAAGATATTATCAAAAAAAATTTATGTGACGGAAAAAAACATCGCAGTTCGCTGATCTCAAGTAAACTCTCGGAGAAAAAACGCTGACATGCTGCGCAAAGTGATTACGCAGCGCGGTGACGGTGCGTCGTGAAGGGGCTAGGCTTGTGAAACGCAAAACTTAAAGAGAGGATATATATGAAAGAACTAGGAAGAAACTTGGTTGATTTGGTTGGAAATCGCGAGTGAAGAAGAGAGAATTGTGGTTCCATATCTCCAGGGCGCTCTGACCCACAACACATGGACGTTATATAAAAAGCCCGTATCGAGCAAAAAAAAGCAAAACAAAAAAAATAAATAAATAAATAAATAAAAAAAATGGATATAACAAAAATTTTGCGCATTTAGTGTGCGCCGCCTGCCCCCCACTCACGCACACCTCACCGGGAAAACCAACAATGAAAAATTCTTCTTTAAAGATTAAGAAAAATTTGTATCAAAGAAACTCGACGTGTCATTCCTCACGGGTTCTTAAAATAATTTTTTTTTTCACTCTGCTAATTATTCAAAGTTTCTTTTTTCTTTTTTTTTTTTTTTTTTTAAATCATTTGAATCGTTTCTCGATACGATCTCGCAATCCACCAATCGCTTTGCGCTCACGCATCCATGTGCTACAGGTCAGTACAGGCTAGTACTATATACAGCTATCAGATTTCACTGTTTTTTATACCTTGACAACGATTTCTGTTTAATGAAAAGATACTAAAAGTCGGACAGAGAAAAAGAAGAAAAAAAGAAATCGAATATTTGTCATTTCATTAAAATTGTTAAGTATATCACAAACATTGTGTTCCACAATATACAAGCATTCTTTTACTATGTTTTGCTTCATATTAGATACCTAAGAAGAAATTGATCGAAATTGCAACGAAACCGTGATTTATATAAATATACAATATATATATATATATATATATATATATATATACACAATATATATATAATGTGTGTATGTATGTGTGTGTATATGTATGTGCTCCATGTTAGTTTCTGAATTTATTGTTTCTAATTACTTAAGCAAGTATTGTCAATGTTAATATTAGTGGCAACTTGTATAACGTATGTAGATCATGTTGAAGCAACGTTAAAACAGATATTTCAATTGCACATATATTTGCTGTGAAAGCAACGAATGTTAACATTTTTTGATCGTGTTTGTTAGAACAAATACTGCACAGATTATGATTGGAAAAAAAAAAAGATAAAAGAAACGTGTAATAACTAAATTGTATAGAATGAATAGCTTAGAATTGCTGTAAGTTCAACTAATGTGAAGACATCAGGATAACAAGCGATCAAGCGAAAAATTCGTTCGATCGGTAATAATGCAATGTGAAACACAAGTGACATGTGATTACCAATATATCTCAGACAAAGATTTAAATCAAGATTTGATCGCGTAAGAAAAAAAGAAAAATAAAGTGTATATGAAAACAGATAGTCATATATAAATATTCTAGTAGCCAGCACCCTGCGGATTTGAACGCAAATAAAAAAGAAAAACGCAATATTCTCAGTGTAACAGGTTTACATTTATTGTCTCGATCTCCCCTGCTTTAGGCATATATTAATAAATGTAATGTTCATTGCCATTCATTTATGTGGCTTACAACGTGGGGCTGTATTAAAAGTAAATCGACGATTCTTTGAAAAGTATTATCATGATGCGCTTCGTGTCATATATATATATATATGTATATATTCATATATTATACATATGCACATATTCGATCGAAGCACGCTCTATCGAAATATCTCGAAATTTTTTAAATAGCGCACGACGACAAGTCGTGTTACAAACAAACGAAAAGACTACTACTGTTCTTATCATCGTTAACAATTCCACGTTTATTTTATTTTGGCTTATTTCGTCGTTACGAACTTCGAATCTTGACCGTACTACCATCAACTTTTTCGTCTTTATGAACAGACTAAATGAACATTTCTTCATACACCGAAAAATTCGCACCAATTAGACGTGTATTAAAGTTTACAAGCGGCTATCTTTCGTTGTATATATGTATATGTGTGTGTGCTTCCTTTTTCCCCAATTAAAAGTACGCACATCATTGGCACGGTGAATACCCCGGAACAACGGCAAGCAGCAGTCATATCTCAACGACGATATTTTTATAAAATATCGGAAGCTAAAATAATAAAACAGTCTTCTTCACTATAAGTCCTAACTTTTCGATTCTTTTGACTTTAAATTCGACAAAATAAATTGCAAAAAATAATATGCATATGCATGTAATACGACTAGTGTTTACCGACTGTTTCGTGTCATAAAAACTTTGAAAGTCTTTTCTTCATCGAGTATAACTACATAATTTCATATTATTAAAAAAAGCAAAGTATCTCATAAGTATATATCTCATTCTTATTATCGATATTATTCCTTATCGTCACATTTTCTTTCTTAAAATATAATATCATAAATATTAAAAATACGTATTTCTAATTATATACATATATATATATATATATATATATATATATATATATACGTATATATAAAAGAGAAAATATACATAAAAACTAAAAGTAATAAGGTAATATAATGGTTAGATGTAATATATAATGCTAACAAAAATTAAACTCTCTCGAGAAGTCACAATAATAATATGTAGAAAAAAACTATTTAATCGTCTTCGAGAACATAGTCGATCTTGCCGATGCTCAGAGCATGCACTTGCAATTGGCGCTCTCTCTCTCTCCCTCCCTCTCTCTCCCTCTCTCTCGCTCTCTCTTTCTCTCTTTTTTTTATATTGTTTTACATAATTCGATCAATACCTTTTTTTGTTATAATTTAAGTTAATTTAAACACAACTAACAGCAGCACAACATAGTCCGGTACTGACCTATAACCATTACGGACGGATGGATTCCGGGAGGTTCGCACGATATATGTATTTTTCTCCATTATCGGCCCGTATATTTCTTTCTCTTTCCTTGTATCTTTGTCACACTCATTCACGTAGGTTCAGTACTTACACCGTCTATGACTCTTATTCCATACAAAAATAATTACGTTATATATATATCGTTTATTGCTATGCATACGTTATATATATAACATTTTTCTTTATACGTTTTTGCCCAAGTACTTTTATTAAGTTAATCGCAACACCATTTTCTTCGCAATACTCGCCGATGTAGCATAATGTTCAAATAGAATATTCGATATAGCTGTACATTAGTTTTCATTAAGAAAAATAAAGAACTTAGTACTAATAAGATTTTCGATATCATTTGAATTAATTCTTAATAGGAACTAATTTGTAATTATCTGAATCATTAAATATTTGATGTTTAAGAAATATTATAATTGAAACGAATAGTAGTTAGAAAAAAAAAATATGGCCCAAAGTTAAAATATATCTGAATCTAAGTCGATAATCAAAAACCATTATTTTTAAAACATATTCGATCATAAAATTGCATGACTAGATTTGTATGCATTATTATATTCAAAATATCGGTATTTTGCATTCAAATATATGATGATTACTTATATTTTTTTTTAAACAAGGCACTAGCGGAAATGATCCGTTAATTTTAATTAGTTATATATACTTGTGCGAAGTATTGCGATGTTAATGGCTGCGAATAGATGGTGCGCAAATTTGCTTTTCTATCGATAAAGTGAATTCTGAGCAAACAGTGGAGGGACTCGATTTGATTTCGGCTAATTTAATCACCTCATTACAGAGTTTCAATAATTCATTCAAAATTTGACAGAATATTTAAATAAATAAAATTTGTATTTAAATGAAACTTAGTTCGAATATTTCGAAATTATTTGATCAATGTAAAAATTTGCAAAATCTCACAAAATTCTTTTTTTTTCAAAGATTATCACATCTTACCTGTTACGAACTTAATATAATATATTTTGTTTTTTAACTTAATACTGATTCGAATCCTAACTCTATAATGGGATGAAAAATAAGCCAGTCAGCTAGCGATGAGCTAGCTGTGCAATTAAAAATGAAAAAAAGATAATAGATAAAAAGAATTAAAGAATTTAAAAAAAAAAAAAAAAATAATTATAAAGAAGAAAAATAAGATAGAAAAGAGAATTATATAGAAATCGATTAACAATTATGCGATTGATAATCACAGTAGTTCGTGTTTTTCAGGCACCTTTACTTACAAGCTAATATTCAAATAAATATAAATAAATGTTGAGGTTGACACGAGTCGATAAAAAAGATATCGTCTTGTCGATAATAGAGTGTATAGAAATAATCTTATTTAAAATAAAAAATAAAATAAAATAAAATATAAAAAAAATATAGAGAAAAAGAATAATAAAATTTTAGTCTGCAACCTTGTGAGTATTTAGCAAGAAAAGCATATATATATATATATAATATATATATACTTTTAAATATTCATATAGTATATTTTGCGCGCGCGCATGTTATAAATGATTCAAATATAGTTTCGTAATAATAGCGTAATGAGCACTTAAATGCTAATCTAACTAATTAGGAGCGATTAATTAATGGACGCAAATCGAAATGCGTCGACACGAATGTATATTTTTTCCTTTTCGTTTTCTTTTCGTTCTCTATCTTGCCACGAATGAATAATCGTGCTTGAGCCATTGACGAAACCGTTACGAACCGCGTACCACGTGACGATTGCACGTGCACATAAAACTCAGGGTTTGTGTATGATCCTTTTCCACATTGCGTGATTAACCGGGAAATCTACGGCATCTACGAACTCGGGGCTGGATCCAAGGTGACTTGATTTTTTAAAAAAACTGTCGGGAATACAGAAGGCGCACGTGCGAGATTACTGATTATTTTTTTAATTCAGAATCCTACTCACACAATCCGAAATAACGTAAGATTAAAAAAGAATACCGTTTGTACGCGTTCGTTAAATAAATCGATTATTTTGTACTATACGATTGTACATTATGCGATTTCCCGTAAGGCGTATCATACTTGAAAAAGACACGATCATGTAGATGAAAGAATTTTAAATTTGAAATAATTGAAAATATTTAACTATATGGATTACAAGACGAAATTTCATCTTGGAATGACTACACATGTAAATATATCACGCTAATAACATTGCGCGACTTTTTATATAGTCACCAAGAAAATGTATTATCACTTATGTACATAAATTATATTTATGAATTTTTTTGTATTTTTTTTACTAAAATTATATAAAGAATACTACATATATATTTAATCAAATTGATATCAATAAATTATATAATTTCTTATGGAAATTAAATTTATATTTGTTATTATATTTTACGATTAAAAAGAAAACTTAAAATTATATTCATTTAATGTACAAATGTTATAAATTATATAAATTAAAAATCATCTTGATTTGAAAATTTTTGTTAATATATACGATACACCTTATGGAATATCTTCTATATTATTGTATGAAAGTTGATTCATATTCTTCTGTAGGTATAAAATGGGTAAAAAATTTCTTGAAACATTTTATTATAGAAGGCATTAATTTTATACCTTTTAATTTTATTCATAAATAAATTAATATAATTTATTTATAAATTATTTATAATTAAATTTTATAAAGAGAATTTATAATTTTTATAAATTTTTTAAATGCTTCATGACTTTTATACCCATTTTATGTTTTCATCATTAGGCATACTGTTAGTATGATAATAGTTAGACACAATCTGAGCCAAACACTTGTAACATTAGATGCAAGGTAATATAAATTAAAAATCCCAAAAAGCCTAAATGATTAAATAAGGGCTTCGAATTTTTGTCAAATGTTGATATTTTTTTAGATTAAGCATTTACCAGATGATTGGAATAAGCTTTAGGATAAACCATCTAAATATAATAAGACCCAAATTATTTTAAGAGAATAATTAACTATAACTAATTGACGCATTGATCAAAGCATCTGAATCTGTTAATTGCTGAATAATTAGGAAAAAAATCAGTTATAATATGGACTTATATGTAAAATTAAAAATCTCAATATTGAATCAATATTGTTTTTAATTGATTTTAATTTTAATTTATTATTATTTATTATTTATTATTTCACTAAAATATTATTTATTATAATTTAACAATTTATATAAATTAAATTATGCAAAATAAATATATTATATAAATGATAACATATCAGTCCATACTAACACGTCGAGTGACTGTCATAAAGAGTCGTTACGAAAAATGTTTCCTAATACTTACATTTTCTCCAGGACCTCCAAAACCACCCAGATTATAGTCACCCATTCCACTTCCACTATCTTCTCGTGGTGTTCCAGGACCACCATTAGCTGGACTGTTTTTCATTCCATCAAGACCATCACCATTTAGAACAGGACCCATTGTATTTGGACCCATAGGACCCATTGGACCACCCTCTGGTCCACCACTCATTGGAAAATCCTGATAAAACAAATATATTATGTTTTTATATATTTCATTAACAGATAAATATACAAAAAATGAGCAAGATATTTATTTTATAATAAAATTTATTTCACAACAAATCAAAATAATATAAAAATTACTTACTCCAGGCATATTTCCTCCAGGTACAGGTTTCATCATAGTGTACATATTTTCACCACCGCTATTACTACTATCTTGTGGACTGGGCATAATTGGTGTACCTGGACCAGGAGGACCTGTTGAACCAGGTGGTCCTCCATAATTACCCGGTGATGATGATGAATAATTCATTGGCTGTAATAAAAAAAAAAAATTATATTTCATAATTTCAAATAATTATACAATAAACTTTTTTAATATGAACAAATAATATCATACCGTAGATGTATTAGGTTGCCACTGTTGTCTACCACCTGGTCCAGCCATACTCATTGGTGGCATACCAGGACCTCCAGGGCCTCCTGGACCTAAACTACTATTAGGAGGTGGCCCTCTCATTCCAGGTCCGTAACTTCCTGGTCCCATTGGACCCATTCCTGGTCCTCGAGGAGGATTCATTCTTGGATTCATAGGATTCATGCCTGGAGGAGCTAGTAATAAAAACAATTTTTGATGCACTTTTTTAAAAACACAAATATTAATACTGTTCTAGTTTTATGTTAATACTAAATGCTAATTGTGAATTTTTAGACTAACGGCAAATCATGTAAATGAAAATATTTTAATATGATAAAATTTAAAAAAATTTTTTTTATTCTTTCATCTTCTTTTTTTATAATTAAAAAATTTGAATCATGCTTTGCCGAAGTCGTATGTAATAGTAAAGCGAGTGGATGGCATGCTAAATTGATAATTTGCATCTACACAAATTAATAAAATAACAAAGCTCATGCAAAGGATAAAGAACAGCATTACTTTTGAATAATTTTTAAACATTTGAGCTTTTAAAAATTTAACAACGAAAAGATAAAACAGTGCAATATGTATTATATAATTAAATATATGACAAACAAGACAATCATTCAAATGATACATAATATCACAGCAATATTTATGTAAAAAATTAAAATATAAAAAAATTATTTAATTCTATAAAATTATTTTATAATTAATAATATACATGTAAATTAAAAAATGATATTTTTAAGCCATATAAAATTTTTTTTTAAAGAATTTATAATATAATGAGTCTATAATTTTGAATAAAAGTAAGTTATTATATTACAGTTCTTAGTATATGTTAAATTTATGCTACAATGATTTATAATGACGACAAAAGATATTTTGTTAGCCACAAGATTATTACATTATGTATAGTGAAAAACTATGTTATATGTTAAAATATTTATCTTTACGCTTTTAAAAACGTAAATATGTATATTTATGTTATTTTATATATATAAAATTTATATAATCTGAGTATCTTTTAAAACTTTAGTATCTTTTAAAAACTGTTCTCATAGCAAAGTTAAACATATTTTTAATATATTAAATTGATATATTGATGCAAAATTGGATGAGCATATATTGCACAAAGAAACAAAGCTAGTGCAATTATTTGTAAACAGTGAGAACAGAAACTTTAAAACGAGCAGGAGAAAAAATAAAAGTTAGGCTTGACTAAGTCATGTGAGTGTGATTTGGTTGCTGGGTTGCTTCCTACCTTGCCACCCTACAAATTCTCCAGCTTCGCCTGAGGAACACAAGAGCACATATTAGTACGGCAGGTAGGTAAGGTCAGGTTGATGGCGGTAAGGTCTAGTTACTTTGCGGTCGCATAGTGAATAAAATTAAGGAAAAATAGATTATTTTAATATTATGAAAATATGTTGTTATAAAATATTCGATATATTTCATTTTATATAAAGATTCTTAAATTTACTTTTTTAATTTTAAATTTTTATTAATAATTTATATATGTATGTTAAATTTTATTTTTAATATTCTTATTTGATTATAGAATTATATGATTATAAAATTATTTATATTATTATTTATATATACATATGATATTTTATGTCTCGTATTTTATAAATGAAAAAATAAAGAAAATTATAAATAAATAACGAAAATTAATAAATAAGAAAATATATTTGCTTTTGAAATAAAAAGTTTTTTAAATAATTACGATAATTATAAAAAATTTTATGTATAAATGATTAATTTTAATTATTATTAAGATATTTAATTTAATTAATTAATGTTAATGTATTAAATTTATACATTTATTTTGTTACATAGAATCATAAATAAATATATGCAATAATTTGATTTGAAAACTATACCACTGCATGTAACTAGACAATTCAAAAACCAATCCACTCCACATCACAGCAATCCAATCCACTTTTAATAATTACTGATTTATTTATTGCTGTGTGGTTTTTGGTATGCATGCGTCTATGCCATTCTCCTCTCGCAATTATTATCAATGCCAGAAAAAAAATCAATGAATCTAGCATATAATTGAGCTCTTACCTTGCCTTGTTGGATCCATGCTATTTGGCATCATTGGTTGTCCAGGAGGCTAAATAAAAATAGCAATATATTAATAATTATTTTGAATTGAAATTTAATAACTATATTAATAAAATATAGTTATACATACCCCATTAAAATCATTTCCCATTTGTGGCATACGTACACCAGGTCTTGGTCCAGCAGGATATCGAGGACCCATAAACTGTAACAAGTCAGAAATTCATACATTAAGTAAATCTAATAAAATTACATAAATAAAATTTCAAAATATATTACAACTATTTTATATCATAAAACTGACACACCAGACAGCCACAACAAGCAGTGATCACATAATAGGCCATATAACAAATGCATTTTGATGAAAACTCATCACAATGCACTTCATAAATATGTGTTATATTAATGTGCAAATAGGATTACAAACAATAGGATTATAACAAAGAACAAATAAAAACAAACCAAAATTATAATGTGCATTTATTTTAAAATAAGCTCATCAAAAACAGAAATGATAATTTAATATTTTTTATACGATACAATGTTAAGAAAGTCTTTTTTCTTACCTTTTTATTTTGTTAAAATTTTTATTGTTATCCTTATTCAAAATATTTTATTTTCTTTTTTACATTTAAAAAATATAATGTTGCTTCAATCAATTTAATATATTTAATATATTTTTATTATGCAAAAAAATTTAGAAAATTTGTGCTTTGAATGATATAATTATATGTGTCCACTTTTATAAATCCTATTTGTGTGTTCTATATAGTACTATATTTAAAAGAATGATAGGTTGAAAAGTGTACAATAGAAATAATTTTGGTAGGAAAAGAAGCAATTTCGAGCAAACAGTCATAGGTACATGATGATATGGTGTAATGAGAGTGGATTGAATGATTCTCCATGAGTGTATGTGTCAAATGAGGCTTACCTGAGTGGACATCATCTGCGAGTGTGGGGGCGGGGGTGGCTGGGGGTGCTGGGGGGATGGCTGTGATGAGGGGTGTGTGGGCGGAGATGGTCGCATTGTCGAGTTGTTCTGCAACAAGCAACGCAAACGACAGACATGTAGCAACACTGCGATCCAGGCAACAGCTAGACTAGAAGGCTTGGGTATGATTGTGTTAATACTATATTGGTCAGCATCTTAAAAATCTAGAAGTTATAATTACGAAAATATAATATAATTATAAATATTGTTTTTGACATAAATTCATCCATATTAATATATTATTTCGTAATTATGACTTTGTACGCGAAATAAAATCTAGCACTGAATGCATAGAGACATTTTACTTCACTTTGAAATTAAATTTTTAATAAGAAAACAAGAAATAAGAAAATATTTTTTACTTGAGAATACATACAAATGTTTCAAAGTGAAATTATGTTATTTCTATCATATCTATCTGAACTTATATTTTGATACCTTAAAATAATGACTTAATATATAATAAATGTTTAAACAAGCAAATATGCATGACTAGAATTTTTTTTTACCTACTTATTGTAAATGAAATTATAAGCGGTCAACGAGAATATATTTTTCTCGTAAAATGATTATATCTATTTATTTTAAAAATATAATATTTTTAATTCCTAAATATATTCCTTTCATAATATATATGTATATTGTACATACATACATACATATATATATATATATATATATTGATAAATATAAATTTATACGGTCGTTTAAATTCGTAGACCGCTTTTACTGAATGCTAGACTACTATCTAAAGCAGGCTTTTATTTTAAATATATTAGAAATCCTAAGAAGTGTGACCTTAGCTGACATTCACATATAATATAACATTCTACAATATGTTATATAAATATTAAAAATTTCAAAAAAAAAAAAAATAAATAATAATAATAATAATAATAATAATAAAGAAAAATTGCTTGGAAATATAATAATTAAAAAATAATAATAAATATAATAATACATTGGACTATTATTCTAAAAGTAAATACATTTAATGAATTCAGATTTTAAAATTAAAGTAGAATAAAAATATTGTAAATAATAATTTAAAAAAATAAAAAAAATAAATATATTTTTAATAATATATCATTTTAAAACATTTGTACAAATTTCTTGTACAAAATTGAAGTCAGCACAAGGTATAACACTATTAATTATAAACTTATGATAAAATTATTAGAACTAAAACTATTTTCTAATATTTATACAAAATTTTTTTTGATATATTTTAGAAATCTGCTTTATGCAGAGAGGAGATCAGAAAGTGAAAATGGTAGAGGAACGCACATACAAGTGTTAGATACATAGCAGAGAGAAAATAAGTACATAGATACAGTATAGACAAGCATGGTATGAGAATTTTATCCAAATGTACACTTGTTTCAAAACTAATATATGTTTCAATAATATTGTGTACATTTATAGGAATTAGATGAATGAAATTACATATAAGTATTATACATAAAAACATTAGTATTAATGATTATACATGAATTGAATAAAGCATAAGAGATTTCATATAAGTAATATATGTTATATATACAAAATTGTTTAAATAATTTTATATAACTTTATTTATTATAAATACTACATTATAATTATATATTATGTATTACATATTTCTATGTTATATATTATTATTATTGCATATGTTGACTATTTTTTATATTTATTAATGATTTAGTCAAAGATTATTTAAATTAAATATAGTATATATAATAATCAATATAAATTAATAACAATCTATAACTTTTTAAAAGTTTTTCAGTTTTTCATTTCTTATATATAAAGAAAATATTAAAAGCTTTGAATCAAGTGTATAATTATAATGCATGAAACTTGAAACTAGGCATAACAATGGTAACAATGGTACAGATATTTATATATATTTATATACATATAAATACTTGTGATGTGTTTATATACAGTTAATATATCTAATTTCTTTATAATAAAAATTGTAAAAAAACTGTATTAGTATGTATACTATATATAGTATATATACTATTATATATATACTAATATATATTTTTTTGTTTTTAAAATTAGAAAATGAATTGTTTAACAATTTTTTTATAATTTATCTCTTAAATTATATTATTATATATAAATAAATTGTGTATGATAAAAATATTTTTATTTTTTTTATCTCTCCTCTTCTTAATATATATATATATGTACGTATATACGCACATATAGACATAAAAGGCATGTTTAACAATAATTCATTAATTATGTACATCATAATGAAAAAAATTGAAAGTTCATTAATAAATTTTTTTTTAATAAATAAATATAGCTAATAAATAATAATGTTTGTTATCAAAAATAGATACTTATATAAATCTTCTTGCTCACAAATTTAAGAAAAACATAGACATAATAGTTTATTAACAAATATGTATAAATGAACACACATACATAAATGAACATATATAAAATGAATATATGCAAATGAATAAATAAGTTAAATACTTTTTAAGTTTTCAAATATAAATTATTTATTTGAAATGAAATTAAATAAAATAAAATTGTTTAATATTATAAAGTTATAAAAAGAACTTACTGGAAAGAAAGCAGGAGGCATTGGACCACCAGGCATTCCATCATTGGGAGGCATTTGTCCTATAGGAGAAGGTGCTGGACCAGCATTCTGTAATTATTTGATAATTATTTATCTACCTAGTCATTAATTCATAATTAAGAATATCAATTTAATATTATCTCTATGCAAATTCTAATAATATCTATTATTTATAAAATAATTTATAAAATAATAGATAATGCTATTAAATTTAAAATTAATTGAAAATATATGAAATTAAATCATGTTAAAATACTAATAAATAAACATTAAAATTAAATAACATAATAAATATGAATATTAATATAACTCACATGAGCAATGCCATTAACACCATAACCACTGTTTACAAAACCCTGATGGTAAAAAAAAAAATTATTGTAAATTTTTAAATATTTATAATAAATATATAATTTCATTAAATTATGAAACAATACTAACATAATCATGAAATGCTTTGGCTTCACTGCTATGTTCGCAGGAATCCCGTCGCTCTGGTGCTGCTGAATACAAATCCCAGAATACACTAAAATATATTAAATTGATTATTCATTTATTAATTCAAATTATAACTTTCTGAAGGAAATTAATATTTTTATATAGAAGATTATTTTATTTTTTTCAATAAAATATAAAATATAATGCTTACCACCACCAAGAATGTAAAAATCCAGGTGGTTCACCAAGAGTAATATTTTTTTCCCATCGTATCTATGTAATAAAATAAAATATAAGTATAATAATATAACAATATATAATAATTTTTGTCAGGTTTCATTGAATTTTAAAAATAATTTTGAATGATTACCTCTGATAAAAATGTCTGTGCTGCTTTTTGTGCTCCAACATGCAATAAATACTCATATACGTATAAGGCTAACCTGAAATATTATAAATAATTCTCAAATAAATATAAAATTATATTTATAATAAATATAAATTTAAATTTTATTTTGTATTTTAAAAAATGATATAAAATAATAAATATTTTATTTTTTTTAAATATTTGAATTGAATTATAAAATTTATAAAAATACAATAAATTTACAAATATTTAAAAATTTTTAAATAAAATATTTACAATAATATTTATACATATTTACAATATATTACAATAATGTTATAATATTTTAATGAAATATATATATATGCAAATGTATATATTTAAAAGAATATATAAATGTATATATTTAAAAGAATATATAAATGTATATATTTAAAAGTTTTAATATTTATTATTATATTTAATAAATAAAATATAATAAATTTTTTAAGTATAATAAATTTAATTTTGTATTCAATGAATACAATACTTCGATATCAAAAAAAAAGAGAAAAGTTAAATTATTAATATAAAAAAAAATCTTATTTTCTATTATTATTATATAAACAAAACAATTCAATTTTGCAAAATGTTATCATACTAATTTTGCATAAATTATATATTTCTTGGTTGCAAACGATAAAAACATGGCGTCCAATGCTTTGCCAGACAAGTAACTCTACTGAGTCATAGCATATAGTTCAATCAAATTTACGAGAAAGTAGAAGATAAACAAAACTAAATAGGTAAACAATACGATTTACGAAATTTTATATGAAGTAATTTTATAAAATCAAAGTTTTACAATGATTCTTTAAAATTAAAATTAAATCAATTATAGTTTTAGCTTCTTTATAAATTATAAGAAATTTTGGAAATATGTATTAAATATTTCTATTTTAAGTTATTATTATATTAGGTATAATTTTTTTTATTTTCATAATAGAATTCATGAATATAAAGTTCATGAATATTATAATCGTTAAATTAAAATTATTTGACAAATTCGATTCTCTTTCCTACTAACTAATACCTATACGCACGCTTGGCATAAAGAAAAAAAATGGAGTCACTGGTCGATCAATCGGCAAATTTTTTCTTTAACAAGTTTTATCTTTTTCAACATAAAAATATATATATTATTATACAAAATAATACGTACTTTTCTCTTGCTTGAGAATCAGAAGGTACCGTGGACCCCTTCCCCTTCGCGTACATCCTCGAAGACTGTCAATTTTTCCAGTGTAAACAGAACCACAGTTTCGTTCCACAGATAGTAATGTCCGACACCGTCGTTAGTTCCGCTCGACGGGGAAAAGGAAGAACTTGAGAGAATATTACAATTTAATGCCGGCAGAGGGCGAGGTATCGCTGATATGTGTGAGTGTACTCTCTAAGTAGAGCGGTGATTGTTAACATCGAGGCCGTAGAAAGAAGCGCACTTGTATAAAAGAAGTAAAGTTAAAGAATGGAACCCAGTATTATCTCATTATTATTTATCCGATTTTTAAATATTTAAAATATATATAAAATAACATGCGGTGTACTTAAAGAAAATTGAATGTAGCTGTAAAGATTTTCAACTTTTTAAAGAAATATCAGGAAAATATGCACACTTATTTTAAACAAACAAAAAAAAAAAAAAAAAGAAAATAATCAAAATGAAGAATTACAATAATGTCCACTTAATTATCGCTTGACTGTTGATTTTTCCTACTAATTTTTAAATTGCTTTATCAAGCCAGTGTTCGTATTATCTTTGATTCGTGATCAGCGTTATCTTATAATAAGATTCTTAATCAAAATAAGAAAAATAAAATTTTTATATCGTTTACTTTATAGTTTGTTAAGTTAATTAATTAAATTTTTAAAATATTTTTCAATAAATTTTATATCGTATTTTCATACTTATATTTATATTTTATAATAAATTTAAATTATATGAGTAAATATAAATATATAATACATAAATATATAATACAGTATAATAATTACTAAAATTTTGCTTTCTAAAGAATCAAAAAAATTTGAAAGAGATAATAATCGACAATTCTTAGAACACCTACCATCCCAAATAACTGTCCGTAATACAGATCCAAGCGTACAACAGTTAAGCGGACATTACTATATTTTCTATCAGTCACACGTCACGAACACGTCGTACCAGTGCTGCGGCCAGACAGACAGATACACTCGCATTTCACCTCGTCAAGTTCACTTTAACGACACGTCGATTCCACAACTTTTGTACGTCTACGACTTAACACACGTTCTGTGTATAGACAATTGTTTCTATTTTACTTTTTTTTTTTTGTTCTATCACACCTACCTATTCGGTAGTGAACGAGAACGAAGCACAGTGTCACTTTTACACATATGTATTAGATACAAGTGATCTTATTTTTATATAAACACGCACAAGTTTGGAGTGTTTCATACACGATATGCGCGCAGTTCTCATACACAAATACACAATACCGAAAGCACTGCCATCTCCTTCGTTCTTATTCTAACTATTCGTCTTTGTCTTGTCTGTGGGTCATAAAAGCTGCGCACGCATCTTTGCTTTTCACATCAGGACCGTACATAAATTAGGTCCTATTAATCTATTTTATTACTTTAGATTTTATATTTTCTCATTTTCTTTTAGTCAAATTCAATAAGTTGTAGTTTTACTAGTTTTATTATTATTTTAATTAATTTCTTTTTTTATAGTTTATATTAATTTGATATATTTAAAACTAAAATTTTCCATGCAATATTTTTTAATAGTGTTAAAAAACAAATATATTTATTTTAAAATTAAAAGATTTTCTTTTTTTGGGTCATTAATATAAAAGAACTATAAAATATTTTTATAAAAAAAATATATATTGTTTGTCAAAAATATTTTGCATAAATTAGTAATATAAAAATAGGTATGATATTGCACCTATTATTTTTACATTCCTGGTTGCAACTCTATGTGCTATTGGACGCCGATCGTTGCATGGAAGTATTATATATATATATATATAGTGCAAGCGACAGTATACACGCTATCGGCGCATATAACTATAGCGGGAATAACCGAACATAACCGAATATTGTCGAACATAGCCGATGCAAAATAGCCGACAATTGACTGAGCGTCGAGGGGTCGGACAGAAAAGAGACAAGCCATTCCTTTGGGTGTACAGCTTCCCCTTTCTCAATTTTATCATGAAATTAACATATTATTGACTTTTATAAAAAAAAAATTTTATAAGTTTATTCATTTCATATATTTTTATATCATCAAAATGTTTTTTTTTAAGAAAAAATGAAAGTAATAATAATGAAATATTTTTATTCGTTTTATGTACTGAATTAGTTTGAGATTTTTTTTTTAATAATTACAATATATATATATATATTTTGTATATAAAATAATTTATGTGTAATATATTATATACATATGTATGTAATGCATAAGAATGTATCTATAATGATGCATTGGTATTAAAATATTTTAATCAAATTTTTTATTTTTTTATTATATAAATTATATGTTGATGGATCGTTCATTTCTCATAAGGGATATGAATGTTTAGGAGTGATCTGAGAATAATGGATGGTCCAGGTACGATCACATGGGAGGAATTTCTCGAAGATGCTGAAAAATTCGTACAAATGTCGAATTATATCTCTGATGGATGGGATCTTCGAGGTAATAAGGTGGCTGTTATTTTTTAATTTTTGAAATCTCCAAAAAATATAGGATATAAAGAATTGTTTAAAATTATGAATATTTATATATAATTTGTAGAATATACCAGGTGAAGTATACGTTGTTCGGCGACAGAAACAATATATTTACAATAATTCAAATAATTATACGGTATTGGAAAATAACGATCTCAATTTCATGTTGAAAAAAGAAGATCCATTCGAAGCCACTTGTCCCATCGAGAAACCATTAATTACGGAACATCATATACTATGGTCGATGAGTTATAGCGTTCCAGTGCTTTATTTTAATGGATGGAAATCAGGTGAATGCATCCTATTCATTTGAATCATATAAAAATCTTAAAAAGATTTTAGAAAGAGAAAAAGATTATCTTTACGATTTATTTTTAATATTTCGTGAATGTCGTTAATTTTAAAATCTATTAAACAAAATGAAATGTCTATTACAATCGTCTTCTGATCACCACTAGACCTTAATCTCATATGTACAGCCTGTTGAAAATGACAGGCGACATAATGCTGATTGTTCCTTCGATTGTAGCGTATCTCGAACTAGGCTAAGAAGTCGGCAAAGAGATCAGAGTAACTGAAGGAGAGAAATACGGGAAACAAAGGAAATCTATGTTTTGCGGCAATATATGCATTTTTCAGTATTTTGTATTTTCAAATGAATTTATTTGCTAAACTTATTTATGATTTAATCGATAACTTTCAAATATTATTTTTATTTTTTTTATAAATAATTTTTCATGATTTTTTTTTACACAAATCTATAATTTATTATGTTTATATATAATTAATTTCTACAGATTTTCCGGGTATTAATTCAATATCAATGGAAGAAGCACAATCCTTTGTTTGTGATAGAGAATTAAAGTACAAGGATTTATCTCAAGCAATGCATCCTATATTAGGTACACCTTTTTTATATTTGCATCCTTGTATGTCTCATGAACTTCTACAAATAACGAGCAAAAGGTAAAATATGTAAATAAATAAAAATATTTATTTTGTAAATTAATATGAAATCGAAATCAATATATATAATATATATAATATATTATATATATTACAATATATATAATATATAAAATAAATTATTTTTTTTATTTTAGTAAAAATAAATTAGTCAGTTGGCTCAGTACTGTTGCTCCTGCTGCTCTTAATCTTAAACTACGTCCCGAATATTATCAATTAACTATCTAATATATAAATTTTAAAATATCATAATTAAATTGTAATATATTGTAACTTCAAAAAAAAAAAACTGTCTATTGAATTGAATAAAACTATATAATAAAAATATACTTTTTTTAATATGAAATAATCTTATTCAATTACTCTTATATTTTATTAATTAATTAATTTTATTCTTAACTATTATAATTATTCATATAATTCAAAATTGAATAGAATTGCTTATGGTTTATCGCTTTTGCGCAGACAACATGCGTCAACTGGTGGAGCTTTATTCAAGTGCGAAAATTTGATTGGTTCAGCCAGCAACTGAAAGTTATCTGAATACCAATCAAATTACATGGCTCATGGAACTCGCCTTTTCTCCCCTTCCTTTTAACTTCCCCACCACCCGCGCGCTTTTCGAACATTTGGCTCAAATGACATGCTTCTAGTTCACAGTCTCGCGACTGTTATCGTACGGTATACACGAAAACGTGATATAAGAAGTGAATTGTAGTGTTTGCCTTCCTTTTTTTTATAAATTGAGCTGAAACTATTAAAAATTTATATTTATATAGTTTTATTGGTACTTGTTTGCGCGTTTTTCCACGAGAGAAATCGGTGCTTATTTAATGTGCATGCGAAGTGTTTCAAGAATAAAAATCAAAACAATTAAATCATCGATAATCTTCGTTTTCAGGTAAAAAATTTAAAATAAAGTAAATTAAAATATTTATTACTTGTTTAAAATTTAAAAATTATAATTTCTAAAAACAAATGCATATATAGTGAAATATAGAAATAAATTCAGTTCGTTTATAAATTTAAAAGTATGTATATTATACTTTTAACTATTGATAACTTAAATACAAAGATATTGTTAAATCAACAAATATTGAAATCTGCTTTTTATTTTGCTATAATTTTTTACTATTCATATCAATTAAATATAAAATGTTAATTATAAATTACAATATTATTTATATATTTTTTATATTTTATACGATATATAAAAACATAATATACAAAAACACGGGACGTATTTTACTTATATACGTTTTACATTGCTTTGATATACTCTATATAAAAACTATATATAATTTATATTATTATACACATATATAAAGTGACACAGATATAATTCCAAAGTTAAGTTATTTAAATTGAATACAAATATTCAATTATGTTCATTAATTAAAAATTTAATTTAATATTTTAATTTTTATCCATTTTAAATAATACATAATTTATAAATAATTAATATGATAACTGTTTTTAAGTAAGTTAAAATTCACATATCAATTTTGTCAATTAATAATTAATTTAATTTTGACAAAACATCAAAAAAAAGAACTTCATAATCAAATTATAAAAATTAAGTATAATTAGTGATAAAATATATAAATTTAATATTATCAATCTACCTTATCTGTAAATATTATGCAATAGCTAATGTATACAAAAAGAATATAAATATGAAATGAATAGATAATGCATGAATGTTATCTCGATAAATTTATAATAATACTTTATATTTATATTAATAATTATAAATTGATTGATATATATTGCACTTCACTGTATGAACAAGTAAGAATCAAAACTTTAATTTTAATATAATGTTTCTCACCAAATAATTGCTTATTGATAAAACCACGAAAATAAAAATCGAAGAGCAATATTTATCATTTGTTTATATTTATCATTTTATCTATATATTCAAGTTGATATATTCTCATATCATAGATTAATTTTATGTAATATAGTGTATCGTTGTATAAATCTTTTTCAATTTTGTCGCAAACATAAAGTATGAGGCATTAGAAATTATAATATAATCTCGATAATGTATTTCTATAATATATCTCTGCTGTATTTTTTTTATAGAGCTTTTTTTTAGTGATATTTTTTATTTATCAAAGAAGTTAATTGAAAATTTTTCTTTTCAATATATTTTTAAAATTTATTAAAAAAAAATTTTTTTTTATAAAATATAATTTATAATACAGATAATATTTCGAAACAAGGCGGAAGTGCCGATATTCGATTTGAAAAAAAAAGAAATAATGAAATCATTACTGAAAGATTTGAATCAAAGATAAATAATTAAAAATAGATATAATATTGAGTTCGTGAAAAAAGATATATTTTTTTCAAGCTCGTTATATTTTCATATTAAATTTCTCAATTATTATTTGCAACTTATTTTTGACTTTCGAGCAGCGATTTGCATCATTTATCATTACGTAATATTGGATTTATTTAATGTTTTGCATTATGTTTTTGCAATTATGTTGCAATAATTATGTCTGTTTACAAAATAAAAATAAAATTTAAATGATGAAAAATATAAAAAATAATCATGTATTAATAATCATAATAAGTTATAAAAAAAAGACTTGATTATTATATTTGAAATTTATTTACATATAATAAAAAGTTCGGTAAGCATTGTTTATTATCGTGTTGTATAAAATATTATTGAATTTCTAAATAAGAATTATCTGTATTTTTCTAGTTTGTTTTTTGTAATTAATTAAAATTTTGTTACAAACATCTTTACTTATTTTCAAATTATATTAATAATAATAATTATCTCGAAACTATTATTCAAAATGCATCGATAATGAGATTGAAATGATGAGAATAAATAGATAATCGATATTCGAAATTGTTTATTATATCGATATCAAGATAATAAATATAATTTTACTAGTTTTTTCATATATTAATGGAAATCAAAATTATTAGATTCATTATGTAACATATATAATCATTTTTAATAATCATAAAAATTTTTTAATTTGTTTTTCTTTCGTACAAGATCTTGATTACTTACCTCACGTAATATTCGTCATCTAAGAAAATGATTTAGTGTTTCAAGAATTGTACGCTTGTGGCACTGTTGATAATATTCGTGCAAAATTGAAAATTAGTGTTCTTACAATTGCATCTAATTGGTTGATTTAAGATATATAAGAAAATAAATGCTGATAATTATTACAAATCATTCTAAATAAATTTTCTAAATAAATTTATGAAAAAGAATAATATTATTGATAAATAATTAAATTATACATTATTTTTAAAACATTTGAAATAATCATTTTTAATGTTTAGATAAGGTTATTGAAGAAAATTTAAGATGAATTAACCGCGCATGCGCGAAAGATATAGCCTAAAATTTTAAACACGAAATTTAATTTTTTTATGAGAATTAAAATTTTACAAAAAAAAAATAAAAATTTTCAAATTAACATAATAATTTGTAATACATTGTTATATAATAAACTTTATATTATGCCAGATGAATAATTTTTACTAATATAATTGCGTATAATGAGGAAAGGGTAATGTATGATTAAATATATCAATAAAAATCAGTTTATTTTTTTGGTTAAATATTATATTTATGTATAAGTTTAACATAATAATGAAAATGTTCCTTTTTTATTTAATATACAATAGTAAAAATACTTACCATTTCAATCAAATCATTACTGTCTAAAAATTATTTAAAAATTAATTTGATTCGAAACATTTTAATTTTTATCATTATATAATTTTAATCTAAAAACTTATATATGTATTATTTACTTTATTTCATGTATCGATATATATATATATATATATCTTATTATTATTAATTAATTATTGAAGAATCATCAATCGCGATATAATATATGATTATTTAGAAAAATATATATACAAAATTTAGAAAAATATATATATAAAAGAAAAATATATATACAAAAAAAACATTTAAAATTTCCGTCTATATTTTGATCATATAACTATATGTATACCATCAGCTGATTGCGTCACGGTCTGGTTTTATAGTTCATTAAATTGCCGGTAATTTGTGATTGTGGGGATATTTTATGTAGTATAAATGAATGAACATTATCGTGCAATATTTTGAAGCCATCATATTAAAATTAATTAATTTATCACATTGATGATTGATCACATTGATTCTTTTTTTTTTATTAGAATAGAAAAATATTATACTAAAATTGCTAAAAAGAAAATCCACATATAAATTCTCTTCACGTATATAAAATTTTTTTTCGAATTCTCTTCACATATTACATATTATTGGTTCACCTTGAAATTTAAGTAAGTCTTTCAGACAACATAATTAGCAGTCTTTTTTTTCTAGTTTCTCTTGCGTTAAATTATGCAGAATAATGAATATATATTATGATCACGTGAAGAATTTACATCGATGATTAATCATGAATATACATTTGCATAAATATTCGTGTGATTGTTTAATCTATCATTAATTTTGCGTCTTATTGTTTTATATAATTAAAAAAAAAATAGCTATTTTTCATTCTCCTTAATCTATTTCTTCCTCTTTTTCTTATTTCTTTATACATACAGTTATACAACATGTTCTTTATACAGAACAAATTATTCAATATAATCATTAATATCATCTATATCAATAAATCTCAAATTTTGTACGCACTAAATAAAAAATAAAAATATAAATCTCACAAATCAAACAAATATATTTTCACGTTAAAAAATTAGAAAAAAACAAAGAAACTATAAAATTAGATATATATATAATACATATAATATATATAATATATTTTCCACAAATATCTTTTTCATCCTCGAAAAGGATTATATCATGTGAACAAAATTTTTTTCTCTCTTGGATATCGCATCGGTAAAAAAAAGATCAAATTTATTCCAGATTTTACTCTTTTTGCGATAAAAGTCAGAATTTAAAGTATTCCGATAAATGTGCTACGAGTCAGGCCATTCTTCAGATCGGCACGAACAGGATCGATCATAAACTTGACCCATCTCGATTCTTCAAAGTATCACAACTTCTTTCTCTTTTTTGATACCGAAAAAAAAAAGAAAAAGATCATTTTCGTTTCATTCCATTTCTTCTTCCTCAATAATTAATATTTATTTTCAAGAGAGAGTAGACAATTAAGGCAAACTTGTTCTACGAAAAAAGAAAAATCAAAATAAACTAATCGATTAATCTCCTTTCCAGATAAAGAAATCATCAATCTTTAAGAAGCCTGATATCACGGCTCATTCCCGAAAGATCGAAAATATCCCCGAGCACTATCGTTATTATCATCATCATCATCATCATCATCATCATCATCATCATCATCATCATCGTCGATTTAATCCCATTACGAAAAGAGACATGCCGGAGGAAGAGGAATTTTATTGTGGAAGTCGGAAGGAAGGGATATATGATCAGAGGAAGGTGATTCGAAGAGAGAAAGAGAGAGATAGATAGATAAATAGACAGAAAGAGATATACTACGTAAAGCGAGAGGGGAGGGGGGGGGGGAAGAGGCGACAAACAATAGACGCGTAACCCGGTGTTCCCGATGGGGTCATAGTTGCACGTATTTGCAATGTATCTGACGATGATAGGTCAGCACGGCAGGAAGAGATCGTCGTAGGGGGATCACCATAGCTAATCGTACCACCCAAGGTGGCACAGATTGAAAGCTCTATCAGCACACATCCTCTCTTGACCTGATCACTATATCTATCGACGTTCAACCGGTACGCGAGCACCTAACTACGCGCTCGTACAGTTTCATTAAAGTCATAGCTTTATACATAGCGTATACATTACTTCTCTCCGAGTGTTTACTCGCGAGCGCAAGCGCGCGCCTTTACTCCTTTCATCCAATGTGCGAGCGCGAGAGTCGAGTATCGAGAAAGAGAGAGAGAGTTGGGTCGAGAAGTGAAAGGTCCTATCTCCCATTACCTTTTTATATATTCGCAAGAAAAATTTTTCTCTTCGAAAGTATAAACTCTCTAAAAAAAATAAATAAATAAATAATAAATATTCTAATATTTAAATCGTACGATGGATAATGAATAATTCTTTGGCTCGTTTTTTTTTCGGGGGTATTATGTGTTAAATCAAGTGAAAAAAAAAGAAATAATTATGTTCCTATTATTTAAAGGATTTACGATACGATAAAGATGCGCGTAGTAATCTTATTTCTAATCTTCTTCTTTCCGTCCTTCTTCTTCGTTGCGGAGATCAAGAAGTTAGAAGCGAGCAAGAGATCAATATCGTCAATCAACTAATCGGATATTGTCGATCCCTTTCCAGCCTCTCGACCTCTCCCCGCCGCCTTCCCCTATCAGGGCGCGATACTACACAGCAGCCGCTTCCGGTTAACCGGAAGTGACGCTCTACGGTGACTACTACCGTATTTCGTCGGAATATTAATATTACCAAGCAAACGTAAACCATCATCACCGCTCCAGACAGGCATCATGGAAGTCGCCACCGAACTGTAAGTATTTAGTCCTAATTTTTTTCTCTAATTTTTTTTTCTCCGTGCTTTTTGCTTTTTTGCTTTTTTCCTTTTCACTTTTTAATATTAAGGTTAAATCTCTTTTTTTGATTGTAGAATACATTTTTTTTTTTTTTTTTATTCCATTATGCTTAATTTCAGGGAAAGGAAGTGGATCTGATTCTAAGTGACGAAAGTTATTTCGATTTTATTTCTAATTTCGAACGTGTTCTTATTGTAATTAACTGATCAATATTCCGCAGAATTTTACCAATTGCTGTTGTTGAATTCGTCGATCCGTCTGTTAAAAAATATATATGCAGAAGAGGCGGGCCCATCGAGACGACATTGACAAGCGGATGAAGTTTCTTCTTCAGTGTGATTCAGATTGCATCATCGGTTCGGCTAATGAATTCGCGTAAAAGGATATACTTGCGAAACAGAATAGCGCAGTTTACACGGATCGTGTCTCCGCGTTGAATCTCTTTTAAATCTCTTGAATTACGTTTATCCCGTTCAAAAAGTAAATGATCCTTTCGATTTTTTTTTTGTTGCTTTATCCATTTTTCTTTTCCAGTATTCTAAATGTTACCCTCGCCAAATAATACGTAATTGACGACAGGAATGAATTGGCAGCATGCATTCAGAATTTTGCACGGAGGACCCGACCAATTGCTCCACAAGCCCGTAATGCGAAAGTACAATTTGATAATTGCCGGGCCAGTTAAGATTAATTCCGGCCAACCTCCAGAAATGTTCCACGTTAGCCTCGATATTCGATAAAAAAAAAAACCAATCTTTATATCTCATCGTTTTAAAAATTATTATTAATTCGCCAAAAAAAGAAAGAAGTAATAAAAAATATTACTATTACTATTACTATTACTACTAGCAAAATTTTGTAACAGAATGATCAGGCTAGAAGGCATGAAGCCGAAAGGACGACGATGTATCTCCCGGCAAGGTCATCGACAATCGAGCAACAAGACTTTCAAGAATGATCAACAGCTCTCTTGCAGCAGGCCTACTTAACACGATGAGGTCGTTCGCAAAGATTCAATCAAATCAAAACGAAGATTACCGACCCTTGGCCCGAGTGATGGATCACGATAAATATATCGACGCTCTTTACCTTGTTTTCCAATTCGCGAAACAAACGGGAAGAATCTTCGGGTCGAGACGAGCCGAGCGAGTTTTCGCAGTTACTGTACACAAAGGAGATCGCGTGTCGCTATTTAATGTTGTCCACGTTGTTACGTTGTTTGAAAACTAAAGAGATCCTCGAATAGAAATTAATCTTCGAAAGATCATCATCTTTCGAGAGAGTGTAATAAAATCAAAGAGTTAAATATTTTTTTGGATTTTTTATAAACAAAATTTGACTGTTAAAAGAATAATAATGGAAAGAATTAAAAAGAAATGAATAAGTTTATTTACATTAATTGAAATTGTGTAGGAGATTTTTAATTTTTATTTCTCGTATTTCATTAAATATTTAAGTAATATGTAATTTCGTGTGTCAGACAAGTTGACTGATTATTTAATTCGATTAGAATCAAACGTTATTCGCGCATGGCTGAATTAAGACGGAGCGAAACGTGTGCGGGGATATAATAACACAGCAAGGAGAAATCATTGCCAATCATCATGCTTTCCTGTACACTCGCCATGCACGTACCTTTAAACGCTTGGCGCTTTACTAATCACGATTGGTAAATAACGTTTATTGTTTATTGAAAATGAAATATAAAAAGTTTCAAAGATTTAATTTCGACAAATTATGATATATTTTAGAGAAAGAGAAAAAAAAAGAAAAAATTTGAAGGATTTTTTTTCCATTTAAATTTTAAAGTTTATGAAATGAAATCTTATAGAATGGATTATTTCTTGATAACAAATAAAAAAAAAAGAAAAATCATTTATATCAATTTTATAAATATACGTGGTATGTTATATTGAATATTTATTTTCATAAACATAAGTTATTTATGATATATATATATATATATACATATATTTATTAATAGATAATATTAATCATTTATGCCCTTCAACCTTTCATATATCTGAAAACTTTATAAAAAGTTATGTTGCACAATTGTTGTTTCATACAGATTATTCATAGGATCTGTTAATACCAAGAATATTAAGTATCGATTAACTATTATAATCAATCTATTTTACATTTTAAATATGTAAATATCTCAAATTTAAGATTAAAGAGAACAATTTAAATAGTTCAAATGATTCAATTTATGCAACTATGTAACTTGACTTAAATAAGTGACTTAAATAATATTGTGTAACATAAGCAACTGGAAGAACTTGTGTTTATATAATGTTTAGCAACTTCTCAACTTACAATTAATTACTTAATCAATTGTGATATTGTTAAAAACATTTTCCAAAAAGCATCGTTATTACAATATTGTAACAATATCACACACAGGACAATTTAACATTTTCTGTATATATAAAATCTCAATCAATCAACAGCGCTCATGCTTCTTAATTTTATACTCAATTGAATACACATATAAAATTCATCTCTTCACTTTCACACAGTGTAGTCAATGCCGACACGTTTGCATATGGAAATTGATACATCTTGCGTGGAAAAGAATTGCAACTATACACGTACATATGCATTTAAAGAAACCCATAAATATATTATCACAAGTCAGAAAAGTATCATAAGTTAAGATGAAAATGTTTTCAAAATAAATATATACATCGCAAAAAGTGAAAAAGAGCCGGATATTTATATATATAATTACTATTATTTCTTTTTAAAAATACAATTCTGCTCTAAAAATGCAATTCTGTTCTATTTTTTTTTTTTTCTTTCTAACAACCGAGCCCAGCTGATTGTCATAAACTAGTCAAACTGATCAAATTATCAAACTCGTTAACACCGTTAAGGGATTAACTCTCGTAATTAACCCCTTGAAAAAGCGAATCATCTCTTTTCGGCTTCTCGTCTGAGAATTTTTTTTCCATTGATAATTTACTTGCATCGTGAGACCTCGTGTATCCAACATGTTATGCTAAATATCACGTATTCGCTTCATTTGCAATTCATCTTGTACATTTTATACATGATGTAATAGTAAAAAAATCTACATTTTCCGATCCTAGAAGAGCTAATCTTAGTTATTACCTTTATTCAATCTTCCTTGTATATGTGTAAATAATGAATACTTTTAAAATTAGAAAAATATTTTTTCTTTTAAAATTTTTTTTTCCAACTATATATATATATATGTGTGTGTGTGTGTATGTGTGTTATTTTTAGATCACCGTTGTCAGGATCGGACACACAATGCAAAATTACCGAACGAACCTCGTATTACCCCCAGGAGCCAAATAAAAGGCCGCAAACCAGGCAAGAGAAGGTTCGATCGTGTCTCAAGCACAATTCGTTGACGATATTGACTGTGACCGGTGTATTCGGCGGTGTGGTCCTCGGTATTATCTTGAGGAGCTTGCGAACTCAAGGATGGACGCCGCGCGAGATCATGTACATCAACTACATAGGAGATCTGTTTCTCAGAATGCTGAAGAGTTTGATTTTACCTCTTATCATATCCAGCCTGGTCTCAGCAATTGGATCCCTTGATCTGTCATTGAGCGGGAAAATTGGTGTTCGTGCTATAGTGTATTACATGGTCACCACGATTAGCGCTGTTGTACTAGGTTGGTCAAGATCGAGACATCTTTTCTTTCACTTATTTTCTAAAAGTAAAAGATAAAAAATAGATCATTTTTTGTTGATATATAACGATTTCAGGTATCATTTTGGTAATCACTATCCAGCCGGGTGTGGGAAATAATCCTGACATAAGGACAAAAGAACGATCTCAAAATGTCTCGACTATCGATACGTTGATGGACTTGATTCGGAATATGTTTCCCCCGAATTTAGTAGAGGCATGTATCTCTCAACATAAAACGGAAATGCAGAAACCGGAAAACAGTACATCAGGTCCAAAATCTTTTTTTAAAAAAATCTTATATACATAAGAAAAAAAAAAAAAAAAGAAAAAAAAAGAAAAGAAAAAAAAAGAAATATAATTTTCGTTGTGTAACGAAAATTATAGCGACATAATATCAATGTATCCTTCGTTGAAGCAGATAACATGGACGAGTGGAAGCCAGTGTCAAAAAGCGTGTCAGGAACCAATATAATGGGTCTCGTCGTTTTCGCCACGGTGCTTGGTATAACATTGGGAAAAATGGAAGAGCAAGGAAAACCGTTGCTCGTATTCTTCGAGTCCTTGTCTGGCGCTATGATGATGATCACTCATTGGGTGATTTGGTAAATTCACATTTGATGAAATTTATCTTATTAAAGGTATCCTAACCTCAAATCTTTCGCGCAATACGTAATTTTCGAATAATAGTCATCATCGATTTCAATAGAGAATAGAATTTTTTTACAATTCTTTATTCATTGATAATGAAATTTCACTGTTCAGGTTGTCGCCTATTGGTGTACTGTTTCTAGTAGCCGCTAAAATTACGGAAATGCAATCGTTGGACGAAATAGTTTCCCAACTGGGAATGTACTTTCTCACCGTGTTGATAGGCTTGTTGATACACGGCTTCATCGTTCTGCCTCTATTATATTTTCTAATAACGAAGAGAAATCCATATGTATACATATCCAATTTGGCCCAAGCGTTGGTCACAGCGTTTGGTACGTCCTCAAGCTCCGCTACTCTTCCAATTGCTATTAATTGTTTGGAAGAAGGAAACAATGTCGATCCACGAATTACCAGATTCGTTTTGCCGATCGGCGCCACTATCAATATGGATGGCACGGCTTTATACGAAGCTGTGGCCGCGATTTTCATCGCGCAAGTGCGTCAAGTCAGTCTTAGTTTCGGACAGCTGGTGGCAATCAGGTAATGGGAATTAGAAGAAGAGGCGAAGATTCATATTTTATTATGTTTGTTTAATTAGGAAGCATTGCATTTTATATTGAAGTCTTTGTTCAGTATCACAGCGACTGCGGCAAGTATCGGAGCAGCTGGAATTCCACAGGCAGGTCTGGTTACGATGGTAATGGTATTGGATACAGTTCGCCTACCGTCCGAAGACGTATTCCTTGTCATTGCTGTTGATTGGTTATTGTAAGCATTCCCTTTATTATATGCTCGCCTTTAAAAAAATATTTATCTATTAATCTATTTGTTTGGATCTTTGGATTCCCAGAGATCGTTGTAGAACAACAGTGAACGTAGTAGGTGATTCTCTCGGGGCAGGAATTGTGAATTATTTAAGCAGAAACGAACTTACTTCGTTGCCACATAATGCACAGACGCAAAACGGAGCAGATCATCATACCACGACATCCATATGAAACCGAAGTCGATATTATTATCGGCAAGATTTGTAAATGCTAACAAACAAACGAAGAACGATGAGCGTTCGCCCCCCCCCCCCCGATATTTTGCCCGGTAAATGTCGTACTCTCCCACCGAACTTTAAATTTGAAAGTCGAAGACGAAGTTCAGTACAAATATAATAATAAAATTCTTCGCAATCAACATGCATATAATAGCAAATAATAATATATCTATTATATTTTATTCTATTCTAGTAGTCAGTCTTCAAAAAGAGACTTTAATGATTCTTATACAATATTATTAGAAAGATTGAAGCAATATTTTTTTGTATTTAACTACGCTGCTGCCAGATTCGTTCAATTAGAGTACAAAAAATAATCAAATGACACGATCATGTTTCAATGGTCATTTTTCGTTGATTTTAATAATAAGTTACAAGATCCAATTGAAATGATACGAAAAAACACAAGAGTTGAAAGATTTGAAGATTTGATTTTGTTTAAGTTCAAACTTTAAACATGTAAAAAAAAAAAAAAAAAAAAATGTAAGTCAAAATGAATCGAGCCTTAAATTTATCCGATTGATTAATCATGTGCCATATATTTAATCTGTTAGAAACTATCCTTCCTAAGTTGAAGTTGTTAAATTGTTTAAAATATTTTATCATTTAAAACTCATTTTCTCAAAATAATTTCTTTTATGAAAAAGAATTTTTTTAATATGGCATAAAAGCTGTTTAAAAAAGTTGGCGATTTAATGATCTTACTGCCTAAGTGTTCTAATTTATTCTAAAGGTGTTCTTTTTTATCTTATTACTTCTGAACTTCTCGTTTACGGCGAAACATCATTCTCTTCTTGCGAAGCAATAAAATTGTTATGCAAATGTTTAATTCTAAAAGCATTTTTTTTAATTATAATAATATTTTTAAATATAATAATTCTCTTGCATATAACAAGAAAAAAGAGCGGTACTTTAAAGTAATGCAAAAAAAAGGATATAGAATGTAGTTGAGATACATCCCATTTTATATGATTATTTTAGGCATGTATTAACAATATTAAGTATTAACGATAGTTATACATATATATTAAACTACGGTTTACATTTTAATCTTTTTATCTTTCACTGCTACAATGTGATTATTAATTTCTAAATTTTTAGAAGTATACTTATAAAATATGTATATCTGTATGTGCAATTTCTTATAGATTAATATATCTGTAAAAAATTACAGAAAAATGCAGAAGAGAAGCTGTTTCAAAATAGCGTTATATATAGAGTAATAAGAATATTATGATATTCAATATATTACATTACATTAGACAGAAAAGTGTTCAATTATTAATTAGAAAGAGAAAAATATTTTATTACTCTTTAACAAGAAACGATCAAAAATGCATAATTATAGTCTTTTATACAGTTACATTTGTGCATGCAGTAAATATAACTGCATAGTCAATTTATATATGTAATTTATTTACTACTTTATACCTTTTATATGGGTGTAAATTTAATTAAATTTAAAAAAATGATTAAATGCTGAATTATTTTTTTTTTCATAATTCTAAATTTATTTTATTATTATTTAATTATAAATTTATAAATTATTTTAAAAAACCTAAAAACTATCAATGCTAATATTTTTAGTTGTAAAAGAATTTTTATTAAAAAAAAAAGTATAATAATATAATAAAAATTCCGGAAAAATTGAATTACTCTTTAGTACCATTAATTAGAAAAGAAGAGAAATTACAATATATGTTTAATATTAAGGCATGATTTAAACTAATAATCATATTATCATAATTAATCTCGTAAATTGATGTACAGTTACATCTTGTAATCAAATTCTATTAGTAGAATTTATATACCTGTACCTAATTAAATAATTGCCATAGTTGCTTAAAAATATATTGTATATTTATTTGTACAATAAATGTATAAACTAATATAATAATAAAGTTATTGTTTATTTTTAAACAAATTCATATAAAAATCACCATCAAGAGGATTTCATATTTTTTTCTTATTTTTAACTTACAAAAAACGAAAAATTTTAATTTTTTTTACTTAGATTAATTCAGAATATGAAAAAATTCATTAAAATAAATACTGAAAATTATTTATTTTAATTATAATATATATATATATATATAATAAATATATATATTTATTATTATATATATTTTATATATATATATATATATATAACATTTTTTCATCAGTTATATTTCGTTTTGCGAATACGATGAATAATATTAAATGGCAGTTGCAAAAAAAATAAATGTGTATTTAGGATCTTAAAAATCTAAAATGTGTATTAAAAACAATTTTTAAAATATATTAAATGTATATAAGAAAACAATAATATTACAGAGATTTCTATCATATTTTATATATACTTTATGGTCACCTATTTCTATTGTCTCGATTACAAATGAATAAGCAAAATTGTCAATTTTATTACAAAATGAAATATTATTTGCATTAAAAAAAGAAAATACATAAAAAAACAAAGGATATTTTTGTTGCATATTTAAAACTATGATACTTAATAGCACAATATGACTAGATAAAATGCACATTGTTATATTATTTCAAAGTAATAGCACATAAAAATACAAAAAAAAATAAAAATTTAATCTGTAATTCAATAATTCAATAAATTTGCTATTTTTTTCTTGTATATAATTATATACTTACATATATATATATATATATATATATGTATAAATATATTAATATATATTAAATATATATTAAATATATATATTAAATATATATATTTAATATATTAATAATTATCATTAAATTTTCTATATAAACATAAATATTTTTTCATCAAATTAAAGTCATGTTGTACTAAGTTTATTTATTTTAAGTTTATTTTATCCATTGTTTTAAAAATAAAAATGAATCATTATTCAATGCAATGATTAATGATTATGGACGTCTGAATCAATTTCTATTAAAAGTAAAAAGCACATTCAATGGCATTAAATATATAAAATTTTTATAATTCATGTTGTAGGTGATTCCATAAAATGAAGCATCATTTTGTGATACGATTTTAAAACTGTCATCCTTTCTCAGTTATTTAAAAAGAAAAGTATGATAGTAGATAAAATCGTAAGTACATTTATAAAGTCTTAAAATCTTAAACAGGCATTGTTATGTACATAATATAAATAATTCGCTATAGTATTTACAAAATTAAATTAGTTCACAAGATTTCGCGTTAATACTAAACATCTATAAATCACAATTGTCATCAAATCGACAGTGTGTAAAATATTTTTCGTACCACGTAATAAATTGTGCTCAATTGTGTGAAAATTTCAATATAGAGAACAACTTCCGATTCATCTTCTTTTATTTTCTTTTCTTTAAATAACTATTTAATTTAAGGAAATTCCTTGTATCCATGAACTAAGATCACTTGTATCTTCACAACTAAGACTCAATGAATTCTTTTCATTTTTTCTTGATTCCAAAAGTGCTTGAGCAGCAGTTCGACCAGTTAGATATGCTCCATGTACTGTACTGTAAAAGGAAGAGTGCGTATGTTCACCAGCAAATGTTATTATAATTTTTGAAGGATCATCTTCTTGCACTATAGGCTCAGATAAATATTTAATATCTAATTGACTTGCACCAACAGCCATAGCAGTGTAGGAGCCACGTGTATATGGTTGTGAATGCCATGAAGTGCGTAAACAATTTTTTGGTGCTGGTACAAATGGATCATTAAGAAATTTCCTCAATATTGATGTGCATATCTCTGCCACTTCTGCTCCACTTAATTTTTCCATATATTCAGCAGCTTTTCCTGATATCCAACCCAGCAAAAGAGTTTCTGAAATTTTTGTAAATGAATAGATTTTTCTGAACCATGTTTTACTGATATCTTGCTTTTCTTCTTCTGACAATCCTCGGTCATCCCATAAAAGCATTACTTCTGATACACCAGGATTTAAAAATGGCCTTTCATATTCTAAAAATATTTTATCTACAGTACCAAATAGAAGTCTATTTATAGCTTCAAATTTATAATTTGGTAAGGGTGGTTCAAATATATCATTAGCTTTTTCCTTAAGTACTCCTAATGGCAATGTACAAATCACATGTTCAGCTAATATTATTTTCCCATTTTCACACTGTATTTCAATAGATGGATTTGTATTAGAGCAGTTATTAAAATTTTCATTGTCCATACATTTCTTTTTTTGCCACCTATAATTAATACATTTGTGTGAGAATGCACAACACAAATTTAATATTGATAAGAAACCAATTTCAAGCTCTGTTTACCTAATTTTAGTGACAACATGTTTAGTCAAAATGCTGCTTTTTGGTATATGCTTTGAAACTGGTTCTAATATAGCACTATATCCATCTGGAAGACTAATATTTCCACCTTGAAGTTCTGCATACGAACCCATTTCCAACAAATCAACATTTTCCATGCTATCACAGCCAGTAATACAGGTTTCTCTTTTAAGTAAGCAATCAAACAATAATTGCCTAATTTTTCTTTCTTCAGGTAATAAGGTGGATAAATATATCTCAGCTTCTAATGCTACGTGTGCTCCAACACTATTTATTCCATCTGGGGGACTATAAGTACTTAAAAAATATTCCTCACATCTTCTTAAAAAACACACATAAGCTTCATAAATTTCTTGCAAAATTGGAAAAGGTAATTGTTTTCCATCTTCCATAGCAGCTACAACTTTATGAGGCCTTGGTACGCGTATAATATCTATTAATCCATTTGCCATAGCTAATTCAAACATTGGGTTCCCTAGGACTCCATGGATCCAATTTGCTCCTAATTCTACCTTTTCATTGCCTGTATTAAAGTGGATGTGAATTTAAAATTCAAAATTGTTTAAGTATAATTATTCCCATAATTAAAACTCAAGAAATTATATTTTTATATTCAATATAATTTTATATTTGATTTTCCATAATAAAATTAAAATTCTAACTAAAAAATAAACAATTAATTCAAAGACATTTTATTATATTTTATATCTAAAATCTTTTTGAGCATTTATTAAAAATTAATTTAAATAAAATAAAAGTAATCTTTAATTAAATCTATATTTTTATGTTCTGTCATTATAATAATGATTGAATATTACAAATACAAATAAAAAGTCAACACTTCTATTATATATTATATGTGTGATAATGTATTTAAAAAGATAAATAGATTCGTTAAAATTAAAAATTAAAATGAAGAATCGAACTTTTATTGATTAATAAAATTCTGAAATAGGTTAAGTAAAAACTCACCGATTTTGGTAGCAACTATACGACCACCTATTCGACCTCGTGCTTCAACAATCAAAAAATCAGTTTCGTGATTTTTTAATAAATGATTTGCAGCTGATAGTCCAGCCATTCCAGCTCCAACAATTAAAATTTTACACTTAACTTTATCATCCTCCGTCTTCTTCGTAGATTCCGCCATGATCATATCATATTAATTGTCAACAGCAAAACTAGCATAGTTTATTAATTTTAATATAGAAAAAAACGATTAAAATCGTTTTTCTCATTCAATTATCATATTTACTAATATTATCATTCGAAACATTCTATAAAGTTGTTTGACATTTTCATTTTTAACGCACATTAGAGAATATGATAACAAAATGGTATTATAGTTATTTTTGTTTTTTTACTATTTGATTCTTTACGCGCTACAATTTAAGAAATATACATATAATTTATGAAATACATATATACAATATTATATAAAAATAGAAATATATATTATACATATTTTAAATATATTTCTTTCGAACAAAAATATGATCAAAAATAAAAACAAAAATTATCCACACAATTTTTTTATTTATTTACACATTTTTCTATCGAATTACAAATTTTAGTTAATTTGCATTAACGAATTAAATATTTTAAATATAATGTATACAATTCCTTACAGTCAAGTAAATTTATGTAATTGCCTTGATTCTATGGCTTATTATATTAAACATTTTTTTAGAAAAATCTTGCAATGCAAGCAATAAAAAATAAAATTCTATAATTATATATATTAATAAAATATGTGGATTTTTTTTCCAATTTTTTAATAACAAATATAAACATTTATATATTTATTATCATATTGATTACAACAATAAAGAAAGTTAGGTTTTCACTGTTTTCTAATTGAAATTGAACATTTTTACTATAAATTTTTGGTATTTCAATAAAATTTAGACATATAAGTACCTACCACTCATCTGGCAAAGCATCAAATATTAAAATACTATCTAATTTATTAAAATGTTATAAAATAGAGCAAAAAATTAAACTATTAAAATGTTGTATTCTAAAACAAGAAAAATTTTTTATCCATAATAATCAAATTAGTAATTATTTTGAAAAAGAAAATTTATAGAATTATAATAAAATAGTACTTAACTTTTATACATATTTACAGATCATTATCAGCAATTACTATTATAAATATTCATGATAAATATTTTTATATTTAAATTTTTCTTATTCAAATATTATAGATTTCATTTTTTTGTTAAAATCAAATTTAAAATAGAAAAATTTCAATTAATAAAAAAATTACAAAATTTGATAAGATACATATGAATACAAGTATGAAATTAAATTTATAAAGTAAAATTTTATAAATAGTTTTAGAAAATTTATCAATATGTAATTTTGAATAAATAATATTGAATTAAATTATAAATTTCCTTGTGTTATGATCATAGTACTTACTTATATAATAATTAATTTAAATTAGCTTTAAACCTTAAGTCCTTAATTAATTATTTAAAGTACAATAATTCGTATCTCACTATTAATATTAAAAATATTTAACGTACATGATACAAAAAACGAATTAATTTGAAATATTTAAAAATATTTTATCAAAAAATTTTTATAATATAAAATTTTGTTTTTTATTATAATGTAAAAAGATAAATAAATAAAAATATTTCAATTTATTACATTAATATTTTTAATATTTTTTTGACAAAAAAAGTATTATTAACTATCATTATACACATATTACATGAATAACAACAAAAACAAATATATTTACACAATAACAAATAATAGTATTTCATTTTGATTTTAGTTGCAAAGGATTTTCCATTATTGTTTTTTTTTTTATAAAATTTATATGTATATATGATATACAAAAAATGTAATAATATTAATTTTTTTTAAAACAGATTCGAATTCCAGAATCCTAAGGAGTAAAGCTAATATAATTTAAAACAAATTCCATTTCTAGCTTTAAATTTTACAATTTTTGTTTTTTATCGTTCGTTATGTTCGAACATAATGCAATATATTTTCATAACATAAGCGTTGTTCTGGTATTTCATTATTTATATAGGTGATTAGTACTCGGATAGAAAATATTTTTTCTTTAAAAGTTCTATTTATCAATGATTCCACGAGTCTTTAATTGTACATTTCGGGTGTGTACAAACATCGCGACCTTCATATTTCTATAATGTTATTTTAATAAAATCGTTAACAAGAATGAACAGAACAAGATTTCAATCGTCGAGTATGTAAAAAATTAATTCAAGCACAGTATGTGTGTCTTGACTGCTTTGTGCTGCTTTATGCAGGACTTGAATTAATTCGTTGTCCAAACTGTTCATGTAGATTGGAGGCAATTTCATACCTTCACTACCAGCTTCATAACCCACCTAGTATTATTATAATTTAATTATATTTTTTTTGTTACATTCAGAATTATTTTAAATTCTTAAAGATTATATAAGTTTTAAAAATGATTAAATTATATATTATATATAAATTATTTTTTTTACAACTATTAAATTATTATAATATACTTACGTTATCGGGATGAATAGTTGTTCTTACACCAAGTTTTGTTAAACCAGCATTGGCTAATAAATCCAATAGTTTCACTAAAGCTGTACACGTTGCTTTCGCTATGTTTCCTGATAATTTATTTATATCCACTGGATCATAAACGCCATTCGGATGATCATCGGACTTCAAAAAAAAAAATGTTTAATATTATATATTATAAATAATATAAGCAATTCACAATTTAAAATATATTCTATTTTAAACATACATTAATAATAAATACTTCTGTCCACCGAATGAATCTACTTGTTCCCTTATAATCAATACCATTATGTACTCTAATTGAAGGAATACCATCCATAGGTTGTCCATCTATAGGACTTTTAACTCTAAAAAACAGATAATCAACTTAAATAAATAACTTAAATAAATATTAATTATAAAACGCTTACCCTAAGTTAAATTGCACGTCATTATCGACCCATTTTATATTCACTGTTTCATCAGGTTCAGGTGCTCCTTGTCGACCACATCCAATAGAAAAATCTTGCATATTTTTTAAAGCCGCCTTTAAAGCTTCCATTTTTTCTGGCATTATTTCTACCATCAATCCATCTTCAACTATACTAGATTTCGCAGAGAGACCCATTGATGATTTCAATGCTCCATTAATAACAATAAAGCTGGTGCCTGTTACTATATTGATTAAAAGAATTTTTTTCAAACATTCAAAAAAGTAATATGTAAATTTTTGAATCAAATACGTACTTGTCCTTGGATTATTGTTGATACTTATTGCTTGTGTTTGATAACTACTTTCATCACCAGTATTAGTTTGTATACAGACTAAATGTGAATCAGCATCAATGCTAAAATTTGAAGCATATGCTAATACGTGATCATTTGAATTATTTAAACCTTTAATCACTTGATCATATCGATTTCTTGGAAACATTACATCTGTCATTCTATTTTTCAAGTGAATTATTAATCCTCTTACACCTGGTAACGTGTACGCAAAATTTCTAAAATCTGCTAAAACTTTCATAACAGTATGTCCTATCTCGAAATATAACGCGTCTCGAAACCGAACTGAGAATAATGGACAAGGATAATAACGATATTCTGCTCCAAGTCGTAAAATAAGACGTAACGGAAATACTTTCGCCCATGGTGTTTCCCATCTATAGAAATTAAATAAATTGAAAGTAATGAATTAATAAACATTTAATGGTTATTTTGTATTATAAAAAAATTCTTAAAAAAAAAAAAAAACAAACCTGTGAACTAGAAGACCAATTAGAAATGGAGCAGGAGGTAATATAATTTTTTGTAAGCATTGCAATGTTTGTCGAATAAATAGAAATCCTGCATGTTCTCGAGAATCCAAAAAATTTCCTCCTTGATATATTGAAAATCCCAATTCGGATACAGTATTTCCTATATAAAAAAATAATGAATATAAAACAATATAAATTAATTAGAGCAAAATATAAATAATACCTTTCATAGCTTCGAGATGTAATTGATTAATGAAAAGAAGTAGATCTTTAGGAACTCGGGTTTCATCAGGCAATACTTCGATCAATAATATAACTTCGTCTTGTCCAACACAATCCAATCCTTTTGATGTTACGTTCCAACATGTTTTATTAACACAACAATTTACTAAAAATAATTTTCTTAAATTAGAAAAAGAGAGAGAGAGGAACAGATAGACAGAAAGTATACTTACAAGTCAATATTTTGACATAAGCATAGAGATTCCTATTAATAGCAAACATAACAGGTGGTTCACATTCATTTTTCAATGTTTTGTAGAGAAGATTCTCATTCGTTACAGCATGGTATGACACTTCTGTTTTATAAATTGAATATATATATTATATAATACTAACAAAAAGCTTTATTTTGTAAATTCAAAAATACATACGTCCTTTATGTATTGTTACAGTTGGTGGAAGGGCATTAGGATCTTGTGGCACATAGCTTTCAGTATTTGGATCCAAACGTGGTAGATTTTGTTTCTTGACAGAAGTACTTGGCATAGATGAACCAGGTGTAGGTATCCTCTTGCTTCCAGATTTCCGATATGGTGGTTTCATATCCCACGACATGTCTAGTTCTGTCAGGTCACAGCCAGGCCTTATTCCTGTGTTTTAGTTAGAGGTGCATAAAACCAAAACAAATAGGAAGGAAAAGGTTCAGTGAAAAGGTGAAATATTTGAAGAGGATAAAAGATAAAAAATAATAATAACTTGGACAGAGGAGGAAATATAACTTTAACTCAAAGAACTAAAAATACTATAACAAGGTGTGTTAAGAGTAAAGTGTGTAGAGTTATTGTATAAAGTTATTAATATTACAACACATTAATCACTAAGTATTAAACTATTTATAAGTTATGAAATTATTTATGTTTTTATAACATGAAATATAGTTTATAATATTTATGCATAAATAATTTATAATCATTATATTTTAAAATATTTAAAAACTGAAATATTTAATTTTACAATAAAAACAAACCCTTTAATCAAGCACTTTTTTTAATTTGAATAAATATGAATAATATATATATAGTTTTTACTTACCATCACTGAACATAACAGATTTTGAAATTTCAGGCCGATTTTTTGTACCATCTTCCCTTTTAAGGACTCCAACTGGTACCATAACTGTAGGAGGTGGAGGCAATCCGCCAGCTAACTGTTGCAAGGGTGGTATAGTTGAACAGTACTCCATGGGATTATTTGGATTAGGCTGTCTCCCCTATAACCATTTGTCGAATACTCCTAACATTCACATTTATTTTTTTATCCAGTAAACACAGATCATGCACAGGTCATAAAATAGCATATTACTTTTTTGTTAATTATAATACAATTTTTTAATTACAATACAATTATGCATTATTAAATTATTAAATAACTTAAAATTATATTGAATAATTCAATAATTTTTAATTTATTAATTTCACAAACATAATTTTACTTTATTTTTGAAAAAAATTAAAAAATTTAAATAAAATAAAACAAAAAATATTAGCGATAAAATCAATAAAATATCAAAGGATACATATCCAACAAAATATAGAATTTTAAACAATAATTGTTGATAAATTTATACAATTGAATTAATAATCATAAGAAATTTTCTGTGTTTATTGGATATTAATTATTATTAAGATATAAAACAAACTTTTCACAAAAGTTCAAACACTACAATTCAAGTACATGCCTTATGTTTGCAATCATGTAAAAGAAAAATTGATAATATGTAAGAAACATAATGCAAACAGGTAAAATGCATTACTGTAAATTTATTTCTTTAATGATTTAAAAATAAATTTTAATAAAAAAAGATTTATTTTTATTTAATAATTAAAAAGCGCATTATGAAATTATATATTTAATAAATTTATAGCTATAAATTTATATATTAAATTATTACTCTCATGCAGATAAATTTATTTTAAATAACAAAAAAGAAGTATTCAACAAGTTGTTATAGGTGATTATAAAACTTATACTAATTTAAGTTAATTCATACAAAGTGAAGATTTCTTTTAATTTAATTTGTTTTACATTTAATTAGAATTAATAAATTCAACAGAATTTAATATTTATAAATTAAAAGGAAATTAATGTTTAAAACAATAAGAATTGATCAAATATAAGAGATTAATAAGTCTTACAAGTATCCATTGCAAATGTGTTGTTTTCGATAAAAATTAAGAAATTAATAAACAAAAATTTATTGAGTATTTGCATTCATAAAAATGTAGTAAAATTCACAATCAAAGATTTAGCAGTATAATATCTCATATTGCTAGTTTTATAAACAACTGAACCAAATTAATAAAACAAAAAATTATAAACAATTGAAAGTAATTATTCAATGCTACATTAGAATGAAACAAATATAGCAAACTACTATTGATAATATACTTCATGTTGACAAAGAGACTTCAAAAGTGTTACTCTCAATTAATAATATACAAATAATATGAAGATTTAAATAAAAAAAAAAGTAAAAAATCAAATAGATCAAATAAATAAAACATATCTAATATAAAGTACAAGTATAGTATTTATATATTAATAATTAAATCAAAAATATAAACAAACAAAACAAAAAGATAAACAAGTAAATTAGAAATACAAATAGATAAATATGTGTATAAATTAATCATAAATATAAAAAAAAATTAAAAATATAAATAAATAAATTAAAAATCTAAACTATACAAATCTTGATAAATTTCAAATTGTTAATATATTACACAACAAGAGTAATACTTTAAGCACTCTTTTTAATAGATTTACATTTTTTTATATAAAAAAAATACATAACATTTTATAAAATTATTTTAATTTATATCCAGCATACCTGGGGTGAATTGATATCATTATTATTTACACATGTAGAATAACCAGAAGACCATTCTCCCATACCTCGTTCTGTTTCAGCTAAGTAAAAAATTAATTTCTTAATATTTCAAAATAATGTATGAAATTTTTTAATACTTCAAAACGATATTATGTTATAGAGAAATTACCTTTAGTAAGAAGTTGATAACATGAAACGCAAACACGTGAATCAATATTTCCTTGATATTCTAATTTATATTTCATATTACAACATTTATTACACAACACTTTTCCACATGCACGACAGTGATGTCGCCTTTTGAGTACAGTAAACTTAACATCACATAGCATACAACTAGGTGCATCACTATCAGGAACCCAAAACGGTGGTTGTTTTCCCAAAACAGGACCAGATTCTGGTACAGAATTTTCTACAATATCTGGTGAAGATCCTTGATCTTCCTTTGTACCATCAATATCTGATTGTACTTGATAGGATGGAGTATCACTTGTAGAATCAAGTGCTTGGTGTTCATTACTATTATTTGTTAAAACAATATCCAATGTTTGTGGACGTATTGGTTTTTCTGATTCATTGTTAATATCATTTATATTTGATTTTGTATAAACTTCCAAAGATGTAGATGTCTTATCAATTAATACATTTACCTCAGGTGTCATTTTTTCTTCAGAAATATTATCAAAATCATTTGATGTCTTTAATTCACATGCTTGACTATATTGTGCAGAATTTTCTTTCTGCTCTTTTAATTGTATTTCAGTTTTATCATTATTTAATGATCCCTGATTAATATTTAAACTGTATATAGAATGTTCTTGACTATCCTTAATTTTTTTTGCATGAGGCACACATTCATTTTCTAATTTTACCATGTCATCCTTAATTACATTAGTTGTATGTAATAATTTTATTTCTTTATTATTTGGATTATTTAAAATATCTTTGTGTATATCTTCATTTAATTGATCATCATGTTGTACATTTTGTTTCTCTAATATATTATTTAATAATTCTTTACTTGTTTCCTCTTTCTTACAATCAGTTGAAATATTTTCTACTTTTTCACTGGATTCTGATTCTATCATTTTAAAAGATTTTATAGAAATATCTGTAGAAATTTCAACATTTTGCTTATTCTCATCTTGTTGATGTTGAGAATCATTCTGTATTCTGGTAATATTTTCATGTTTATTATAGCTTTCTCTTAATTTCTCCTCTTCTTCTAATTCAGCTAAGTATTTGGTCAGTTCTTCTTCTGATAAATCATCAATGTTACTAAATCCAATTGATTTATGTGCTAGATTTAAACTGTTCCCATGTTCATCAATTGTATTAATATTTTCCATGCTTAATTTTTTTTCACTATCTTGGTTAGTCACTAATTTGGTTGTAGACTCATTTTTATAATAATCATTTTGGATGTAGGTACATTCAAGCATAGAATTATTTTCTTGATTCATTCTATTAGATTCCTCATTTTCAATTTCTACATTTTTACTTAATTCAGTGCAAGCTTTATTTATGATAATATCTTTAGAAAGTTCTATTTCATTTTCTAATGATTCTAAATTTGTTACATGGACATTTTTTACATCTTCTTTAATATTAGATTCGTATGTAATAGGTAACTCTAAAGTTATAGGTATCATAACATCCTGATTTGAAATAGATGCTTCTGTAGTTGAATTAGTTATGTCAACTGTTTCTTTAAGTGCTATGCTTTTATCATTATCTTTAGTACTAATCTGAATTAAATGAGGTATCTCATTGATGTGATAAATAGTTTTAGATTCCGAATCAGATTGTGTATCTGAATTGTCCAATACAGAATTAATACAATCTGAACTTCCAGGGGGAGCATTAATATATTCATTTAAGCTACTAAAAACATTACTAACACTAGGCTTCAAATTAAATTGATTCAATTTTTTATCATATCCATTGTCAATTTTTGGACTGCTACTGCTATTTTGTTGCTTTTGTATTATGCTTGTTTTTTGTGATATATCATTGTATATTGCCAAAGAAACCTGTTCAGAATCATAAGATGGAACAGATTGTTTTTGTATCACATTATTATCATTTATGCATTCTTGTGTATAAAACTGATTTACATCTGTATTTTTTATTGTTGATTCTTCTGTACTATAAGTGAGATTTTCAGAAATTGAATCTTTTTCACTAATACATTTACTTTTTGTATTAATTTGTTGTAAATCTTTATGTCTTTCTAAAGGTAATATAATATCAAATTCTTTATTGGTTTTTTTAGGTTCTATAAGAAGATAATTATAAGTTTTTAAATTTGAAGGTTCTAGATTACATTTAACTGAAGAAGATGATGCATTATTTGTTGCAGGACTAACAGATGCAATTTGTTCTGCACAATCTGCAAAATATATCCATATATTAACAATTTATATATTAACAAAGAAAAAAAACAAATAATTATATTTAAAATAAAATTATTTTTAAAAAAACAATTTAATTTTGAATTAAATAATAATTTTTCACATTTAAAAATTTTAAAATTTTATCATATTTTTATAATAAATAATATAATTTTTATAAAAAGAATGTTACAATTAAAAAGAACTAGAAAGTGATACAAAAAAACAAAATTACTAATTCTTTATAATTTTAGACATGGAAATATTTCTGTTTATTATATGAAATAAAATTAAATAATAGTTTTTACCTTCGTTAAATTCGAAATCGTCCAAAACTTTATCCAAATCAATAGCAAATTTTTCCATTGCGTCGTTAATGTTAGTTGCGCTAATTATGAGATCATTTAATAAACATTCCTATCCAATTTCTGATAATGATAAATACGATTCCATTAATGGTATTCCTCCGAATATAAATATACGACGTAATTTTAGAATTTAATAATAATTAATCGTTGCAAAAAATATTTAGATATAATATGTCAAATAATGGTAGGTTGACACGTTACTTATATAGCATTCTTAATCATTCAAAAAAATTCTTACAGTGAATAAGTCATTCCGCGTAATAGGAAAATCACTTTGCATTAGATGTCTTCAATTAGTACATATATCTTTACCAATCGGTTTTCCTTTATTATCCATAATATGTAGTTATGACATTAATGAAAAAAAAGATAATTAGGATACTTTAAATTACACTCGATAGAATGAAACAGAAAAATCAAAAAAATAACCATAAATTTTTGATCATCACGTGGATTATCTGACAGTGGAATAAGTACTCGTACATACTTGCATACTACTTGCTTATAGAACTGTCATTCTCTGTAAGCACAAAGACAAATGTTTTCCTATCGATAAATCGAAATTTATTCTTCTATCTTCGATAATCGATTGTTTGAAAATTTGTAGATAAAATTTTTATATATTACTGAAAAAAATTTCATAAAAAATTTTATAAATTAAATATTTTTTTAATAATTTTTATTTTATTTAAAACAAAGATATATTAATATAGCTTATATTTTTAAATTATTGTAATTTATTCAAATTAAAAATTATAATAAAATATCTATTTTACAGATCTTTTTCTCGTAATTTAATAAAATTGAAAAATAATATATTTTATAATATAGATTCATATGATTTTTTTATATTAAATGATTTTAATTATGATTGGTTAATTGTTTTACTAGACAAATCTATGAAATCATTAAGAGATTGTCGTGAAACTATTTATGCTATTCACAGTTGCCTGCCTTGTTTTATCATATGGAAGTACTATCTTCCATACATGTTGACTTATAATCAATTGACGATATACATACGTGTTTGAATTTAAGAAATACTTTCTATTTTTTTTATACCAAAAAAATATATAAATGATCAATTAAATATTTTTCTATGTAATAGAAACAAGCAATATGTTAACAACAAAAGTATTTTTTAGAAAAACTAAAGGAGGAAATGTATTTAAGGTATAGAAATAAAATTTTACGATTTATATTAAATATAATTGGATTTATTTTTAATATTATTATAATAAATTAAATATAATAAAATAATACTAATATATTTATATAATATTTTACATATTAGACTGTTAGAGAACATTATCTCAGAAATGATATTCATTGTGGTTCTAAAGTTTGTGAGAAATGTGTACATGGAATTCAAAATGTAATTTTAGATGATGAAGATTCCAAAATAAAAAATTTTAAAATAATACAGTCTCATTATCTATTAATTGATACTAATATTATTTTAGATCAGGTAATATATTTTGAAATATTTTTTATATAATGTATTATTATAAAATTTGTGTCATTTTTAATGTAATATATATAAGTATAATTTTAGATTGATATTTTAGAAGAAGATGTTCTTTGTAATGTTATAATTGTACAAACAGTATTAGAAGAAGTGAAACATAAAAGTTCTATTGTTTATAAAAGATTGAAAAATCTTATTAATAATGTACAAAGAAAATTTTATGTATTTGTTAATGAACATCATAAGTATGTTATTAATATATATTTATAGATAAAATTTATATTATATATTTTACTATTATTTTTTTTTATTAATTTTATAGAGAAACTTATGTTGAACGTAATCCAGGTGAAAGCACAAATGATAGAAATGATAGAGCTATTAGAGTGGCAGCAAAATGGTATAATACACATTTAAATTTAGATCATATTAAAATTAAAACTATATTATTAACAGATGATACACGAAACAGAGAATTAGCAGAAAATGAAGGAATCCCAACTATTTCAAGTAAGATTCTTTTTTGGAAAGAATTTCAATAAACTAAAATCATATTTATTTTAATTTAAATTACTATTATTTTTAGTGGAAGATTATATTTTATCATTAGAAAATTCAGGTTTTTTAAGTGATAAATTATGTAAAAAGAGTTATGGTATGATATCTAAAGGTCGAGAATTTTTCCCATGTCATTTTACACCATCAGAAATACATAATGGCATAAAATATGGAAAACTTTTGCAGGGAACATTTACAGCTTCAAAAGAAAATTTTCTTGAAGGATTTGTGAATGTAGATGGATTTGAAAAGCCTGTAAGTATTTGTTTTCTATATTTTTAATACATATGTATTTATTATGTATATTTAATTGTAGATTTTTATCCAAGGTCGTAATAACCTTAATAGAACTGTTGATGGTGACATAGTTGCATTAGAAATTTTACCAGAAAATCAGTGGTCATCTCCTAGTGATATTGTTCTACAAGATGAAGAAGAGACAGATGATGATACTTTAGAAACAAAGAAAGTATTAGATAAATTTATATCATCAAACAAAATGGAAAAATCACCTACTGGCAAGATTGTTGGTATTATTAGAAGAAATTGGAGACAATATTGTGGAATATTACAATTCAATAATATAGAAGGGGTAAGAGTTTACAAATTGCCATAATTAGATCATATATAATATACATATATCTTCATAGATATAATAGATATAATATACATATATCTTTTGTTTTTTTAGAATGTACGACATTTATTTGTCCCAGCTGAACGAAAAATACCTAAAATAAGAATCGAAACTAGGCAATATGGAATATTAAGTAAACAGAGAATCATTGTAGCTATAGATTCATGGCCACGTAATTCTCGATATCCTCTTGGTCATTTTGTACGTGCATTAGGTGAAATAGGAGATAAAACTACTGAAAATGAAGTAATATTGTTAGAGCATGATATTCCCCATAGTCGATTTTCTGATGCTGTTCTTAGCTCATTGCCAAAAATGCCATGGTGTATTACAGATTCTGTATGTAATAATATATGTAAGAAAATTTTTTCAAAAATCATGCAAAATGAATACATTATTTTTAGGATTTAGCACAAAGAGAAGATTTTAGACATTTAGATGTATGTTCAGTTGATCCACCAGGATGTACAGATATTGATGATGCTCTTCATTGTAGATATTTATCAAATGGTAATTTGGAAGTAGGTGTACATATTGCAGATGTAACACATTTTATGAGACCAGGAACAACTTTGGATAAAGAAGCAGCATTACGAAGTACAACTGTATATTTGGTTGATACAAGAATTCATATGCTCCCTGGTAAAATTTATTTAAATTTAATTTTTATTAAATAAAATTTTGAAAATTCTATCAATTCATCAAAATATTATTAACTTCAGATTTACTTAGTTCAAATCTTTGCTCTTTACGTGAAAAAGAAGAGAGATTAACATTTTCTTGTATATGGGAAATGGATGAAGATGCGAATATAATTAATACTAAATATTGCAAATCCATAATTTATTCACGAGCAGCGATGACTTATGATGAAGCTCAATTAAAAATTGATGATGCTTTTCAGCAAGATTCACTTTCAAAATCATTAAGAAATCTTAATAACTTAGCTAAAAAATTAAAAAAAAGACGTTTAGAGAATGGGTAAAATTTTTTAAATTCTTTTATAAGAATATATTTAAAAATAAAAAATTTATATATTTTTTTTTATTTTAGAGCATTAGTGTTAGCATCTCCAGAAATTCGTTTTCAAGTAGATTGTGAAACCCATGATCCTATTGATGTAGAAGCAAAAAAATTACGAGAAACTAACTCTATGGTAGAAGAATTTATGTTACTTGCAAATATTTCAGTTGCTAAAAAAATTTTAGAGGAATTCCCAGAGTGTGCTATATTAAGAAGGCATCCTGAACCTCCACCTTCTAATTTTGAACCTCTTATAAAGGCTGCAAAAAATCAGGTACAAAAAAATGAGTTCAAAAAAATAATTTAAAGATACTGAATCGTTTCTTTTAATAGGGTTTTATTATAAACGTTAGTAGTGGTAAAAAATTAGCAGAATCATTAGATAACTGTCATAAGGAAAGCAATCCATATTTTAATACTATGTTAAGAATACTTGCTACACGTTGTATGATGCAAGCTATATATTTTATTAGTGGAATGCATCAACAAAGTGAATATTATCATTATGGTTTGGCATCTCCTATTTATACTCATTTTACATCGCCTATTCGACGGTAAAAAATCTATATATATCTATATATATATATGTATATATATATATTTGCATTACATATACGTTTATATTTATTTAATTTCATAGATATGCAGATGTAATGGTTCATCGTTTATTAGCAGTTTGTATTGGGGCTGATGCAACGTATCCTGATTTATTAGATAAGAAAAAGAATCAAGCACTCTGTCATAATCTGAATTATCGTAATAGAATGGCTCAATATGCTAGCCGAGCATCTATAGCATTAAATACACATGTTTGTATTTAGTAATATATTAGATTTTATTATCTGAATTTATATATATATATGTTTACTTTTTATTAAATTTTTTTTCTTTTTTTTTTAGTTATTCTTTAGAGAGAAAATTCAAGATGAAGAAGGATATATACTCTTTGTCAAAAAAAATGCGCTACAAATATTGATCCCAAAATTTGGTTTGGAGGGTACTTTATATTTAAATAAAAACAAAGAATCTAATGTTATATTTATATATAATGGTGAAGATCATTCACAAACTTGTGGAAATATTATATTTCGCACTTTCGATCCAGTCATAGTACAAATAAGTTTAAATAGAGAAAATGTTCAGCATGAAAAATTGATATTTAAACTGGTTAAACCATTTGTAAGTAAATTATAATAACTTAAGAAAAAAATATTAATTTTTAAAATATTTTGATATTTATAAAATTGTGAGAATAGATTTCAGGATTTAGCGTACCTGCAGCAACTGCAGAATGCAGCAATATTATATTAGAAGAAAGTACGACAGAAACGGTAAAACGAAAGATAGAAACAGAAAAAGGATCAGATATTAATATTAAAACTAAAGGAAATAAAAAGAAACTAAAAAAGAGGAAACATTAGCACTATTGTGCATCAGATTTTACAATATATAAAGATTAAATATATTTATAATTTTTTTTAATTATATATATATTTCTATATTTTTTATGACGAAAAATAGGAATAATAAAAAATATAAAATTTTTTGCTGGAAATAAAAAATTATTGAAAAACAAAAATTAATGTATATTACATTTTTAAAAAGTTATGTACCCATATATGTATCTATATATACCTATATGTAAGTATAAAAGTAGCTTAATAATTTTATCATTATGATATTAAATTATATTATTTTCAAATTAAAATATATAAACAAGTTTTGTTCCTTTTTATTAAAATGCCATACTAAAAAAAAAATAATTTCTATTATATCATAATACTTTTTGAATGCATTAAAAATTAAATTTTGTGATACCAACATTATCGCATAACTAGAGATATTTTGGCAAATACGAGCTTAAAAATTAGCACGTCATTTGTTGTTCTATCATATTAATATTTCATACTACTTATTTCTTTTTGGTTTCTAGCGACGGTAATCTGGTTAAATGCGGTAAAACGACGGAACATTCTCGAGTTAAAAGTTGTTGTTTTGATGTTTGCAGTTCCGGCGAAGTAGAACAACGAAACAGACCACGGGGGTCGCACGCGGGGTACCGATACGCGTGTACGGTGTGCGCGGATATCATAAATAATTATTTTTTTAAACCCCGTCCCAATTGTAATTGCGGTTTAATCGAAATCCTGCACATAGCATAGCGTGATATCCGTGTTCGATTAATCTACGAGGCCGGTTCAACTACTGAACTCTAATAAATATGGCGAACAGTGTAGCACCAGATTCATGGGAACAGCAGGCGGATAACGGAGACATCGCTCCACCACAGGATAAGTCTATTGAAAGCAAATTTTCCACCCTGAATGTAAATGCTGCGGAATTCGTGCCTTCATTCTGCATTAATTCTTCACCGCAGAACAGTAATACGGCCGACAGTTCCTGCAATGTCGCTGTCATGATGAATACTGTAACCACTTCTATGCCTCCTGAAATACATCATGGTTAGTCTTGAAATAAAACTTGATTAACCATGTATTATGTTTTTTTCAAGTAATTTACAGGATTTTAATGTAAAGATATAATATTAAGATTCTTGTTATTGTAAATTATCTATAATATAACTGCTGCGGCTAACCCCATTACTTTATTCACATATTGTTCTATTTTTCAAATATTTGTCGATATCTCTATCTTTTGATAGAGATGATTTTTTGGTTTATAATAATGTTTATACTTTCATTATAAGTTAATATCATTAATATTTTTCAAAAAAGAGATAAATGTAAAAAGCATATTTGAATACGATACATATATATTTAATATTAACCTAATATTGTGCAATGTTTAAATTGATGCTAAATTCAAAGCATTTCTTCATGCGATTAAAGACATGAAGTTAGGAGTTAAATGTATATAATATAATGACTTTTATGTAATTAAATTGCTATTGATAAGAACATTTATGTATCAATTCTAATAGTTTTTTAATAAATTAGATTTATAAAAAAAAGTATTATGTAAAATAATATTAATGATGAAGAAACATATTTAAAAAAACAAATTCTTTAAATTGATCGTATGTTATTTATTAAAATATTGTATTATTAAATTTATTTGTATTTTAAGGAAATATTTAGTTCTTCATAATTCTTAAATAGAATATAAATCTTTCAATATTTTAATACATTAAAACATTGTTCTAGAATTTTTTTTTTGGAATATAAAAATATATATATTTTTAAATATTTTTTTTGACATGAATGTATTATTTTAATACATATTAAATAAATATCAATGTAAATAATCTATATTAAAATATTCTATAAAGAATTATGGAAATAGAAAGTTGTGTAAGATAATATAGAATATTTTAGAGAAATAATGTTGTTTTTATTATAAATATTTAAAAGCATTTTCAGTATTTTTTTAATTTATTAATTGTTTTTTTTTCTTTTTTTTCTTTTTTTTTAATAAAAAATTTTTTATTTTATTTTAAATTTATATTTGTTTATTGTAGGCAATACTACATCAGTGGTTCTACCAGATCCAGTAGGTAATCGTGTAGAGGAACCACCTGCTGGAGGAGGGGCTCCACCTCCGAATGTTACTGATCAAATAAATAATAGTCCTGAGCATCAACCAGCTGATTCATGGGAAGAAGCAGCAGTAGATGGTGATCCTCTTTTAACACCTGAAAATGAAGAAGTATGCTCATAATTTCTTAAATAATTTAACATATATATAAAAAATAATGTTAAACTTATTTTAATTTTGTTATAGCATATTTTATTTTTATTATTATTTTTAACTACAATAGAAAAAAATATATATATTGCCAAAAATAATGTTTTTTTTTTTGGAATATAAAAATGTTATATATATATATATTTTTAAATATTTTTTTAAAATGAATATATTATTAAAATAAATGCAATATGAATTAAAGTTTAATATAATGTTAAAAAAAAGAAATTGATTAACACCATTCAATAAATGATTTAATATTTAATAATTTTTCTTGTTATGTATGATTGATTTTGTTTAAATTATTTTTAGGCAGAAAATGAGGAGGATGAAGAAATGGTTGTTAAAATACCTAAGAAAAAACCTGTTAAAGTAACAGAGGATACTAAAAGTAAAAAAGAACATGTTAATGTTGTTTTTATAGGACATGTTGGTATGTAATAATTTTGTAAAAAGATAATAATAAGATGAAATTTTAATCAGCACTAATTTGATTTTGATATATATTTCAGATGCAGGAAAATCAACAATTGGAGGTCAAATTATGGCGTTAACAGGAATGGTTGATAAAAGAACTTTAGAAAAGTATGAAAGAGAAGCAAAAGAAAGAAGTAGAGAAACGTGGTATTTGAGTTGGGCTCTAGATACGAACCAGGAAGAACGAGAGAAAGGAAAAACAGTAGAAGTCGGTAGAGCGTATTTCGAAACTGAACGAAAACATTTCACAATTTTAGATGCACCTGGTCATAAAAGTTTTGTACCTAATATGATTGGCGGAGCAGCACAAGCTGATCTTGCGGTATTAGTTATTTCTGCGCGAAAAGGAGAATTCGAAACTGGTTTCGATAGAGGAGGTCAAACGAGAGAACATGCAATGTTGGCTAAAACAGCTGGTGTTAAACATTTGGTTGTGTTAGTGAATAAAATGGATGATCCAACTGTGGAATGGGATGAAAGACGATATAATGAGTGCAGGTATATAATCATAAATTAAAAAAATATTGATTTTTGTTTATAGCATGAAATTAATTGTTATACTATTTAGAGATAAAATACTGCCATATCTTCGTAAATTGGGATTTAATCCTGCAAAAGATCTTACATTCATGCCAGTCTCAGGGCAACTTGGTTATGGTTTAAAAGATCCAATACCTGAACATCTTTGTACATGGTATACTGGTCCACCATTCATATCTTTTATTGATTCTTTACCTTCGCTAAATCGTAAAAACAATGGACCTTTTATTATGCCAATCGTTGATAAATATAAAGATATGGGAACAGTAGTAATGGGAAAGGTTGAAGCAGGAGAAGCAAAGAAAGGACAGTCATTACTTGTTATGCCAAACAGGGTAAATATTACTTATTTTAATATATTATTTTTTTAAAAATTGTTTTTTAATTATTTAAAATTTTAAATAATTATTTAATTATATTAAAAAAATTATATTATATTGAGTATTTATTTTATTATTTCATTACTACATATTAATTTTATATTTCATTATGTTTTATTAGACGGCAGTAACGGTAGATCAATTATGGTCAGATGATGAAGAAGTGACATCAGTTGGACCTGGAGAAAATGTAAAGATAAAATTAAAAGGCATTGAAGAAGAAGACGTGAGTCCTGGATTCGTTCTGTGCGACAGTAACAATCCGATAAAAACAGGAAAAGTGTTTGACGCTCAAGTTGTCATTTTGGAACATAAGAGCATTATTTGCGCTGGCTACAGTGCTGTGATGCATATTCACTGTGCCGCAGAAGAAGTTAGAGTGAAAGCATTGATCTGTTTGGTCGATAAAAAAACTGGGGATAAAAGTAAAACCAGGCCGAGGTTCGTCAAACAAGATCAAGTGGCAATAATGAGAATTGAATGCGCAGGTGTCATATGCCTTGAAAGATTTAAATTGTTTCCACAGATGGGACGTTTCACCCTTAGGGATGAAAGTAAATATATTTTTTATATACTATACATTTAATAAAATTCATATGTTTTCAACTTCAAGTTAATAATAATTTTTTGTATTTTTACAAGTGATTAAATTCTAATTCTAAGTTCATTTTTGTTAATTTTCAGATAAGACTATTGCAATTGGCAAGGTGCTGAAAGTGGTGGAGTAAAGTTGCTCAACTTCGACCACAGGTTGGGATAATAATCAACTTTAATAAACGAAGAATATACAAGAGACGCAAGCCGAATACAGTACGCACGAGAAAAGAAAACGGAACTAGCGTGACTATTCGCGAACTACTGTTAATGTAACATACACTCATCTTACACAAGAAGCAAAAAAGTTCTACATCAAAGAAAAGCACATACATCGTATGCACAGACAGTCGGGTCGGGGTTTGGGATTATTGGGGGGAGGGGAGGGTATTTATAACTTGAAATAAAAAGAAGCAAATAGATTTGATTATATAAATAAGGAGACAAAACCACTAAAAAAAACTCAAGAGCGCGTGTTCCTTCTAACTAGGTAAGCCGAACGACAGCACTCACGTTGAGTTCATTACAAATGTATTAATGATCAAATGACGAACAGTGTCTCCGTAATATTGTAAAACACGATATTTTTATTCTTCTGAGATACGAGACATTAATGAACGTAAAAAAAGATGATTACGAGATAAAAACTAAGGAAAATATTATTAATATTATTATAATAATTATTGAATAATTATTATTAAATTGGTGGTAAGAAGGAATAAAAAATACAGAAATTTATTAAATCAGCCAGATAGTGTTACACAACAATTTATAATTATAAAATTAATATTATTATTAATATTATTATACTGTTTCTTATTACATTGTCATTAAAAACAAATTTGCAACAAAAATGTGCTCTACTAATTTTGATAAGAAATTTCATGTGTATGGTTGATTTGCTTTTTCTTGCACGTACTGTTTCTGTTAATATGATTGGTGTTTGACGGCGCCAAGGTTCGTGTATTGTATCGATGTACTACGTGTCTATAACACCAAATATTCTTACACTGTGCTTCTTCAGAAAAGAGTTTCGATGATTTATAGCGTTATATGCGATAAAAGAAAATTAATGTCGAGATTTAACTGAAAGGAAGTTAATATAGAGAATTTTCAAAGCAGACATTTTGTGAGTGCTTTCTTTACATGTATTACTGCTTCTTTTTTTTCTTTGCTGCTAGTTTCTATGGATACTAAAACATCTGTATCTCTTGTCCTATTCTTTTTACATTTTACGTTTATTATTATCTTTTATTTCATGTATTAAATCAAATCTGTTTACTAACAAAACAGAATTCAAAAAAAAAAAAAAAAATAATTTTATTGCTATAAATTGTTTGGCAACGTTTATTTTATGGTTGTTATATTTTTTAAATTGTTAATATTACAGTCGAAACATTAAAAAAATTGCTGATATATTTTTTCTTTTCTTTTTCTTTAATTATTACCAAAATTTCAGTAATACAGAACAAAAAAATTAGCATGAAATGTTATATAATTCAAACGAAGGTGCATATTTTGTAGAATCAATTTTTTATTTATTTATTTATTTATTTATTTATTTATTTACTTATTTATTTTTTTGCTATAATATTGTAAAAAACAGTTCCTGTGTGGTTTTTGTCTAAAATCTAAAATAAATTATATTTGAAGTTTAAAATTATAATTATAACAAAGGCCTAATAATGAGCCAAATTATACAAGTTGCTTAGATTTCGACTTAATTTACTATTTACGACGATTAAGTCTAAAATCTTAATGCAATAGATAATAATAATTATGAAATCAAATTTTTCGACACGTAATTTTTTCAAAACACTCTTTTATACGTGTCAATCATGCCATACGTAGGTTTATTACATTTTATATATGGTTATGAAAACATTTATAATAAAAATGATAAAAGTTTAAGTACACTTATCATTGAGGATCCGGTGCTAGTTTAGCATAACCGAGCTTCTGAAGTACTTCTTTGATTTCAACATATACTGATGCATCTTCTATTGTACTTGAAATCTGGAAAGAAAAGAAAGGATATTTTACATTGGCGAATAGTAAATGAATAAATAATATACTCTTATGTTGTGTGAAAATGGGAATTTCATTCTTCCGATTTAATTTTGTTTCAATGCAAGCAATCGAACTGATTTATCATTTAGTTTCTCACAAAATTCATTTACCTTAAATAATCTGGAACGAGCTAAATTAGCAATAGATTTACGAATTATTTTCCCTGAACGTGTTCGAGGCAATGCGCTCACAGCAGCAGCTATTCTGAAAGACGCTATGGGACCGATTAAAGTTCTTACTCGTGCTATTAGTTCGTCATTAATCTGTTTTTCATTTTTCGTCGCTTCTATAAAGAAAGAAAAAAAAGAAAAAAAAAAAAAAAAAAAAAAAAAAGAAAGATATATTCTTATTGTACTTATTCAAACAATGCAAAATTTTTAAATATCATTCACCTTGTTTCATTATATAAAGACATAAAGGTATTTCTCCTTTAGTCGGATCTGGAACACCGATTACGGCAGCGTCTACCACATCCGAATGAGTTAAGATGACATCTTCCAAAGCGGACGTGGATAATCTGTGACCAGCAACATTGATAACATCATCATCACGTGCCATCACATAAACGTATCCAAATTCATCTTTATAGCCAACATCCATAGTATCGTAGTAACCCTAAATTTATTTTTCACCATAATATACATATGTATCTTATAAATATATAGAATAAAATCAAGAAAAAAATTTCATCAGAAAGATATTAGAAATAAAAAAAAAACTCACTGGATATTTGGAAAAGTATATTTCTTTAAATTTCTTATCGTTGTGATAAAGAGTTGACACGCACCCGGGTGGTAATGGTAATTTTATAACAATTCTGCCTAATTCGTGAGCTTCTGCTTCGTTGCTGTTTTCCCGTAATATGTCAACTAGTTGAATGGAAGTTTTTTTCACGTAATAATTTACTTTAAAAACATATGTAATATCATCGTAATGAAATGTGAAACTCACTGTGATAACCAGGAATTGGGAGACCGGTACTGTATTTCGGTAAACTAGGATTATGTTCATATCCTAGACACAACGCTGTGATAGGATGACCTGTTTCCGTTTGCCACCAATTGTTCAAAATTGGTACTTTGAAAGCTTTCTCCGCCCAGATTTTCGTCTCATAGTCACAAAATTCTCCAGCAACGAATATAGTTTTCAAACTGAAAAGCAAATATTTTAATAAAATTTTATCATAAAATATATAATCATGCAAAATTAATATCAATACCGTTGTATAGAAATACATACGATTTCATAGAGTACTTTCGACTCAATGATAAATCAGGATCTGCACGTCTTATAATGCGAAGTGCGGTGGGTACGCAAAACAATGCATTCACATTGTGTTGATCAATCACTCTACGAAAAAAAAATGAAAGAATTTTTTCAAGATACTTTACATCAAATGAATTCAAATGTATTTTTGTTAAAAAAAATTAATAAATTAATAAATAATTAATAAAAAAATTAAACATATATTTCAAATAAAATAATTTAATTAATTAGATTGAATATTCTTATTCAATAACATTAATAAAATTTAAATCTCGAAATACTAAAAATAATATTTCGTACATATTTTATTTGTATTCTAACGTTAAATAAAATCTTTGTTATATATTTAAATTCCCCACCTGAAGTATTGTGCTGCGTCTGGTGTCCTATCAGGCTTTCCTTCATACATTACGCTGGTGATACCATAAAGCAAAGGTCCATAGCAAATATAAGAGTGTCCAACAACCCATCCCATATCTGAAGCCACCCACCAAACAGAATCTTTGTTCATACCATAAACTGTTTTCATTGTCCAACAAAGAGCAACCAGATGTCCACCGACTGTTCTTAAAATTCCTTTCGGTTGACCTTTAGTAAAAAAAAAAAGTTCGATTCATTTCTCTAATATAATATATTTTATAAAACTTAATTTTATTACTTTTATTTTCCTGATAAATTTTTTGTACTTTTTTGAACAGCGAATATAATTAAAAATACATGACGCCGGTTTATTTAACCGGTTAATGACTTTTGCTGCGCATAATATGAATTTTTCTATGTATTTAGTACAAAATTTCACAGCGAAAAAAATTTTTAAAATTTACATTATATTATTCAAAGTTAATGAGTTTCGATAGAATAATGATTTGAAAATAATTTGGAACAGCAACTTTGAAACAGAAACATATATTCAATAATATAAAGAAAGGCAAACTTTTCATCATAATAATAATAATAAATTTTCTTTTCATAAATTACTGATATAATTAATAATTACTTCAATAAAATTCAATACATTATATTTTCTAACATCTCTAATAAAATAGAAATACCTGTTGTTCCTGAAGTATACATAATGTACAAAGGCGCGTTTGCCTCAACTGGTTCACATGGATGAGGTTTTGATCTTTTTATCACTTCATCCCAATCGAATTGATCTTCCAAAAGAGGACTCTCCCAGATATTTCTTCTCTGAAATATGATGCATTGTGGTTTCTTTACAGATATGAGGTTCATAGCGTCATTTAACATATCCGTATATCTGTATTTAGAGTAAAGTATGTATTGTCAATTATGAATTTTTATAATATGCAAATATAATATGCAAATCTAAAAAAAAAAAAATAAAAAAAAAAAATAAAAAATTATACCGAACAATCTTGGAGGGTTCTATACCACAGCTAGCTGCAATTATTACTTTTGGTTTTGCATGATTTATTCTGATAGCCAATTCGTTCGCGGCAAATCCTAAAATAAATATAATATAAAAATTTTTTCAATTCTATATAATTTTAAATAAATATTATTTTTAATTTTTAATATACATTAATAATTTCTAAAAACAAATTTCTAAAAATAGTATAAATTAATATATTCTTCTCCTAAAAATAAAGTAATATATAATTTGAGAAATCTAGAATTTAGATTTTTACCGCCAAATACAACAGAATGGACCGCGCCAAGTCGTGTAGTAGCTAAAATTGCTATTATGGTTTCAGGAATTAGTGGCATATAAATAATCACCACGTCGCCTTTGCCCACACCCATATTAACTAGCACTCCAGCTAATAAAGATATCTTTTTTAAAAGTTCATTATAAGTTATTTTTTGAACTGTTGATGTTTGAGGACTGTCATGAATTAATGCTACTTTATTTCCGTTTCCGGCTAAAATGTGTCGATCTACTGCATTGTAACAGGCATTCAATTCTCCGCCAATAAACCTATAGAAGAAAAAATTTTTAAAAATTTTAAAAAATATAAATTAAAGGTCGATATATTAGAATGTTTTAATTATTTTACAAACAAATTATTACCATTTCGTAAATGGTTGTTTAGTATTATCCAATACTTTTTTCCATGGTTTACTCCAATCTATGCACTGTGCAACATTTCCCCAAAATTTTTCTGGATTCTCCAAAGATTCTTTATAACTTTCATCATATTTTGGACAAGAAATGTGATGGCGATTGATTATATAATCTATATATAAAATAATCTATATATAAAAAGAGATCATTATATTCGAAAAATATTAATGAATTCTAATATATATATATATATATATATATATACATCTTTATACCTATGATAATTAGAATAGAAAAAGTGAGCCATCTATCGTCATTTCAAAAAATTATTAATATGGTATATAATCCTAGCGTATATACTTTTATTTTTATATATTATAAATAAATATTAATAATTAAGATAAAAATAATTAGAAAAATTATTTTCAAATAATAAAAAGATTAATAAATAAATATTTCTTTTAATAAAAAATTTACTTGCAAGTAATTTAGAAATAAAGATATCGTTTCCTGTCAAATTTAGTAATCAAGTAACTAGTAAATATCATAGAGGGAGAGAAGATCGTTTAAACTTGTTTGAATTAACTGATTATCGACTTACAGGAAATTTAATTTCTCGTTAAAATTAAATTTAAAATTTATTAGAAAATGTTTCTTATGGTAAATATTATTTATAGAAAAATTACAAATTCTGCAATTTTAGAAAATTAAATCTTGGTTTGTAACTATTGGTATGTAACTCTCATCTTTCTTAAACTTAATCACATTAGTAATCTGCGTTATGTGGTCGTATATCATGAATATTTAAATGATGGGATCGCTTTCTTACTGATATTCTTCATTAATGAATAATTTATTGCGAGTCGTTTTAGGTTCATAGCAATTTTTTATGCTTTTCACGTTTATGTAAACATCATGGATTACGAATATCGTATGAAAACAATTTGAATACATTGGTATAAAATACTCACGATCGTCGATTATATATAAAAATTTATTCAAAATGATATTTTTAACAACACATTTTCAAATTTATCGAAATTGATAAATTAATCGATACGTTCATCTAATTTTCGTTACCTATCTAATTATCTATTTATCTATCTCATTCTAGCATTTGATTATACATGAACATTTAGTAGCTGCGAATGCATGTAGAAAATAGCAGCTGCGTTAGATAATTTCATTAAAATAACGAGTATTATCCATGGATTTAACAATGAAATTTCGATATTCACGGAACGGAAATTCTTACACCTTGCCTCGACATTAATCGTGCTAGAGAGTGAAAATGTTCCAACATCCAGAAATCTAATTACTTATAAAACGTGTCGCAAATATACGCTGTTGGTTATTAGAAAAAACACCTGAGTTCAGTGGAGAAAATTAGTTCTAGCGCGTTAGCAATTTTATAATAATAAAAAATGGTTTGGTTTTCTTTGTTTTCATTCCTCTTTTCTTTTTTTCATCGAAAGATTAACGTTCTTCATAAAACGTTTCTTTAAATGAAAAACAGATGTATATAAGATATATATTCGCAATTTAAATATTACTTTTACTTTTTTAAAATAATTTTGATTTTATTTAATCAAAATAATGTTAAAATATAAAAATACTTACCTGATCCATCGTTGTTTTGCAGATCTTTCGAATTAACGGCGATTAACGGTGAAAAACTCATTTTGCTTGAGATATAAGACATAGGACAGTGATGGAATATAATAACACTTTTAAATCCACTTTGAAAATGAAAAAGCCACTTATGATAAATTTTCTTAAAATTCGTCACGATTGTTGAAAATATTCTGTAAATCACATTACAAACCTATCGAATAATATAAAGTGACATTGTTACGTTGTATGTTTATTTGAATGAATTTGATCCAAGGGTCATTGCATTTAATTTAAGAAAAAATTAAAATTTTAAATTTAAGAAAAATACATGATGTTAAATGATAAAGATCATCTAATAATGAAATGAAATTGCGATTTTATTTTAATTTTATTTTTTTCTCTTATTTGAATTTTTGCACACATTTTCTTTTTCTTATCTATGCATATTCTTTTTCATTGCAATACGTTATATATTTAAGATCATTGATTATAAATTTTGTCGTAAAAATTGATGTCGTTAATCATGCTATACGAAATTATTCTTTTGAAAAATCGGATTCCTCTGTGAACTTTGATCTAAAGAATTTAGACAGACTTCATCTCGTATTTTTTGCTTCAATGATCCTCGTTCTTTGATTTGAACTCCACCTTGACCGTCTAACACATCGGAAAATTGTGAAAGAATATCCATTCTGGCATATAAAGAATTGTGAAAACATTCTGATTGCTGGGAAAATTGACATTTGGTTTGTTTCAGTTTCTTTCTTTAAAAAAAAAAAAGAAAAAAGAATGAAAATCATACTCGTGGCAAACATTTCATATTTCCTCGTTTTTCTTTTCTTATATACATTTTATCAGTAATATTTCAAATATTAAAGAAATAATTATTACAAACTTAAATTTATGTAGCAATAGCTAATAATGTTCTTGTTCATTGTTACTTTATTATAAACAATAAATAAATCCTTTTTATTTAGCATTGCATAAAATATATATATATATAAATGTTTTTAATTCCATAAAAATACAATTTTTTAATTTAATTTACTTCTTACTTTTTTATAAATCAAATATCTTTATAGGACACAAAGAAAATAAAAAAGATGTACAAATATGTATAAATTATTATGTTACATTATTATCTATGGAATGAGTTTTATAAAAAGCATACATGTGTCCAACAATTGGTATAAATATAATATTAGGTTATGTTAGGTTCTTCTTATGCATTCCTTGCATATTCAACAAAATACTATTGCTGAAAGTATATCTAAAAAAGATTAAAAAATATAATTGAGGAAAGAGGATATTAAAATTCTATGATGTGACATAAAGTTCCATTAATTCGCTCTATTGTTTCATTGTCCTACAATTAATTATGACTTTTATCATCTCGTTAAATTTATTACTTAATCAATAAATAACTTGATCATCTTAATCAATAATGTAATATAATATCCATGAATTAGACAAGAAAAAAAAATACTAAAGACTACTAAAAAAGAAAAAGAATTAAAATAAAATAAAGAATTTTGAACAATTTTAAAGAACAATTTATAAATAAGAGAAATGAAAAAACAATTAATTATTAATGAACAAACGGTTAAAAAAAGTATTAAGAAGAGAAGTGTTAGCAAAAGTACAAGTAAAATTAATCAAGAGTTAATTCCTCTTGTCTCCAAAGTTATGCTGTTTCGAGCAACTATCTGACCGTTAAAAATCTCGTTTCCAGGTTGTGCGCTGAAGCAAGAAACAAGTGAAAACAAAGAGGAAGGAAGAGGGGGGGAGAGATGTGGAGTTGGTTAAGAAGAACCCTCTCTTTCGTTGCGCAACCACCAACCATTTTCATAAAATTTTTATTCAACGTGTCTACGGGAAAATTGAAAATGTACGTCAACAAGTGAGACAAGAGGGTGTGATGTTGAAATGCGCATGGCCGTGGTAACGGCGCGTATTTAAGGGCTGATCCTTCGCGAATCTCGTCACTATCATCGTATCCTTGGATCTTAACACCGGTATACGTATATCAACCACTTATTCTCACGTATTCACCTCTCATCACGAAGTGATCCAGTGAGTCCAATATCTGGAACGATCGCCCACGTCACAGTTTCCATAACGTTCGTGCAATATCTCTGGATCCCCACGTTTGTGAACAGGCAACAGGTTAGCGGTATTTACTCCTGGTGTATTGTTGTATTTTCCGTTTAATTCGATCGTCGTCCTCGATGCAAAATGACGAAAATTGTTTAGGAAAATTGAATAATTTAGAAGGGGGATTCTAATAGATAATACTTTTTATTATTGATAAATAATAACAGAAAGTATAGGCGGAGGATCTCAAGGATCTCGTCATTTGTTGCATGAGAAAACTTGTCACGTCACTCTATCCAACTTTTTAATATTAAGCTTTTTAATCAATTTTTTTTTTTAAATTGAATTACAAATCGGTTTTTCTTTAATCTGTGTAATCAAGTTACAAGCCGGCTTTCTATTAATCTTCTTTTTAAGACTTTGATCTAGTTTTTAATTGGAGGTAGTTTTTATTAAATATTTTGCACTCATATTTTATGTACATTACATAAATCTGTATCATATCGTTTGATAATATTTATTATATATTCTTATATATCTTTAATTTCTGTTTTTAATAGTTGAATGAATTGTAAATTGCACAAGGAAACGCACTCGTACGTAATTTTTATGTGATCAAAAATAAGCTTATTCCAAATGCAAACTATTAATTTTGGTTGGATCTCAAGAGAAAGAAAAGAGAAAAGAAGTGGAGAAAGTTAAGAAACTTACATATTCGCGAGATGAGACAAAATTCCCAACTTTCTACATCTTTCAAACTGTATCCTATCTGCATCATTTGAAATAGATCTTGGATCACAAATATGAAATGAATTTCTTATTTTACAATTTATTTCTTATTCGAAAAAAACAAAAGTGTTTCGTGTCAATTTTTCATATGATCTTTGGACTTTTTCCCTCGCATTATATGATGGAATATATTCTATGAGAAATATAACTTAATTATGCGTGTTTTTTCAATTCGATATTTACACGCAATAAAATTATTTATGATTCTTCACATTGACGTTTTCACTGTCACATCATTTTTATTGCACATGAATTATAATTCCCTCTCTTATAAATTCCATAGTTTTACATAGAATTTATAGTCGAGATTCAAAATTCAATTTCATCAGAATCATATCCATCCATTGAACTCTCAGACAACAGATTAAAACTTCTAATTCATATGGTTTAAATTTAATTCCTTATTAAATTACATTATATTACATTATAATCTTTCATTTAAATCTTCTTCTTAATCTTGTACTACCAATGTTCAATTTATTCATAAAGATTGGTTTAAAATTGTAGGATTTAATTTAAATTTATTAAATCAATTATATGTAAATCTATTAACTATAAAATTAATGCGAAGCATATATTTAAAAAATGCATGTATGTATGTAAATATATGAAACTTTATAAATATTCGATAATTGAAATTAAGAAAGGAAAAAAATTGTTTTATTAATTTTAAAAATAGAAATCTATTTTTTTTTATAAGAGATTGTATTTAAAAAGAGAAGCGTTTAAGGAAAAAAAAAAATGCGATTCGAATAGAATTTTCATTCAAACTATTGGATTGTAGGTACCATGAGGGTTGCTTCTTGTGCATCGCTGACATTCCGGACAGCTGTTTAGTGTAACGTGAATAAGAAGATGGTGCAATCAAATATTTCTCGCCCCTCGATTTCTTCGATCGAAAACACTCTCAGAATTCTTCTTTTTATTACATTCCAAACATCCTTTCTACACAAATTCTTTTTACATTTGTTTTATCACCAAGAATTTCCTATTTTTATATACATTATATTTATTATAAATTATCTTATTATTTCTATATTCATATATATAAAAGTATATTTAATATTTTATTTCATTATTTTAATTATTTTTAATTTCTCGTCTCTTTAATTTTTTTTTTTTTTCTTATAAAAATTTCAAAATTTCAGTTGGCTCATTGTTCCAGTCATCCTCTTCGTAGCATACAATTGAACAGCCAATTGAACAGCGTGCGACGATATTTCAGATACAAACTCAATTAAGAACTGACATTCATTTCCTTTTAGAATTTCTCGATCGATCAGTCACAAGAGTAGAGAGCGATTTCTCATCAAGTGCTTGTCAAAATTTACATAGGTCTTTCTTAAACTTCGTGTGCATGTTAATTCCCAACGAGCTTTTGCTCCTCGTAATTATTTGGTTATTTACTTTATTTCAAAAGCGTTTCGAAACAAATCATTATTTTCACTGCATCTTTAATATCGAAAAGTCGAAGAAAAAATAAAAGAAAAAAAATTGTGGGAAAATGATAAATTATTGAAAATATATGCACCAATAAATTTTAATTAAAAATCTAATTGATTAGAATGAATACGAAATGATATTTAAATCGATGAGAAAATGAGTTGAAAATTTTTTTTCTAATACATTATTATAATTTTATAATGATTCAACGTTTATTTTTTTTGCATAAATCACTTATCTAATAAATTCATTTATTCATTTCTTTTATAAAATAATACAGAACTGAATCGTGTCGTGTGTATATATGCGCGTTTCATTATTTCATCGTTCTTTTTATTATCACAGAAGTAAAAAATAATAGGCAGTCGTAAAAATGCACGATGCATTCCTCGCGTTTTATCGATGTTGAAAGAGGAACCATGATGTTAAGTAGTAAATACCGGTCTAAGTCAGACGTTTCCGTGAGTCTCGCGCATTTTCCCTTCAACAGAGAGCATATAAAACTTGCATTCATTTGTACATCTTTCCATTTACTTTTATCGTATCGTACAAGACAATTCGAAATATTTATAAAGAAATAAAGAAAATATCCTGTGAATGTTTCAAACAATGTTAAAACTTAATTTTCTAATATTAGTTTTCATACATATATATAGTATATACTTTTCCTTATTAAATTAACAAAGGGAATGATTCCGGTTACCGAAAGGATATCACGTGACTTTTGTAACGCAATTACCGTCCACTGTTTTATATGAAACGAATTAAAAGCGTAGGTTTTTGAAAGTTTTATGAAATTGGGAAGAGAATGTGAACAAATTAAAATTTATTAAACGTCACGATAAAAATGGCTTCCATCATAAAATTATACGTACGTTTTTCTTGTTAAACAAACTCTTTCTGTTTGAATTTTTATATTCTTTTTTCAAAAGTGGTAAAAAAATATTGTCTCGGAATTAAGCATATTTTATGAAACAGTTTACCGGTACTTATTCTTTTGAATGTTACAATTAAAATTTAATTATTAGAATATAGGTTATTTAATTAAGGTAACGGAAATGGAAGAAAAAAATATAATTTCTTGATATTCACCATATGAAATATACAAGATCACTGGAACGATTCAAACTAATTCCATTCCGATGATTAATTATTGGTACATGTTCAAATTATTTACACGTTCCGTTTACCATCTTGTTATTACGAAATGAAAGATTCGAGGTAAAATAAAATTTATTTTATTTCTCTTTTCGCCTTTGATCCATTTATTGCCACTATAATTTATTATTTTTTTTTATTGCTGTCATTGCAGATTTATAATTAAATTTAATCAAGTGCTTGATTAATTGATCTTTCTAATAAAACAATTTTTCATATAAAAAATATTTGAATTGCCTGATTTAAGTTTGAAAGAAGATTTATAACTAAGATCAACCCAAGATTACTCGGATAATCGATTTTTTATTTAAACAATTATTCATACAAAAAATGAATTTGAATTGTTCCGTTAAACTGAAGTAGCAACTATTGCTCCCGATGGATACAATATTTAAACTGATTGAACAGTGAGTGAGTAAAAGGATTCAAATTCAATTTCACCGATCTCATTCCTAAACTTCTGTCACGCATTTTCTTTATCCTACACTGAATTATCACGAATTGAAAAATAAAGGAATATGAATACTTAGTAATCGTAGTAAGGATACTGATTACAATGCTGATTACTTTTAAAGAAAAATTATTAAAAGTTATTTTCGAACGAAAATCTTTTTTATATCCAGAATTCTAAGAATCATTGATATCTATCCACGATAAACGTCAAATGTTTCGGATGACTCATTGTTAATACTCTCAACGATTCATCCCCATTGAGGAGAATATGCTTCATCAAGTATATGCTTCGCAATTAATCAAATCGATGATAAAATCAAGTGGGTATAAGCTTTCGTTTGCTCGATTAATTTTCTTTATCTCGACGTTTCGAAATCTTTCACAAACGATCTTTTCTTATTCTTTTTTTATTTTTCGTCCAACAGGTATGAGCCGTTGATACGTATTTAAACATTCTTCGTGTATACGGCGATTTAATTCCATGGTACAGAAGCACCTTGTTTGTCCGTCTTCTTCGACGTCGATTCAACTCCCGCGGTGTCCATTTTATATTTAGTCCGAACTGGATTGAAAAACTACTAAACATTCCAGTCACGTAACACCGGTAATACGATTTGCCGACTTTGAGCTCGCTTCTTAGATCACATTCGGATCGGTGTGCCTTGTTTGCTCGATATTCCGATTCCGTTTTGTGTAACGCAATACTCTCTTTTCGTATTTCCAAACACTCGGCAAAATAGTTGGAAATCCTCTTCCAACAATTCCTCTACGAGATGCATCCGGTTTTTTCCTTTAAACTTGCCTTTTTTTTTTAAATTGTTAAAGAACTGAATGAAAAGTTTTTTTTTTTTTTTATAAATTTTTATCAGAGAGAGTGTCTTTTATTATTTATTTAAGAAGTAGAGAGAGAGAGAGAAAGAGAGAGAGCTTTTACCTAATTTTATTTTTATTTTTTAATAAATATGATATATTTTAATATTATGACGTTTAAATATTTAAAAATATTTATAAAATTCATAGTTTTCTTGAAGAAAGATTTTATATGAATTTTATAAATTTTATGATTCTATAATTTTTTAACTTACTTAGGGATAGAAGATATTGGTCCACGCTTTTTCCATCGTACGATTTGTATTAACAGTCTTGATAATTTGATTAAAAATATGTCATTGCACCATTAACGGTGTACTTGTTAGTGGAAAATTGATTTCCCTCGTGGACTGGTCGCGTATTCATAAGTAACAAACTAATTTTCTTGTCGCTGAAAATTTACTTTTTCTTGTTTTTAATTCGAACTTTTCCCATTCGAATTATGCGTGTAATATTGTCGAAGAGTTTTATGTTGATTTATATATATATACATACACACAACCGTGAGATCTTTTACAATCTCAATTTAATTAATCATTTAAGAATTTCAATTACATATTGTTAGATCACAATTTAAAGATAAAATATTTACTATTAATATAATAAAAAATATATTTTGATAAAAATTTATATTTTATTTTATTTCATTATAAATAATAATGTACATTTATGTTAAAAATACATATTCTACCTTTTTACAAGCATGATGGGTTCAACGATTGTCATCCTTTTTTCAATGACGACCATGGCAATATTCTGCAACAATGTCTTGGCAGCTTTACCAACTCAATGTAATCCTGGTTTCCTTGATGATCTTCCTCCAAGGATCCGCAAAGTCTGTGTCGCACTTTCCAGGATATACGAGCTTGGTTCAGAAATGGAGAGCTACATTGATGACAAGGAAAATCATATAACAGGTGTTTCTTTTATTTAATTATTTATATAATGTTTTAAATTAAAAAAAAGAATATATATTAAAGAAGAAGAAGTGTTTAATATAACGATCGTAATAAAAATTATATTTTATAGGCTTTCACGAGAGCATCCCGTTATTAGACAGTGGAGTAAAAAGACAAGATGTCGATCATGTATTTCTGCGCTTTGGAAGACGTCGTTAGACATCGAACAAATGATATTTCGCACATGAAAGAATCAAACAGTTCAATTCATCGTTCAAGCTATGAAAAAAATGTCTGCAGATCCATTTCGAGATTCTTATTCGATAGATTCATATTATATCAATTTGTGCTTTTTTCTTCCTATCGTTGGATAATTAAATCTATTCGTAATGATAAGCATACAAAAGTAATGGGTGTCTAATGAAATCACGACGAGTTACTTGTGTATCGTGCGACTTTTATTTAGAAATTATTTAAAAAAGTTCATCTTTTCTCTCTTATAAATAAATTCTATAGTGAAAGCAGTAACAACTTGGACTAATAAAAAATTATTTATTTTTGCTTTTAGTCAGTTTTATTTTATCGTATATTTTAAGAAAATTATTATTAGCATTTATATTTTTAAATTATATCTCTAACATTAAAGAAGTATAATTAGGAGATATTAAAAATAATTAATTCTAAATATTATTTTATAGTATATTAATCATTTATTAATATTCAACAGTCAAAGTTATAATAAAGTTACAAACTGAATATTATTTTGTATCACTGAAAAATAAAAAAACCCTAGTTTCTTTTTTAGGTAAATAAATAAAATATTTTAAAACAATATTTAATAGATAAATTAAGAAATTTAATTAGATGACAATTTTTTATTTAATCACATTATAACATAAGGAATTATTCATAATTGTGTCATAATAAAAAACAAACACATTTTACATTTATCGTGTGATTTAAATTTCGCACAATAAGTGTTAGATTGATAAAAACAAATCAGTACGATAACATATAACATAAACAATGATCAAATTTAAAGAATTAGAGATGCATGCATAACAATCCAAATGTACAAGGTATTTTTTAAGCCATACATTATTAAGGATTCTAATTTTGTACATCTTATGCAGCTTTGTGTTCTACAATCTTAAAAGATTAAAAGATTGTAAGACAAATTATTTCTCTTTATCGAGAACGCTTGTACAATTTTTTTTATTATTCTAATATTTAATCAATTTAGCTTAATCTGCTAAACCTTTAAATGTTGTGACAAATTCATTTTTACAAACCAGTATTTATTCTTGTTACCTTCCGAAAAAAATTAATATTTATCCACATTAACATCAATCACCATAACCTTTTTGCAGAATTTAAAATGCCTACTTATATTTTATTATTTTTGCATTAAAAAAAAAAAAATTAAATTCCATTAAGATGCCTAAATTATACAATTTGTCTGCAAGAATTATTTACTTCGTTGGACGAAAGAATTATTTGTAAATTTATGTACAATTCGGAAGGCACCCAATTACCAAAACTACATATTTTTAGATTTCTTTAAAAGATGTTTCTAAAATCGTGCTTAATCGAACGTGTGCGTTTTGTAATAGAATTATCGATTTTGTTAATGAAAGCCGCTTGATTAAATGTACGAAATTTCATGAACTTATCTACGTTATCGTATTCGTACACTAGAAATTCGAATATTTACAAACCCTATCCTATCACGGGATTATGAGATACGAGTCCGTCCAAGACGACTAATGAAGTTCATCGATCAAAGAGAAGTCAAATTTTCGACGTTGCTTCTCAGAGTAAGGTTGTAGCTATGGAGGTGCAGAATGTGGAGGTTGGGGTCAGCAATTTGAAACTCCACATTGCTTTTCATCCGCGAAATACGATACAGATACTACATCTCCACCAACGTTTATCAAACATTGACCCTAAGATATAATTTCTTTTAATTTCATATGATCAAACGAATTTGATAAAACATAAAAAAATTGTTATACGTACTTGGTTTTTATGTGGACTGTGAAAAAGTACACATTTGGTCATAAAAAACGCTACCATTGCATTACCTCCCAAAGCTGTAATATGCGCGCGAACGATTGCTAAAACTTCCATTACGAAACTATGGGTAAATCCACTTAGACCTCCATTCTATATCAGAAAGAAAATTATTAATTTTTATTAATTTATTAATTTCTATATATATTCATGTACAAGAATATTAACTTCTCTAATAGATGTGCTTTCACGAATAAAGAAGAAATTTAAATTTCCTAAGTATCTTTCTATACGACCACCTGGTAGGTAAGACAAAGGTGTTATATCTACACCATATCTTCCTTTTAAAGGCACCTATATATAACAAATCATTTTAATTATATCTTCTAAAATAATTCTTCTATTATTTTATTAACATCTTCTATTAACATATTTACATGTTTGTGTCTACGCGTTGTATGAATTTTGGATCGTAATGGAGAACGAGTCCGAGATTTCAGTGATGGCATACTATGTAAGGTAGTTAAATTTAGATTACTGCTAGATGCGTTATCTGATGAAACTTCTGTATGATCCACATCAAGATTAAATATCATATCACTATCATCTAAATATATAATAATTTTATCATTATATATGATAATCATTGCTATACTTAAAAATATTTAACTAAAACTAAGATTTCTACCTAATTTTTTAACTTGATCTTTACTTGCAGAATGGCTTATCATTTTTTTTTTAGATTTATTCATTTTTATTGGATCTCCTAATCCAAGAGCCATACCAATCACTGTAAATTGTATTTCATCTGGTTCAGGAAGTGCTAACTTAAATTGCATATCACATAGGGCACAAGGAATCATTCTTCTTAATTTAAAATATACAGACTAAAACCAAAAATCAATCAATTAATTTTTAACTGAAAAAATGATTCTAGTAAATAAATAACAACAGAAAGATACCTGCAGTAACCTGGCGAAAAATTTAGAAGGCATTGATGCAAATTGTCCAGCAGGAATTTTTGTTCTTGAAATTTGAGTAAACATTTGTAAATTCCTCACGATTTCTAAATCATCTAAGCCAGGAATTGTTTGAGTATTTACTACATGGAAATCCTCTGGGGGTCTGTCATCCATCAATAACGATATTCTATCCATATCTTCAATATCATCAACTTCTAATACACAAGTATCTCTTGGACCCACACTAAAATCTAAATCCGGTAAATCATCGTCTGATTCATCAGTATCAGAAGTTGTAACTCGTCCATTTTCAATATCCTGAAAAATTAATTTATTTATATTATTTAATTTCAAAAATAATTAATAATACTTACTCCAACAGGTTTAAGTCGATAAAACTCTCTGTTCTGTTTGACTGTTTCAACTAAAGTTTTCTGAATTTCAGCTAATTGCTCTTCTTTATGCCAAGAATTTCCAGACGCAATTTGTGGGATAGAGGGCGTAGGTAATGCAGTTAAAAAAACAGCTGTACCCACGGCCATACCAATAATTAATCGTTCTCCAACAGAAACTTGTAGCTTTAAGCCAAATATCGCATTCATTCCTTTAACCTTTAACTTATTTAAGAGTAAACTATGTAATTCATATTCTAAAAATGGCAAGCAATCTGATATCTCCTTCGCATTTAATTCTCCTCTAAGATCCTTTTTAGCTTTACACGCAGTAGCTTGAATGATACATCCTCGACCGATTGTTAGAAGATTTTCTGGTAACTCTATAGTAGTAAACATTACATCTGGTACTCTGGCACGTTTACATATGGCGCATTTTGAAACATTTACGCGAAATGGAACGCTTGCTTCATTGTATGGCAAATGACATAGACTACATTTGCTTTGAAATTGAATCTCATGATCTTTACTTTCTGAAATATGCCTTGTTTTGCTGATTTGTATCAAATTTGGTACAGATGTATCTGTATCACTTTTTTCTACTTTTACAGGTACAGATTTCTGTTGAGCTTTTTCACGTTCTGCTTCCGTGGGATTAACACCGGATCCTGATTGTCCTTTACTGATAAAAACATTGTCTGATTCCTGGTTTGAACTATGAAGATTGATTATTGCTGCAGTGCCGTATGCATTTAATACACAAACATCATCGCTACAAAGAGATAATCCTCTTACTTCAAGTAATATCATAAGATAATATCATTATAAAATAAATTTAAATTTTAAATTTTAATTTTTACCAAATACTAGTTTCCTCTCTATAACCGATAACTACATTACATGCTAATGCTCTGGCATGCGATCGAACTTCCATTCTGACCTCTTTCCACCAAGCATCGCGACTTTCAGGTTCTTCTAAATTACTGATTCTTTCAAGAAGTTTCACTGATCTTGAACTTACAAGACCACCTGTCTCAAAATACACACTTTATGATTCAATTTATTTGTATAAAAAAATAAAATTGTAAAGAAACATAAAGTAAAATATTTAATTGAAATGCTTACCGATATGCAAAATAAATCCTGATGGATATTGTTGCATTGTAATAAATGGATATTCTAACATTTCAAATGCATCTTGATTCATAGTTCGTATTACAGCGGTCGATGTTTTTAATAATCCAGTTACTGTTCTATCATTTGCTCCAAATGAATTGCCTATAATATTCTAATTGTTATAAAAAAAGAAACTAATCTAAGAACAAAATGTTCACTTTTTAAAAAAAAAAAAAGTCTCATAAAGTGAGTATAATCAGTAAATAGTAGGCAAAGAAAGAAATGAATAAAAAAATCTTTCAATATAATCAAATATAAATTTAAAAAAAAATTATTTTATTATAATTAGAATTATATGAAATTATATGTTATTTTGTTATATATTGTTTCAAAAATTTCTTTCTTCTAGTTCTAACTCATTTTATGAGTCATCTTGTAATTTGAAGTTTAATCTATAATAAATTATCTATAAATCAATGGATTTTACAATTAAAATAAAATCAATCATAGTATTATCAGTAATAATTATATAAATTATAATATTAAATTATTCAAATATTTTATAATTCAAATATTTTAACAGAGAAAAATGCATTTATTTTAATAATAGTATGTAATCAATGTATAATTAAGAAAGCTTACCTTTTGGAGTAACACTCAAATCAGAATCACTGGATCTTCGATGCAATGAGGCAGTGGGTTGTGCCTTAGTTGTTGGTAACTGACATACTTTTGAGACCATAGGAGGAACAGCCGGAAGTGGATAAGATGGACTTAGAGATGCTTCATCTTGTTGCCTATGATTGGAGGAAGGAGGGGACACATACGAGTTGCAAGTTATATTAGCAGTGTTAATAATATTAGTTAATTCTTGATCTAATATTTCTCTTATATTACAAATGCTATGATTCTCATGTACCACATGATCTACAGATGTAGATAACATTGAATAGTTAGTATCTTTTGGCTTTAGTTGCTTCAGTTCTATAATATTATTATTATTATTTTTAAATGAATTATTGCTATGAGTATCTAAAATTAATTCTCTTGTAGAAACGTCGCATAGATCGACTGTAGATCTTTTGGTTATGAAACTATCTCTTGAAGAAAATGATTCAGCTGTTCTGCATAAATGTGATTGAACTAATGGATCATGAATGATTATACTTTCGAGAGAGGAATTATAGGAAGAGGTATCAGGTGTAATTAATGTAGATACAGATTTATTTAAAAAAAAATCTTTAGAAAACGAAGGCACGCGCATAATTTTTGCATGTTTGTTATTTTGAAAACGTTTCTTTAAAAACTGATTATGCAAATTTTGACATAAATTCCGAGAATTAAAATTTCTATTATATAATTTATTTCGTTTTTTCTTCCTTAAATAACTATCATTATCGTTATGATGAGACGAATGTACCATCATTTTCGTATCAATTATTTTAATTAAATCTAACATACGTCGTTGTCTATCTTTATGCATCAAATCAAAAATTTCATTACCAGAAGACTGTATCAAACTTTCAATGCTAGATGAAGTTTTTAACATAACTTCTGGAGTTAATTTTTTATTTATATCTTCTCTATTTGATTTTATAGTAGAGAATTGATACTGTTGTAATGATGGAAGTGACTGTGTTGATAAAGTCAATTTTAATATTTCACATTCCTCTAATCTTTCAAAATGTTGTTTATTTTTAAAAGAATCTTGCAAAGTAATTTCATCCATTTGTTCAATTACAGAAGGAAATTTCTGATCTTTATCAATTTGTTTATGCATTTCTATTTTATTTTTATTCTTAATGTTACTTAGCATCGAATATGTAGGTACTTCAGAATTATCAGCATAAAATAATTCATCTTTCGTATTGTTTGCATCCGTTGAAGTATGTTCAGATTCTTCTATTATAGAAATTTTATTGCATTCTTTAAATTTATTACATTTTTCAGAATCAGTAACAAAAATAGTTAATTTTTTTGCTGCATCAATAACCGAAAAATCAGGTTCTTGAACTTTTGAGAAAAAAGGAGGTTGAATTTCTGTAGGCGTACTCGTTGCAAGTGCAAAACTGAAATCTTGCGAGATATCGGTATTTTGTTGTAAAGTTTGTAGAATTTCTTCATTTTTCTTATCTTTATTAGAAAATGTTATTGTTTTTTGGGTATAATTTTTTTTATTTTCCGAATTAATTGTAAAATTAATATTATGTGTCAATATTTGATGCATAGATAGATATTTTGTAAGTGAAGATGTACTTCGTTTGTAAAGAGAACACATATCACTATCTGTTTTCTGCAATCGTATTTGTGACAATTTTTTTTTTAATGGAGGATATGTATTGGCTCCACAAAATTTATTAAATTTATTCATAGTTTCTATTTCTTCTTCAGTTGAAAATTTCGAATCATTTAAAATATTGTAATTAGCACTATCAATCGAAGATTCATCTGAAAAGCTATTAGAACTAGATGTATTTTCTTCAAATGAAGATTCATGTTCGTTTTTCATCTGTGTTTTCGATGTTATATTATAAGTTTCATTTTTAAACTCTTCTTTATTTTCAATATTTTCTTTATATTTATCAATGCATTCTTTTGTATTATCACATATAGAATATGTCATCGATTGATGATTTTCTTTAACATTCTCTAAGGGTATGTTATGTATTGACTTTATCAGAGCTGTCACACCTATTTTAATTGTATTGTCCTTAAATATTTTTTCTTTTTTTGGATATTTAATATTTATAATAGAGGATCCAGTTAAACTGTTTAATCGAGAATTAGATTTATTTTCTGTATCACTTGTATTGAATAATCTTTTCAAATTTTTACGAACATCCAATATATTTTTTGTATTTTCACCTCTTTCATCTTCCAATGCTAACATCATTCTTATAGATGGATCTTGAACGATCGATTCAGTTAAAATTGGATACGAAACTGTGGTTTTTTTTGCATCATTTAATTTTGATGAGTTTTCAATAGATCTTATAGTGTTTAATTTACGACAAGGACATACAAATTTTCGTCGAGGACTTTTGGACAATTTTAAACGATGAGACAAATTATCCTTTATGCGCGTGGTTCGTGTTGCAGAAAAAGGATTAAGGATATTTGTGGGAGTAACGGGATATAGCGGCATATTCTCATCGAATCCTGTATGTTCCTTTCGTGCTTTGTGTTGTGAAAATAATGCCCTATATAGACACATGCAAATAGATAAAAACAAGAAAACCTAATTAGTTTGTATGAAAATTCCAATATTTTTCATTTAATTAGCGATTATAATTTTTTATCTCTTAATGATCAAAGTTGGATGCGCGTGTAGCATACCTAGTTATTCCAGTCTATTGTAGTGCTCCGTTTTCTATACACTTCGTCCTGGCTTTAATGCACGCGCATCAGACCTCGATCTAGCTTCTATATACCGGGTGTCCTAAAAAAATGATAGGTTGATTAGAAATTTATAAAATATTATTGCAACTTTTATAGTCTACATCTGTACACTGGCAAACTCATCGAGAAATGAAATTTCTTTTTATTAAAATAAATAATAAATTATGTAAACAGAATATAGAAATAAAGATAAAAATTCTAAAATATTTATATTTTTTTGATGTAAGTAATAGTTTTAAAGACATAGGACACCCAATAGAAGTTGAAATGAGATCTAATGCATTTGAATTATGTGCCAGTGATATATAAATTATCAGAATCATTTTATTCATTTATACATAAACGCATCAGACTTTGAACTATTTAGAAATGAAATAATAATAAATATATATTAGTCAATAAGTATGAAATATAACATTAAAAAACTCTTTTTTAAGTAATAAAAATTTAATAACTATATCACTATAAAAAAAATAAAATAATTAATATTTTAATGTCTTAAAATAATATTTAGAGCTATATTTTACATGCACTTAGTTAATAACAAGCAATATAATAAAAATTTCTACAAAAAGTGCAACAAGATAAACTTCATTTCTCAAATTAAATAATCAGCATTATGATTCACAACACAGAACATTTTAATATATTTTTAGCATTATATTATAGAAGCACTTAAAGTTTAAAAATGTCAGGATTAGATCACAATTGATGCAGAACTGATCTACAAAAGATTGAATTAAATGCAATATAACAAACAGTATTATATATACTTACTCTTCTATATTATCAGATGGAAGATTTAAAGTATCTTGCAATTTCACAAGTGTAACAGCTGTACCTATACCTCGAGCTACAATACCAGATTCACCTTCCAAATCAAAATTTTGTAAGTACCTAATTAAGAAAAAGTAATAAAAATTTTAATAAAACTTCAATAAACTTTAATAAAAACTTTAATTAATATTTCAGTATTATATCTTTAATTTACCCAATAACAGCATTTCCACCAAGATCTAAAGCTTTCAATCCAATTTTTCTTTGAACTTCTCCACTCAATTTAAAAAATAATGTTTGTCTTGCCTCATTTGAGGCTCTGGGTGTTCTTATTTTATCAATCCATTTATATTCAGGATCATCACTAACAACTAATTCTTCTACAAAACCATGTATACTTTGAGTATGATATCCATGAGGTATATTTGGTGCTGGAAGAATTATATTATACAATATAATATAATTATATTATAAAAAAAATAATTTTTAATATTCAATAAATATTTTTACAATAAAAAAATTGTACTCCACAGGAGGATTGTCTGAATTTATTAAAATCAGAGAATAATTCTACTTTAACAATAATATTAACTTCACCACGAATTCCATGCATTGTATCATATACTGGTATCCATCCAGTCATAACAGAACCTGAAATAAAATTTTGTTAAATTTAATTAAACTTTTTAACGTAAAAAATACATACCACTCTGAGATCCAGCATTGGTATTCATTGCAGCTTCTAATGTCCAAATATTTTTAACAGTAGGAGGAACACCAGGTAACAATAATGGATTTAAATTTATATAAACTTTTCCTATTGCATCATTTGCAGAATAAGTATCATGATCCATTAATCTGATCTGCAATGGCTCATCTTGCAGTTCAGAATCATCAACTTCAAATCTGTACCATTCTGAATTCCATTGAGGATTAAGTGATTTTCTACATACATCTGTTTTAAATGTTATATTGCCAAATTTCAATTCGACATATGCATCCGTCGTATCACCAGAACGATCCATTACTGGCAGATTGCGACCCGCCAATATTTTCACTTTTATTTTGCCTGGCATCGTGACGGATAATATCTTCAATAAAATGCTGTAATTAATGTATTATAATTTTTATAATTATAAAAAAGAAATTTAGACAATATGTTATTATTTTTTTTATCGAACAACAATGCATTTGTTTGTTATATATTTTAATAATAAAGGTTATGTTTTGATAATATAATTTTTTGAATGATAATTTAAGAAATATAATAAATAATTTATAATATATAAATATAATTAATTATTATAAAAAAAGTAGTACTTACTTTCGTTAAAACAATCCATGAATTGTAAGATGTGTTTTCACGACACATTCATTTAATAAGCAAATTATTTGCCATATTAATATAAAATTTTAATTCAGCTAAATATTATATATATTATATTATAATCATTTTAACATAAATTTAAAATTTCTTTTAAAATCTTAAGTAAAATTGAACTGATGTTTGTTTACAATTACATCTTTCAGATAATACATTACGAGCTCATGTTATTTCACACAAAATTTCTTTAGATACAATAATAAATTTATTTCACGCGTTCTATAATATACACAAAATGATATATAAAGAATTTTTTGTTTATGAACAGCCATAAAATATGTAAATTTCTACTAATAGTGTTAAATATTAATTTTATTGATTATTTCACTGTCGCTAATATTCTTACCCTATCGTTTTACCAATTACGTTTGAAATCCGAATATTATATGATAGAACGTTATAATTGGAATTGGATAGTACCCAGATTATTGCTCTTTACGAAATTCGTATGGTTTATCACGTTAAATGTAAAGTATGGTTCGATTTAGAATTTCTTCTATATTGCAATTTCTATTTCAGGTTAAAAGATATTGCGAAAACTATATTTTAGTTTCAAATTTATAACTTTATTACCTACTGAGTAATTTCAATCGATTATAACGTGCAAGTAATTTAATGAAATTTATGTTATAAATTGATTCAAGATAATCCTTTTTGTAAAAAAACAAGATTATTTGATAATTATTTAAAATCTTTTTTCGCGATATCTATATTTAAAAATACCCAAATATAATTAAATTAAATACAATTTCAATTTTTTCACTGCTATATTATATTTAAAAAATATATTGCTATCTTTATTTATTTGAGCTAACTTCAACATATCTTGAAACGGTCTTATAGATATAGAGGTATATATGCAAAATTTTAATCTGCCCATGCGTTGAGAAGTCTTCGTATCATAGATATTGCTATTTCAATTTAGCATCATTCACATTCGGCTTATGCCAATCTTACGATATAGAGGGCTCTCTCGAATTCATCTATATAGTTAGCCAACAAAAAAAGACACCGTAGAAAAATAATATGTCGAGCAGGAATGAAAGTGAAATTAGTGAACGGAGGTAGGCGGTTCTCCGCCCGTTTACTTCTCACCTGGGCGTTGTCTCTTTGAGAACAAATATCACTTTCCATTTCAATACGTGATCATGGGTGACAATTCCATGAGGTTAGGTAAGTCGGATAATCGATTTTTCTGCAGTTATCATTATCAGTTTCTGCATTTTTTTATCTAATATTTTTTATCAATCATTTAATACAGAGAATTATGAAGTGCTTAAAGCTCTCTACGATTTCAAGGCTACATTCGCAAAAACCCTTAGCTTTCAAGAGGGCGATTATTTTATTTTATATCAGAGCAATACTAAACAAAGAAATTGGTGGCAGGTCGTTAATAAGGATGGTCAAATTGGATATATCCCCTCGAATTACGTCACCACTGTAAAGGTAATGAAATTATCATAATAAGTAATTGAAAATCTAAAGAAGATTAAAAATTAAATATTTTTTAGGTTCCATCTCAAATATTGATTGAATTTTTAGAAGATTGTATAGAAAATGTGAAAACTGAAACTAAAAAACAGACTGGATTGCATTTAGACAAACAAGATCTTCTTTTGAGATTAATAGAAAAAAAGAGACAAGCAGAAACTAACAAGAAACCTAAGAAACAAGCTCCAATGCCTCCTGATTTTGGAAACACAACACCTAAAGAAATATGTTCATCGCTTGTTTGTAATACTCAAGATGGAGATATTAGTACTGTTCAGAGTAATACTTCATACATGACAGCACAAACAACTATGCATTCTAATATAGGAAAAGAAGAAGCACCAGTTGTTCCACAATGTCAACGTACATCTATAAATGACCAAAGGGTACAATCTCTTTCACGTCAATCTTCTTCTGAGACACAAAAAATTCAAACAGAAATTCGTAAAAGTCCTTCTCAGAGTAATTCTCAACATACCCCCATTAGTTCACCTATAAAGAAAAAAACTTCATTATGTGATATTAACTCTCATACTGCTTATCAATTACTTGACCAAGTACGTAGAAATACTCAATTAAGTTATGAAATGTCAAAAGTAGCAGTAACAGTAGTTGTTTCTGGCCTGCAACAATTGTTACCTCAAAATGTGAGCCATTATTTTGATGCATTATTGCATCAATTAGAAACACCATTTACTGTATCACAAATGAGCATAGAGGAAACATATGATGCTAATAGATTGAAAGTGATTTTTACAGAGCTTACTTCTTGTAAAGAAGATTCTCAACAGAGAAATTGGATGCTTTATGAAGATGAATCTATTATTGTTGATTATATAAAGGAACTTACTTCTATATTGGTATGTTAAATATTACATTAAAAAAATGTAATATTATTTTCAAATAAATTATATAATTTATTAATTTTACAGACCAATGCAGATGCAAATGTATCTAGATATGTTTTACAACAGAATCAATATAATGGAGTTAATATACTGATACAATATTACCAAATGGAACCAAGATGGACTATTAGACAATTACTTTTACAATCGTTTGGAGTAATGTGTAGTTTAGATTCTGTTATCTTAACTATAATGTTAAATAGTATATTACCTATGGAATTAGCAAGGTAATGTTTAGTACATTATATTCATATAATATTTGATTAACAACTTAATGTGTATCTTTCAATAGAGATATGAGAAGTAATTCCAGAAATGTTACAAAATTAAATTATTCTTCATTATTACTTACTATGATTTTTTCAATGGGTGAACCTATGCCAGTTACACATTTGGGTGAGTAAAGTAGGTAATGTGTTATATCTGTTGTATCTTTATCCTACTTCTTTCACTTTCCTTTTTATTTGTTACAAAATATAATTTTATTAAAATTTTATTATAGAGCAATTAGGTCCGGATTTTATAACATTTATTTTGGATTTAATTGAAAATCCTCCTGATATGGACTTGGAAGATCAAATTCCAGATTTGTTTGTAAATTTAATATTATCATACAACTTACAATTCACCAACTCAGAAAATATAGTTTTGAATGCGTTAAAGGAAAGAACAGTGGCAAAAAATTTTACTGAAAAGATCTTACTTTTATTTAATAGAGAAGGTAAAACAAAATAAGACGTATTTTACATAAAATAAGTAAATTTCAGCGAACGAATGATCTGTTACAGAGGATCCTGTGCGAATATTCGATCATGAACCGTCGCCACCTCATTCTGTATTAAAACTATTTATCGACCTATTTAGCAACGATGTCACAGCAGGCCTCTTCTATACAAATGATGTATTTGTTTTAATCGATATTATATTGCGTCAATTATACGATATGTTTCCCGGTGATAAGGTATTGAAAAATATACAAAATTTTATTATCAATATAAAAAAAAAACATATAATTTTTTATTTTATAGCGTAGACAATATTTGGAATTATGTCGAAGAGTATTACGTACTTCGAGCTATAATGAACATAAATATCGTTCAGAAGATCTTTTGAAATGCTTTACAAGGTCAATATTTGTTATAATTTTATTTTAATCATAATTATTAAAATAATAATGAAAAAATGTTTATTACAGAATATTCTGTGAAGAAACTGGAGAGAGTCAAGAAGATCAACAATCGGTGCGTGAAATTAGCAATGAATTTCCACATTTGTTTAAAATGTGACCTTTATCGTCGCCCTCCGACAATAAAAACTTGGAGGATGATGATTTGCAAACTCTTGTATAAGGTTCCGGTACGTACAATGATGAAGAATGACGAAGAATCAAGTTACCGATCAAAAAATTTCTTTATTTTTCTAATACTATTTTGCAAATATTTTGCTCAGCCAATAATATATCAAAGACGCACACATAATTCGCAGAACTTTAAGTGCATGAGATTATATTTTTCCCGTTTTAATCTTTCTAGTAAACATTACTATTTATTCTGATTAAAAAAAAGATACAGAGAAGATAAAAAAATATATAAATCAATATTACATCACAATTTAAAAATCATTGTATATATATATATGTATATGTAAAAGAAAAATGTTTATCATTTTAAGCATGTGAGGACCATTGGAAGTATATAAAATCATTCCAAATACCCTGATAGAGATAAATTAGTATATATGAAGTAAGGTAGCTCAACTGCACGAATAAAATTAATGAAATATTGGAATTATTGCTCTGATATAATATTAAAAAATTTAAAACATAGTTGAAATCAATAAAAGTTCTTTATGAAAATTCTTTGTGAAAACAAAAAATTTTAGTCCTAATTGAACTAGTTATAATCTCTTATATCTGATTGTATAGTCTAGTCTACATTTATGCGAGTAATATTCTAAGTCATACATTATTTTCAAATGTATTTGATTCTCTCTTATGATGCATTAATATATATATTCTAATAATATATTCTAATAAAAATATAAATTTGTTTAGCGAGTGATCTTCCGCAATTAGAGAACTTCAAAAATTCCAAGAACAAATTTACAGTAAAACTTTATAGTTTATTAGTGCCACTATTATAGTTATTCTAGTCTATTGTTAGCAACTCTATTTTTTTAAAAATATTATACTATGTTACATTTATGACTATTGACATGTCAATTATGAAGAAATCTCAAATTATTGTGATTATAAATCAAATGTTAAAGAAATAAAAAGTTTAGGCAATCAATCGCTTGATTTTGTTTTTTCCTGAAAATTATATAAGCAAATTATTATTTTAATAACTTTTATTAAGAAAAATAAATTTCAACATATATCTTTTTAATAGCGTTTTATTAACAACAAATAAATACTGTCCATGAAAAACTTAATAGGCGCGATGCAAATGTATTGGAACTCGTGATTTTTATTACGTTTACAATACACAATAATCACAACTTGCGTATGAAAAAATTAAGTTAAAGTACTCGTTAAAATAGAAGAAAAATCTGTAGACGCATTCCCATGACACTGAAGCCATACATTTTAAATCGTCCCGAGATATGGCCAACAAACGAAGACGCGTCAAAATGTTGGAAGACATAACCTTTGCACATTTTTAGGCACCGTTCTTTTTTGCATTGTAACTTTTTTTGTTTTTTTTTTTTAAAGACACGCAGATAATTAGTTTGAGAGTTGAATGTAATCGTCGCACTTGTATTGTCTTTGAATCGTAACGAATCATCAACATGTAAGAATATTTATTCTCCGGTCATCATTTCCATGAATTCTGAAATAAAACATTTTAATTGCTCAAATCCCAAAAATCAAATATAAATAAAATTTTTAGTTATATTTTTAATTGTTTTTTTTGTTTTTTAAAAAAATATTTTTTAATTTTGAACATTATAATGAAAAAATTAAAAATATTTTATTTTTTCTTTTATATAGCAATTTTATATAACAATTAGAGAATAGTGAATATGTTTGTAATATATATCAGAAAAATATTAATATATAGCTTGTAATTGATTCAAACAAAAGTAAACAACTATATAATCATCTGTTATATATGTCCATGGACATATTTGAGACATTTTTATTTGTGACTATTGGCAATGTTATACAAAGATAAATTATTGTTGATACGCAATGCATTTTGTTTGTTGTTCTAAGAAGATGCCAGGATTTCTGTATTAAAGTTGGAGTGGTTATATTAAGATAAAAATATATTATAATTCGCAATCATTAGAAAATTTAAAAAATTGAGTGATTTTATATAAAATTAGATTATGATGATTTAATATTCTAAACATTGAATATACTGAATAATCTTATGCAAATTCTATTTTAGTAACTTTCATATTAAACAGAAGATAAAAAAAATATTTAATGAGAAAAAAAAATGGATTATCGAAATAAAAAATATTTGATAAATAAAAACTTTCAAAATTTTAAAACATTATGTTGATTTTTTAACTAAGTACATAAATAGTGATATATTATTAAGTACGATAATATCGAAAATGTACATATTTATATACATGTATATATAAATAAACTCCGCAATTAATATATATTGCTGAAGAAGCATTCAATAGACAACATATGCAACTTCTTCAATATAATAACAAATATTCTATTACTATTTAATTGATTACTAACTGAATGAATACTATGAATTACTATGAATACATTTATCAAGAATTGAAATAATGATAATTAAAAATACTTTCATAATATCAATCATAATAAGAATAGTTTCGAATCGATAAGTATAACCTATCAAATTAAATAAATTCAATTATCTTAAAAATACTTATTAATTTATTATATTTTTTCTTACCATCAAAATCAACAGTACCAGATCCATCAGAATCGATTTCCTCAATCATGATATCTAGTTCTTCATCTGTTAATTGATCGTCCAATTCCCTAAGGATCTCACGTAAGCATGTAGTCGGAATATAACCATTTCCTAGAACAAAGTGTTCTGTTTAAGTATCAACGATGTCTTTCAATAATAAAATTGAAAAAGATGATTTATTATTATCTATTAATGAAGAGGATAAAATCTTAAACGAATAATCGCATTAATATATGTACATCTAAAAATTTTTGGCTCGATCGTAATTCATGGAGACTTCGATGACGAAACGGCCCATTTCTTGGCCGTATTCCCGGAGGCATAAGTCTTCTCAAATTCGGTCGGCTTTCATTCCCATGAAATGAAACGGAGACCGGTACTGTTTTTACGCAGCAAATTTCGGAGAATTGGCTATTCTCGGCCATTTAATATATTTTTTTTATTCTTATTTTGCGCCATTTTTCTGTTATTCTGTTTACTATTTCAATCCCTAATTTATCGAAAATCGCAAATGATTATAGTGAGTATATATAATGATTTATCCGTTGTTAATATTTTAATAAAAAAAAAAAAATAAATTTTATAAGAAATTAATGTCAAAAGTAAGTTGAAAAAATAGTAGAAAAAAAATATTGAAATAGAAAAATTTCAACAAAAATTTCTTTGATTCAAATAATATGATTAAACTTAATCTTTCATTTTTTTGCTACATTTTTATATTTTCTTCATAATATAAAACAAATTATAAAGCAATACAAAAAGATACAAGATAATGAAAAGAAAAGTAAGATAAAGTTATAAAATAAGATTACATTGTTATAAATAAAAATTATACAAACAAATATATATTTACCTTCTTTATCGTAGAGTCTGAAAGCTTCTCGAAGTTCTTTTTCTAATGCTTCTGCATCTTCTTCAACAATGAATTTCGCTGCCAACGTAACAAACTCCTCAAACTCAAGACGTCCAGATTCTATGAAGAAAGAAGTAAAATTTCATTCAGAAATTTATTAATTTACTCTTTTATTATACCAATTATAATATCTATCTTAAATTATCATAATAATTATAATTTTAAATATCGCAATAACGTTTGATCAATATTGGATTTGAACTACTTACTGTCGGCATCGACTTCTTCAATTAATTCGTCGAGAATTTTCTTGTTAAAAGGTTGACCCATCAATCTGAGAATATCAGCCACCATATCAGTGGGAATGCTACCACTCTTCTCCCTGTCAAAGCTGTCGAACGCTTTGCGAAGAACTGAAAAATAAAGGTAGAAAAAATTTTTTAAGAAAAATATGATTAATCTTAAGTGTTATTTTATCGCGTTGAAAGCTGTCTACGACTACAGTTACGAATTTAGAAACCGATGTTAATGCCCTTTCGCTCGTAATTCTGGCTCAAAGCTTATTTGGCTTGATGCACCATCGTTCATGCTAGTTAGAATGTTTATTTATCGTTGTCGACCGGTTGGTGTAAAACTAATTTATGCGATAGTTTGTTTTTTATTGAGCTTCTAGTAATCTTTTTTAAAAAAAAAAATGTTTCTTATTATTTTCATTATATAGAAGACAAGTAATTTTTTACATTAATCAAAAAAAATGTTTTTAATAATCAACAGCTGAATATTAAGTTCGATGAAAAACTAAAAAAAAAAAATCTATATACATTTACTAGAAGACAAATGTCTTTGTCGCGTTATTATAATTCGAATATTTCATTTTTTAGAACCAGAGGAACATTACGAGCTTCTATTTTTTCATTCTATTAGAAATTTCTTTCCTCTATTTTTACCAATCCGATTCCCTCCGATCGAATCGTCACGCGATACCTTCTCATCATACTAAGGCGGTTCTGTAGCTATACATAGGCAGCCTATACTGGCTGCCCCCGATCGAATTGAAGCATAAATAAACTCTAGGAACGTGGCGTCTAGATAACTTATCTGACCTGTTTATTCGTTGTTCTGTTTTCATTTTTTTTTCCTGTTTAAAGTTTGAAAAAAAAATCGAAATCGCAGATACCTCTATATCGACAAGTTATTTTAATAGAAGTAAAAAAAGAAACAAATTTGTAATGTATAAAGTCTTTAAAAAAAGAAATATGAAATTAGGATGAAGTGTTAAAAATCAAGTTCAAAGATCAAGAAACAAGAATTAATCATCAGTTTTTAATGAAAATTCGTTCCCAATATATTTTGGAAATTTCCCTCCTATAACACGATGTTTTCTATTTTTTTTTTTTTTTCCCCCTCTCTCGCTGTCGCTAAGCTGCTCGATAAACAACGAGATTACACGGTTCCCGTAAATACAGAGTTTCTTTGTTCTAGAGTTGGCATACGAACAGAGGCCGATTTCCTCCGGGACACGAGACGTAGTTGGCTTCCGACATAAAACGATGAACAGAGTGTACCTAAAGATAGACGGTTCGGTTACATCGGCGCGGGATCTTCCGGAACGATTGAACGAGCCCCCTTGTTCGCCAGGCAGAAGGGTCAGGAAACGGGCGAAAGGGAAACGTGACGAAGGAACATCGGGCCTCCCGATTAAATTTAGCGCGCCCGTGTCCAGTAAACACGATACGATTTCGACGCGATTGAAATACCAAGAATGGTGCGCCGAGGCGGTGGTGGTATCGTGACCGATGTTCGAAGCTTTTATTTTTGAATTTTTTCTTTTCTCGAATTTTCTTCGATTTTTCTTTTCTTCTTTTTTTTTTTATACTTTTTTTTTTGCAAGATGATGGGATTTGATATTTAATGTTCACGTAAAATAGTCGAACGATGAACGATGATTGGTTAAAATTGATCGAACGTTAAGAGTTAATATTTTTTTTTTTTTTTTTTTTTTTTTTTTTTTAATATTTTGATACGTACCAGCAATTTGTTCAGGGGGAAGTTCGTCGGCCTGCGAACAGAGAAAGATGAAATTTGATATCTCTAATATCAGGGATCGGAAAAGAGAAAGAAAATTCTAATTGTGAATCGTTCTTAATATCGATCATGTCTAAACATTTGTGAGATGAAGAAACATTCCGTTACTTTATTAAAATTAATTTTGAAAAGATTTCGAAGTAGACGTGCATGGTTAACCAATGATTCTTTTTTTTTTTTTTTTTTTGAAAATTCGTGCATTTTTTTTTTCTCAATCAAATATTATTCTTTTTATCTTACAGTTGAATTTAACCGGAAAAAAAAAATAATTTTACGATGATTGAACACAGTAGAAACGATCGTGAATAGTCGGACATCGGGCCGTGTTTCTTTTTCCTTGTTGATTTCATTCGTTTCATTCAATAATTTTTCTTTCTAATTTTTCTCGCATCGTATAATACGATAAATATCACGTATTCATATATATGTATATATTATATATATATATATATATATATATATGATTCGATTTTATTTTAAAGAATAAATCAACACGAAAAAGGAAAGGTCCGAGAAAGTTCGCCATGTAAGAAACAATCACGTTTCCACGACCTCGCATCTCTGGACCATAATAATTCCCGATTTTAATCGATTGTTAGGTCATTGTTACTGTTTAGACAGATAAAAAAAAAATACTAAAACAAAAGTCAGAACAGGCGAGAAAAGATATTATACGAAAGAAGAGAAAAAAGAATAAAGAAAAAAAAAAAAAAAAAGAAAGAAAATAGTGGGTGCAGGCATACTGCAGCGGAAGCGGAGGAATTGGTGTTTCAAACCATTATTAATTTAACTTCTAAAGCAAATGATGGATGATTGATGGTTTAATACGTGTAAAACGAAACAAATGAGGTGCATCTCGAATTTCTTTTCTCGAAAGAATCAGAAAATTAACACGTCTCCATCTTTCATGGAGTCTCTTCCAACTTTAACGGAAGACGCACAAAAAAAAAAAAATCTTTTCTTCACGCGGAACAGAAGATTTCTTTGAAAATTGAAACTATTTAAATTCTTACGTTGGAATAAAAGTGAAATAAAAATAATATAGTAATCGATATATAAAAAGAAAAATCAATTTCTTTTATAACAAGAAGAATTTTTCAATATAATATAATATATATATATATTCCCTCGATCAAATAAAATAATTCGAAATTCCAATTCGTCCGACGATTACAAGACAAGAGTGAAGAGTGAAGAGTGAAGAAAAACCACAGAGATAAGGCGAGGCACAGTGATGAATTAAACCAAGAAAGAAAAGAAAAAAATACAATAAATAAATATAGAGAGAATGTACAAGAGGAAAACGTGTATGTTTACCAGGGCGACGACTTACGATATCATCAATAGAACATACCATGGTGGCGCGATTCTCTTTTTTTACTTTTATACTTTTTTTTTTACTTTTTTTTATCTTTTACTCTCTCTTTTTCTCTCTTCCTCTCTCTCTCTCTCTCTCTCTCTCTTTTTTATTATCAACAAGCTAATTTATTTAAAGAGATGAGAAGACTTAAGAAACACTTTCGGCTGGACAATTGTCGAAATACGACGAAAAAAAATCGTCGTGGAAAAAGTCGCGAACTTGGATTGTTGTACTCGCGACGAAAAGAGAAATTGTTCTCTACGTGATCTAGAAACTGGTAGATGGTATGGTTGCTGTCTGTCGAACACTGTCACGAGGAACGGCCATCGTCGCGGTAATATTCGAAAACGAGGATATAGCGGTTGCGTAGCGATGCCGGACCGCACCCCGCAACCTCCAGCCAATCGTGAGCTCCTTCTATACGTTTGTTCACGGGCCTTAAAGCTTTTGGAAAGGCGCTTGCGCTATTTCTGGGATGCAGACGGTGCCGCGAGGCTCGAAATCAGGGCCGTCTTTTCGTCTCTCGACGTTCCAGCCATCTCGCTCTCCCTCTTTCTTCCCGTATCTTTAAAATTAATTCTTATCGCAATCGTACGATTGTGATACTCGTATGCATCATGAATCATCGCATCTTTTTTCTATTCCAGATGATCTTGGACAGAATAATTTTGGAGGTTAAGTAGATCGAGATTGGAATTATGATCGAATAATTTTGGAGATCAAATTAATTTATGCTTCAATCTAATGTAAATTTACGGAATTGGCAGAGTATCGAAGACTTATTGTATATTATAAATTGCTTTAATTGACAATCTGGAAGGAATAAGGAAAAGAAGAAAAATTTTTGTCGCCGCCTTTGTTGTTGTTGTAAACGGATCATAAAAGAGGAGCGAGAATTTTTCTTTTTTTTTTACGAGGAAAGTGCACCGTTGTAAATAATTTAAGATTGAAATTACGAAGCGGAGGAAGGCGGCGGAGAAATGTGACGGAATGGATTCCTTTTTAATTTTAGACGCCCGCTGGAGCAACATATTCACTCGAGTCTTGTTCATTGAGACGACTATGCGCGTATATGTCTTTTTAAAAAGAGGAGAACGATATTGCTGCATTGGTACGAAAATAGAGAATGAAAATTTTGCGATTTGCGTAAGCCACGGAAGAACGACAAAGGCATAAAAATTCATGTGGAACTTATGGTTTGGAATCGAGACAAGATCTTGTTACGATTATTAAAATGTTACAACGTATTATATCCGAGAGTTGCATTGCTTCGATTAATTGAAAGATGACGATTGAAATTTCGATATTTCGTTCGAAATATTGATCGTGAAAAAATTTCAAAATTTAAAAAACTCGTGCTTGAATCTTTAACAGGCTCGCTATAATTCTAAGATTATGAATAGATTTGAATTAATCGCGGATTATAAAGTGATTAGAAAATTTCTTAGATTCATATTAAAACGCTGCTCAGTTTCTTTGTAACTGCATAGATTTCAAATTTTGATTGTATACGCATATTATATTCAAATCAAACGGTTAGTTTTCTGGGTGCATGATGTAATTATTTTGAATAGAAATCCAGCAGCACATAAAATCGCATAACATTGACCGATTCGTCTGTTAAATGCTAAAACGCGAACCGAACGAACAATAGAAAACTCATTGCGCGTTAAAACTCAAGACTATCTTTCCTCGAAAGATTCCATCAATAATGACAAACGTTGGTCACGATTTGTAATAAAATATTTAATAAGATGATTGTTATTGATAATTGTTGCCGAATAATAAAGGATTGGATAATCCGATTCGCATAACAATCAACGGATTATCTGGAGAATGTAGTTTGAGATTTGGAAAAGATCCAAAATATATGCAACTGAGTAATATGTTGCAGTAAATCTTGTAAACTATTATTTATTATTGAACGGAGTAATTGTCGAATGTTTAATCTAGCTGTTGAGGGATTCTAAGCTTTGGTAGGCTCTAATTTTCTAATGTTTCCTATGCAATAATTGAATCGCAGTTTATTCAAAGAATATTGTGAAAATTACGCGAATATCACGTGGTGACATAAATCAAACAAGGAAACTGATATGTTTTTGCCAAATGCATAGCTACAATTGCGCCAATATGAATTTCTCACGTTATAACACACTTGCAAAATTATTCCGTGATATACACATACTAAATGCTCTAATAAACATAAATTTATAAATCTTTCATTCCTAAAATACAAGGATTTTAAATATTATATTTCAACAAATATTAATTTAAATTACGAATTATATTATACAAAATATAACAACTCTTAATGCAAATGCAAATGATAATAGTATGATATAAATGAATGTTTGCATTTTCACTTCTGCATAAGAATAGAATATACAATTTGGCGAGAGATTTTCTTTCGACAGGTTATACGTTGGCATGTGTCCAAGTTAAACAAGCAAATAAAGCATTAGAATGGTCGTGTTGGACTGCATATAATGGATTACAATCTGCGATCCGTTATAATTCGTCATCAGTAATAGAATCAGTTTAATTAATTCGAACGAAAATATTCAGTTGCCGCAAACGACGGTAAATTATAACTCGAACTGTTGTAATGCAAATATTGTCGATCCACGTAATAATAATTTTCAATCATTGAAATTCATATGAAATTCTTTTCATAATAAGCGATTGATTTTCTTCATATTTTTTGGGCAATTTTATATTATTAATCATTCTCATATCTAAATATATATAATTTTGATATAAAGTTGACATAAACTTATTATATCCTGTTAAAATTACAATCTAAATTATATAAAAAAACATTTAATAATTTTGTCTCAAATCAGTATAAATTCAATATAAATCAATGAAACTACTATAATTAAAAACGATTTTATTAAATTTATTCATTCACTCATGAAATTGCAGAATCACACATGTATCGATGATTTTAAATGATTACCATTATGCATTCCATATATATATATATATATATATTTCTACAACATGTATTTTATTGAGATCCAGTCGATAATAATGCTAACAATGCACTCATTGCACCCACAGAAAGTATATAATTTACAGCTGGTGTAAATGTCTTTAGAATATAAAAAGAACATACAATTACAAGAGCTAAAAATAAGGCATTATTGTAAAAAATTGAAAATGTTGTTGCTTCATAATCAGCTACTTCATTTTTTTTCCATAAAATTCTGAAAATTTAATTATTTTATATTAAATTTTAAATATATATATATATATATCTATATAAATATATATCTAATATTATTCCTTGTGTTTAATAATTTTTTACCTTTCATCCTTTTCCTTTTTACTCATTTTTTTATCTTCTGATAACTTTCTACTCATTTCTTTCGTCACTGCATCTTCTCTTTTTACTGCAATCTAAAAAATATATAATTTTTTTATATTTAATTTAATATTTAATTTTTTAAAATAAATCTAAAAATACGAATACTTTTTTTTAACATGTTAATTAATAAAATAATTGTTCATTAACTATGTTAATGAAATGTTTTCTTAATAATTTACAATACCTTATGTTTTAACACGAATTTCGTATTTTTGTATGCAAGAGCAAGAGTATATGTACTCGCTAATGTGACTAAAACAAAGGAAATTAAATTGGCATAGATATCGATCAAATGAATTCTCCAAAAAAGCCCTGTAATATAAAAATAGAGGTTATCTTAAAAAAAAATTATAGTTTCTATATAATTATTTTATTTAATAAAATTATATAATATAAACATATATGGAATTCATAATAAAATTCATATACATTTATAAAATAATAATATAAATAATATTTATAAACTTGTGAAAAATATATACTCACAGATGGGAATTGCCGAAACAATAAAAGCATTGCCGTAAAATAAAGCTGAAGATTTTGTTGATACATTTCTTGAGAAATCTTGAAGAAGAAGTTCTTCTTCTTTTGTAAATGCTTTTGATTTTCCTGACATTTTTTTAAATTATTTCTTTAAGAGATTTCAATTCGTTCCAAACCAATTGTCACTAATTTCGCGCGAATAGAAAATCTTGCTAATCTTCAGTGCACAGTGCGCATGCTCACAAACAGATTGTGTGGAGATTTGTGACAACGTGTCCATAGAAACGTCATTTTGATAAAAGTATAAACTCTGCCATTCAAAAAAATTTTCCTTAAATTTTTCGGCACATTTCATTCGATTATAAAACAATCTATTATTTTTCAAAAATATTTCATTTTTTTAATATTTTAATGATACTTAATATTTTGATTAAAATTTATTAAAAAAATATCACTTAGAAATTGTTTAGAAAATTATATTTAATCGAAACATTCATCTATTTATAAAATTATTTATTCTAATAATTCCTTATTTTTTTTATTCAATATTGAATGTAATATGAAAAAAATTAATAAAAATAAAATGTTTCATAATTATTAATCTTAAGTATTGTCATTGGTTGTATCTTTTATATAGTATCAAATGATTGGTTCTCATATTAGTAATTTTCTGATTGGCTATTTTCAAGCAAATTCAAGTTCAAATACTACAGCGGATATTATTTAACCGCTCTTTGAATGTTGTACAAAGCATTCTATGTGAATATTTTAAGCTTTCCTGAAAATTATATTTAATTTGAATTTGTAACACGAATATAACAGAAAATATGCATTTGTGTGTTGAATAAACATATTGTTTTAAAATTATTGGGTAATTTAATAATAAATGAATAATTTATAAACGTGTGACTACGAGGGACTTGATTGTATTATTTTGGTATACGAGGTTTGTTTTAGATAATTATATCGTTCGTATATAAATTTCTGATCACGAACAATGTATTTTATGTAGTTATAGATAAGTAAATAATTCATTATTAAAAATGATTTTTTAATCAATTTAAAGATTTATGAAATGGTTGATTTAAAGATGCATGAAGAGGAATAAATTTGATAATAATTAAGTAATGCATTATATATTGTGATTTTATATGTTTATATATATATAGGTTTAGTTGAATTTTTTAAATGCATGCTATATATTTCTATTACTATTATATATATATATATATATATATATATTATTATATTAATTTTTATCTTTAATAATTCTACATAGATGGAGTCACGTTTACCAAAGCCAAAATTTAATTTATCAAAAATAGTAAGTACAGAAAATATAAAAACAAATAATCAAAAAATGTCAAAATACCAAAATGATTTGCCTGATGCAAGTTCTAATCATGTTTCTGATAATTTAAAAAAAACTAAAAGTACAATAAATATCACTGCAAAATGTAGAAATGAAAATAAACCTCCAACAAAACAAATTTTAAGTAGATCAAAAACTATGTCTTCTATTACTACTAGAGCTATGAAAAGACCAGCTAATGCTCCCATTGTACATGGAGAAACTAAAAAACCTTTTACTAAACCTCCTATTAAGCCAAAAGTTGTGCAACGAACTGGCACTACATTAACAAGTAATACTATTAGCAAATCTAGTCAAGATACAACAAATAAAAAAGTACAAAATAATACTACAACTAAGCCTTCAAAGTGGGACTTAAAGGGTCGATTGGCCCATACTAGTGACGAACTGTCTAGTGTACGACAGAAATATAAAGAAACTTTATTAAAATATAATGAAATTCAAGAACAATTGAATATATTGAAGACAAATGAAAATACATGTAAAATAAAAGCAGAAGAATATGAAAATTTAAATAAGACATTAAATAATGAACTTAATGAATTAAAAATAGAAATAAATAAAATGCAAGAAGAAAAAGAAAATTTAAAAAAATGTTTGAAAGATACAGAAGAATCATTTAAAAATGTTTCAAAAATGTTGGAAGAATTTAAAGAGAAATGTATTTCTCAAGAAACATTACTTCTAAAACATGAATTTTTAATAAAAGATTTAGAAACAAACTTGGAAACTGAAAGAAAGGTTAATGAAAAATTGATTACAGATAAAAATGATTTGCAATCCTTGGTTCATACAATGGACAAAGATCGTAGAATTTTGCATAATACAATACAAGAAATGAAAGGAAATATAAGAGTATTTTGTAGAGTCCGTCCTAGGACTCCAAATGAATTTGGAAAACCGTATGTATTATATACATAATCAAATATTTAATTTTTAAATACAACACATTTTGTAACAAATATCTATGTTATCCATAGGATGTGTATTATGAACTTTATAGATGAGTGCACTATTGAAGTAGGAAAATTTGATGGATCTGATGCAATTAGTTGTAGTGGAAAATTAAGAGGAACCCGACAAGAATTTACTTTTGATAAAGTTTTTCCTTCGACAGCTAGTCAAAAAGATATTTTTGAAGAATTAGCTTTATTAGTTCAATCTGCCCTAGAAGGGTATAATGTTTGTGTATTTGCATATGGTCAGACTGGTTCTGGTAAAACATACACAATGGAAGGTTTACCAGGCATTGAAAAAGAAGGCATGATTCCTAGAACGGTATATATTTTTTGTTAATATATATATATATAATATATATTTATCTGCAAAAAAAATTTTTTTTTTATTAATTCAGGTACGACATATATTTGAAGAAATGAAAGAATTTCAATTACTTGGTTGGGAATATCGAATAGAAGCTAGTTTTCTTGAAATTTATAATGAACATATTGTTGATTTACTTGATTCTCAATCGAAAATACATGAAATTAGAATGGCCGATAGTAAGGGACATGATTTGTATGTCAGCAATCTTAAAATAGAGGAAATTCACAGTCCTGAAGAATTACATGAATGTCTTTTAACAGCACAACGTAATAGAGCAGTTGCAGCTACTCAATCGAATGAACGGTATATTTACATTTTTTTATGCCTTATAAATAAAAAAAATAGATTTATAATTGTAAAATTTAATATTTTAGATCATCAAGATCGCATTCAGTAGCAAGAATAAAACTAATTGGAATACATAAGACAAAAGAAGAGGTTTCAATAGGAAACCTGAACTTGGTTGATTTAGCAGGATCTGAAAGATTGAAAGGTGAAGAATCAGTACGATTAGCAGAAACGAAAAATATAAATAAATCACTGGCAAATTTGGGCAATGTTATTCTTGCTCTCTTGAAAAAGCAGGAACACATTCCATACAGAAATTCCAAACTCACTCATTTATTAATGCCATCTTTAGGTGGTAATTCAAAAACTTTAATGCTATTGAATATATCTCCTTTAGACGAATGTTATAATGAAACATTGAATTCATTAAGATTTGCTAGCAATGTAAACAGTTGTAAAACAGGTAACGCAAAAAGAACGCGAACAGTTTTACAAAATACTACATAAAATTTCTCAGGACATAATATTTTTTGTAATTAAAAATAACAAAATGATAGCTTTCAGCTATATTTAAACTATTTTAAATATTCGAAGGTTAGTCTTTTGTATCATCTCATTCTTTTTTTTAAAATTATACCAAAAAAACTGTAAATAATTTCATATAAAATATAATCTTATAATGATGTTACATACATATATTCTGTTTTTTTTTCTTTTTAATTAAGTTCAATCCTTTTAATTTTAATTCTTAAATTTTATATAATAAAGAAGATAATTTTTGAAATATTGTGTATTTTTATACACTTTTTATGCAAAACAATTGTTAAAAATATTAGTTATATTATATATATTAAAACTCTAAATAAATAATTCGTTCACTATTTGGAAATATATAAGTGTTATACTGTGCTAAAAAAAATATAAAATTAAATTACAATAAAGAGTGTATTTTTATAATATATTAAAATTTTAAAAGTTTAAAAATAAAAACGTTCAAATACAAATAAAAATATTTTATTTAAAATGAGGCACGTAAAATAATTATTTATGTATTGATTTTATATGGATCATGTAACTTGTAGATACTTCTAATAGGCATGGATAAAAAAATTGAGATTTCTTTAAATTTGCTAAAAAATTTTGAAATTCTGGCGAAGAGCTAACAATGCCTCTTTGTATAACTTTTTTTGATAAAGAATTATCATTTCTTTTATAATTATTTGAATTTTTCAAATTATTTTTTATAAACTGTGAATCTTGACATATGAAATGCTTCATTGATAAATAACTTTTTAATTGTTGATTATTGAAGTATTGATTAAGTTCACAATTGTTGAAAAGCAATAATGTATAAGTATTAAAAATAATTTCATTTTGAACAATATTTATATCTTTATCCAATATATTTTTATTTTTTTCCAAGTTTAATTTATCTTCTTCACCATCATAACTTAAATTTGTTTGAAAATAGAATGTATTATGATTGATTTCAGAATTTGTCATAAATTTTCTTCTAAATTCTAACATAGCAGAATCATTTTTATTAAAAACATTTTTTTTACGATTTTTTAAGAAAGTTTCAAAATAAGGAATAATTGAACTGCTGCACATCCTGTAAAAATCAATTTAAGTTAAAAATGTAATTAATAATATTTTATTATATTGTTATTCATTATTATTCATATTTTATATTAAGAAAATTTTACTTACATATTTTTCCATTTATTTATCACTTTTTTTAAATAACCATGTGAATATATGAAAAATAATATAAAAGATATAGATACAAAGATATAAATATATTGAAGCATAATTTTTAATATTAATATCATGTTACAAAAATTATAATTTGTTTTTGTAATATTTACGATATCTTCTATATTCTTTGCTTTTATTGAAGTATTATACGTAATTCCAAGATCTGAATTTTATAAATAAATTAACGTTAAATTAAAATCATTATTTTATTTATCAATAATAAATTTACTTTAACAAACATTTACCTTGTTCTATTATAATTGAATTATACATATTACTTGTACACAGAGCTATCCATAATCCAAATCCCCAGAGAAACAAGATATTCCACGATATATAATGCGATCTTTTTTGCTTAAATAAGTTTAAGTAACGACAATACATTGCACAAATAATAGTACTTAAGAATATCTACTTTTTTTGTTAGTAGATGATTGTCTACTACCATTATTTTGCATTGTGTGCGTTACTTTTGTCTAATTCGTTGTTACTCGAAAGAGTGTTGTAATATCAGCTCAAAATAAATTTTGTAAATGTACATCAATAATAAATTGAGAGATTACATAAATAAAAAAGAAGACAATCTATGCAAAATGGATGCTCAACAATTTCATATCTATCATATACTATATCATTTATTTAAATGTCAGTAATTTAGAATCTACATAAAAGAAATAAATTATTATGACAATTAATTCTAAAATATTAATTAAAATTTGGGATGCACAATATTTCAACGCGACTTGATACCCTCAATAGACAGCTCATCATTATTTCTGAACTACAAAAAATGGAAGAAGAATATAATGTGTATCCTTATACAACATGTAAAAAAGTAAATAATAATTGTTATAAAAATAATAATTATAAGAAATATAATAATTATTAAAAAAACTGTATATATGTGTAGTGTGCTATACCCAATTATTTTGGCAAATGTTGTTATTGTGCTCAAAAAATTTTATATTTGAAAGAGAAATTAAACATGCGCAATTGTGCTGATGAATGTACATATGACACTGGTAAAAAAAGGATAGTATGCACTCCAGAAAAATGTAAAACACGCAGAAAGTTACATTTTTATAAAAATATTTCATCAATTGAAGGTATATTAATGTCATTGATCTAAAAAAAAACTTATAGAATATTATTAATATTAATTAATATGAAATTATTTATTAGATTTTAAAGATGAAGTTAAAAATGATAAAATAAAAAATACTAAAGAATTGAAAGAATTAGAAAAACCTAACTTGATTGAATTAGAGAAACCTAAGTTGATTGAGTTACAGAAACCTAAGTTGATTGAGCTAGAGAAAGTTAATGAGTTAATTGAATTAGAGAAAGAAAACAAATCTGATCAAATAACTCCACAGTTTTATAAAGTACAAGATGAAATAATTGATACATTTGAAGAAAAAGGCGAACAAACTATTCCTACAAAAGATAATAATTTTATAACTTTAAACACAGATATACAAACTGAAATAATAGAACAGGAGGAAATAAATGAGAATTTTATAAAAGAGTTAGGAGAAATTAATAATATTGTAGATGTTTGTGCAAAAGACAAAAAAATTTTTGAGAAAATTCAAAAGGTTTTATTTATAATAATTATTTTTTGTTTGTATTTAAATTTATATAAACGTAATTTGTAGGATCTCTTAAGTGAAAAAAAACAGACTGAAGAACTTGAAAAAAAATTAAAATCTCTAACTTGCAATATAAATTGTTTAAAAGAGGATAGTGAACAAAGAGCAGCTTGCTTAAAAGATGCATTACAAACAGCTGAAGAACAACGAAAAATTGCAATGGATTTAGTGAAGCAATCAAAAATTCAAATAGATACAGATAAAGAAGATAAAACTGAATTATTAAATGAAATCACAAAATTACAAGTATGTACTATAGATCGTACTTATATATTTAAAATATAGATATAAATATATTTATATTAAAATATAAATATAAAATATGAGACACATGTATTAAAAATTAAAAAATTTGTTCTTAATATATTTTGATTATAAATATATATATATATAATTATTATGTATTTTTTTTTTAAATTTTTATTTTTATATATAAATAAAAATTCACATACTTTTTATTCAGATTTTTCAAATATCAAAATTTTTTGATAGCAAAAAAAAAAATTTGATAAAAAAAAAAATAAATTTTTGATAACATTATTTTTCAATATAATGCTTTAAAATTTCTTTCTATTTTTTTTTTTAATTTTTTCATTGTATTGACAATATTTTAATTAAAATTTTACCACTATGCCTCGAATCATATATTAGTATATATATTTTACGAAATCATCGTCGTTGAGATATATTATACAATAAAATATTTATATTTTTTACATTAAAGATGAAAATATAGTTTTGAAAGAGAAATGATCAAAATATATTTTGATATCTTATATCTTTTGTCAAAAATAAATATAAATAAAGAGAATAAATAATGAAAGAACAGAAATTGTAAAAATATTAAAATCAATATCATTTTTAGAGTGCTGCAAATAAAACACTTAAAAAAAAGACAAAAAAATATATATAATAATAAAAGAAGGATAAAAATGAAAAATAAGATAATTAACATCGTTTCTTCAAAAACAAGATAAGATAAAGTGTCAAATAATATATTTTTAAAAATATTTAAAAAATGACAAAAAGATGGCGTTGATTGTCAATTTTATCCTTTTGTTTTTTTTTATTTTATTTTTATCTTTTTCTCATTCTTTACCCTCTTCTATATTTTATACTTTTAAAAAAAAATTATTTTTTAAACTATAGCTTTAATATTTAATTAATTTGTCTTTTAAAATAACAATATATAAAATATTAGAAAATATATAATATATATTTATATATATGAAATAAAGTTATTTATTAATTATAAAATAATTATTTTTTTACAGCAACAGATTGTTGAAATTACACATAAAAATAATGATTTATTGCAAGAACGGGATATTTTAATGAACAAATTGAAATCTTTCTCAGAAGATGAATCTAAAAAGTAATTTTACAATATTTAATATAATTTTAAATATAAATTCTTATTTCTTTAAAATATAATCTAAGAATCACTTTAGATACTAAATGCATGCTTCAATCATACAAGGTGTGAGGAGGTTGAAAAAGAAGTGAACAAGATGAAATATGCGGTTAAAGAAAAGGAAAATGCTTTAAATAAAGAGAGAGCAGAATTCATAAATATGATTTTAGAACTCACAAATATAATAAATATACAGAAAAGAAGAATATGTAAAGTAACTGGTATATGTAATGAACAACAAAATAACATACATGAGAAAGATAAAAAATTATCTCAAAAAGTAAAATATAAAGAAAAAATCAAATATAAAAAATTAAATTATGATTTTATACTGATTTAATTTATATTAATAGGATATTGAGTTATCAGAGATAAAAACAGTATTGCACTCAAATAATTCTACTTTTAAAGAAATGGAAGACAAAATAAAACATTTGCAACATTGTTTATGTGAAGAAAGACAAACTTGTGATTGTTTAAAACAGGAATTAGAAACTAGCAAAGAAAATCATTTGTCTGAATTGAGAATAAAAGAAAAAATGATAGATGATCAAAATAAAACAATATCAAAACAGAAAAAGGTAATATATTTATGACAAAGATTAATTTAATAAATTTAATTATATAGTTTAGTTAAAATAGTTAAAATACTAATATTATATTAAAAAAATATTTATTGCATTTAGTTATTGCATGATAGTGAAGAGATAGTTCAACAAGTTGCTTCTGAATTTAATGAACTTAAAGATGAATTACATAAAGAAAAACAAAAGAATGAATCTTTGCAAATAACATTAGATCAGAATGATAGTAAATTAAGCATTTTATCACAATGTGAACAATGTAAAAAACTTACAGCAGAAATAAATTATTTGAAAAATGAAAAACAGAAAGCAATTGCTATTGCAAAATGTGCATATCAAAAGTTACATCAAAATGTAAAAGAATATCAAAAAAAGCTTATTTGTGAAAGAAAACAGCACAGATATATGCAATTGATTATTGAAAGAAAACAACATGAAATAGGATGTTTAAGAAATCAAATGTGTCACAATAATATGAAAATTATTTAAAAATAAATAGTTAATGTAGTATACACACAATTAAATTTAGTTGTAATTATGTTGAAAGTTTTTAAAATATTCAATATAATTATATATAAATAAATACTTGATAGTATTTATGTATTTCATAATATATATATTCTATTTTTGACAACTTACATATAAAGGATAAATATGGATTTACATTGTAAATATGTACAATATACGATGTTGAATCAACATTGTTAATTATCTAAATTTTAATTTAGATATTCTTACTCTAATCTCAAGGAACAATAATTTGATATTTCTCTTATACCAAGCAATGTTATAATTTAAATGCATACGCCAATTTTTATCTAAAAATTCTTTATAAAATATTGACATATCATCTGCCGTAATCGATGTTTTTCCTTGAGCTTTAAGAGTTTCTTGAAATTGTCTGCGTTCCTATGACATGATTAATAAATAAAATTTGAAATATTTTCAATTAACATTTCATATTAATTATATAAAATAATGTTATACTTCAATGAAATTGTTATTGTGTTCCCGCCAAAAATTTTGATTCCAAATTTGCGTATCTTCCCTGGCTTCTCTAAATTTCTTTTCTAATTTACTTTCATTTTCAGATTTTGCAAAAATAATAGGTCTTAAATTTGAAACTGGATCGGGCGGTCCAATTAAGTCAATTTGTGCAGGACTTTTTAGGTTAGAAGATACCTTCTAAATAAAATAAAAATAACGAATGAGAATAAGATATATAATAATTTAAATGTCACATTGAATAAAACTTACAACGCTAAACAATCGCAATATATTATTACTATATTTTAGTTTGATATAATTATATATTCGAATCATTTTAGAAGTTCATATATGTTTTACGAGGTTATATTTATGTCGATCATGCGTTTCGTTTTCTCTCAATGATCTTACTCTTACAAAATCTTACCTTAAAATCATATTAATATAATGCGTGAAAAAATCGAGAAATACAAATATAATCCTTATTCAACAATCTTTTATTTATATATAACATAAGCTCTTTATAAATATAATCTAATAAATCTAATAATTCCATTATTTCATTTCTATATAAATAAGATTCAATTATTTCTGTAATAGATTTGAATATAAATCATTTATATTTTAATGATGTTTTTAAAATACTGGCTTTTTGTTCGTAAAAAATAATTTTTTTTAACATGATTAATTTGACAATAAATCATTCAGAAAAAAAAATTCAGAAATTCATCAAAGATCTATTGAATGTTAAGAATATATTTTTGTGCTCGTCTTGTTAGAATGAAATCATTTTTTTCTATTTTAAATTATAAAAAATTCGATAAAAATTTAAGATGATAAATTTAGAAAAAATGAAAAGATTGCCTGTATTTAAGACTAGAGTTTTTTTTGTAAAAACATTCCTTTTGTATACATAAATACTAAGCAGAACTGAAAAAAAGGCTAATGAATGGTCACCATCACATAATGTTACATAATCTTATTTAAAAGTGTAACACTATCAGTATTCCTACTTTTACAGTTATAATAAATCTACTCAGAAATAACCAATCAGATCTGCAAATGTCTCTTTTCCAGCTCTGCATAGAAATTGTTTCAAAAAACACATCCAAGTATGCATGTTTCTTAAAATATTGACAACACCATAAATCGTATTAATAATCACAGCATACGTAAGTATATTTTCTGAAACAATGATGTTCTTAATATCGATATTTAATTATTTGTATTATTTTTAAAAATGTAATTCAATGTTTAATTTAAAGATTTCAAATATGCTGCGTCGAACAAATCGAGTTCATTTGTTAAATAATTAGCCTTATTTCGTAAAACTTTAGCACTACTAGTTGCTTCTTCCAATATTCGTATTGTACTTGCAATATTTTTTAATTCAGTATCCATTTCAGATGTTGCTTCGTCTACTAAATGACACAAACGTGCAAAAGTGCTTGACAATTCTCTGAAATTACATATATATATATATATATATATATAAATAATATTATGTAAAATTATATAAAATTAAAATACATTATATAAAATTGACTTTTTAAAAACAAAGAAAGAAAAAAAGTCATATGTATGTAACTTAAAATAAAATTAAAACTCACTGTTGTACTTGATGACTGCAATTTGCAGACGTGAGATCTACTATTAGTTTCAATTTTTTTGTAGCATGTGATACATATTGACGTTTAAATTCACGTTCTTTTGCTTTATTAGTCCATGTTAATCGTTCGTAAAGATATAAAGCACCATATATAGCACCGGTTACAGCAACAAGTCTCCAACCAATTGTTTTCAACATCTTAAAAAAAATAATTTGAGAAAAATAAAATTATTCTGTTTCATAATATAATTATTTAAACTTGCGTAATATACTTACAAATCCAGCGACTATAAGTCCTCCCATAGTACCCTGAGATGTTATAGATGCTATTGCAATTTTAGTAGCTAATGACCAATCATCTGATCTTGATTGATGATAGTTTGAAGTATTTGTCATAAATTTTATAGAATCAATACTTTCTGCAGGAGACATAATTGCAGGTGGCATCTTGAAATAAAATATATTAATTGAATAATTATTTTATTATTATAAAAATATTTTGTATTATTATATAAATAATCTTACTTCTTGTGAATAATTAGCAATTGGTAACTTTTTTCCTTGTCTTCCCGCAAATCTATTAATTATGGCTGTAATTCCCCAAGAGAATCGAAACTCTAAATCTTCGTGGAAATCTGCGCATAAATTGTCACAATTTAATCTGTACAAAATTTCAAATGGCTCTCGTCTTGGTAAAATGTTTAATGACATTTGTCTTTTATTATCTGGCAATAAACTTGCCATTCGTTCTGTCATTTCTCTTTGAGAAGTTTCAATATTCAATGCCAATGCAGTGCTGAGTCTTGCTCTTAAATTGGAACCTATAGATTTATAAAATTAAATTTTTCATTGAATAAAAATATAATGAATAAATAAATTTAAAAATAATAGTACCTAAACCATTTTCTACATGTGTATGAAGTTCTCGTTTATATACATTTAAGACTACTGGATCAGTATGAAATGGAACACTGAATTCATCAACAAGTACTGCTAATCTACGAATTTCTTCACTAAGAGCTTTAGATACTCTTTGCTCGACATCTTCTACTATATGATGAATTTTGTCCTTCATTTCTTGAGTCAGTAACATTAACTGTTGTTCCGTATAATTTAATTTATCATGAACATTTTTTTTAATATGTAATTGTTCATTTTTCATTTTTTGTGCTCTTTCTAATATTTCATCGAGAGTTTGTCGTATTTCTCTAAAATACACAAATATAATAAATCTCTAAAAAGAATTATTTTATATATTTTATTTTATTTTATATATTAAAAAGCAATATTTAAACATCATTAAATAAATATTAAACTATTTACGTAGCGATATGTTTTCCACGTTGAGAATGCTGTTCAAATTTCGTTTTTACAGCAGACTTTGAAATACATTCTTCAAATTTTCGTTCGAAATCTTGAAATTCAAAATAACGATTTTGAAATCCTTCTGCTAGTGCACCATCTACAAAATGATTTGTATTGTATATTAAAAATAAACAGTTCAAATTACAATTATTTATAAATAAAGAATTGAATCTTACTATGAGCAGGTTGGCCACGTTGTTCTTGCATACGAGCTTGAAGAGTTTCTTTTGCCGATATAAAAAAAACTCTTTCTTCGGCATCTTTAGGAGTATAAACTTTTAATTCTTTCGACAAGAAATCGACGGCCCGTTCTTGATGTTGTGCCCTTACCTACACAAAAGTAAATTGTAAATAAACACAAGTTACATAATAAATTGTAAAATATTATAATTGTAAAAAGCAAGAAGCGTGTATTGAAATTTCTATTAAAAATATTATAAGCATAGAATTTGCATCATTAAAGAAAAAATTATATTAAAAAAATCAATTAATTTAATTTTAATAAATATTTTTCATGCTATAAAATTAATGCATATCATTTACATTACATAGTGCATCATTAATTTTATTTATACATTGAAATAATCTTGCATTAAACAAATATAAATTTTATAGATAATAAGATTTAAAAAATAGAATAACTTACTTCTTTTTGCTCTTTGACCAGCTAAGAGATAAAGCGGATATTATGTAAATTATTGAAATAAAGCTGCCACTGCATAATGCTATTTATTATTAATAAATTTCTGCTTCATATATACATACATCATATATATATATATATATATATATTTTTAAATATACTAATATTAAATAAATTACATAATCACAGACAATTAGAGACAATAATTTTAATATGTAGTACCAGCTTTAATAAAAAAAATTCAGAATTTCTCTATTAATTATTAAATTATATTATATATATTAATATAATTATACGAATTTATTTTGATAACAAATATTTAAATATATCTTTTTGATTATTTATATTTTATCTTATTATTAAAATTATATTTATATAATATTATCTATATAACAATCAAAAACATGTACCTGTTCAAAAAATTCTGGTTCTGAAGCAGATGCATCCCATCTATTATTTAAGATGAAAATATTTGGTTTAGATAATTTTGTAGACACTTTATGGAAGAAGTTTTTTTCCTATAATTATAAATATCATTATAAATACATTCAATTTAAAAATATAAAATATCATAAGAATGATTATTTCAATTACTTACAGTCACCATTAAAGTAGATTCTGCATTAGCCACTAAGACAAAAACATCTGCATCCAAACAATGTTTATCAATCCATTCATCCAGATTTGGTGTTACATCTACTCCAGGGCTATCAACAAATACTACATCATCTCTTAATAATAAACATTTTTCTTTTGGCCAAAATATTCTTACTAAATGACTTTCACATAACTTTTCTTTACAGAGAGCATGGCCTAATTGACCAACTGATTGAACAGGTTGTTTTTCAGTAGATCCTTCTGTGATTAAATAAGATTCAGCATTATCTGAACCTTCAACTTGTAAGAAACAATTTGTAGTATGTCCTATGCCACTTGGTAAGATTTTATCACGTAACATTGCATTAATAACTGTACTTTTTCCATTACTAGTTCTGTAATATTTATAAAAATATATTAATATATTTAAAGTACATATTTTAACTATCTTTCATATTGTTTAATATAATCATATACCTTCCAAAAAATGCAACTTTCATGTGATCCCTCTTAAGTACATCTCTAATTGCATGAACCTTAGCAACATAGCTTTCAATTCTTTGTGCTTCTTCTACAGTAACAATATTACGTTCAGTTTGCAATGCTAATAAATAAAAATAATTTTAATAAAAAAGTTTAATATTATATATAACTTAATTTTTATATTATAAATTTAAAGTTAATTACTTACATTTCATAAATTCTATAGTGTCTTGCACATAATCTTCTATTTCCATAAATATGTCATTGATCTTTTTCTTGGCTTTAACAAAAATCTGAAGAGGAGAATTATCAATTCGTATATCTGTTGATCTTAAGTGGCTGTCTCCTCCAATCATGGAAATTGTACGATTGATGTAGGCAGCCATAATTCTTTATTTAACTTATTTTATATATATTTTATATATATATATATATATATATATAGTATTTGGCAAAATAAGAAAAAGTACAGTGCAATATTTTAGGCAGGACGATGATGTAGTGCACAGCATGCAGGATCAACTGAAATCATAAAAAAAGCAATAATTATAAATATCTTCTAAGAAAAATTTCTATTTAACACAAGATTATAAATATACATTTTATATATAATTATATAAAATTAAATTAAATAAAGAAATTTAACGAACAAATGAACATATATATATATATATATATATACATATATACATATAGAAACATATATTATTAACATATACATTAAACATCATTATGTTTTATTTAGCTATTAAAATTAAATATAAAATAAAATAAAATAATAATTTATGTTGCACAAAAAATTTTTTAAACAAATTTAATATATAAAAATAATACAATACAATACAATACATCAAAACACATCAAAATACTACATATTTTGATATTAAAATTTATAAGCTTCTAATAATAGAAGAGTTCATATCTTAAATTCTAAAATTATGCATAAAATACACATACACACACATATATATATATATATCTATATTTTATGCATATCTATCTTTGCATGATTAACTATATGATCTATATGAACTCTATTATATATAAGCACTATAAAATATATTAATATAATATATAAGGTAATAAAACCTTTTTATCTTTAGTCATTGAAATATCCTTTGCAATATAAATGAGATATAAGTTTCAAGTCTCCTTTAGTCCAAATGTTCTAAAACAATTTATTATCATATAATAAGTGTTTTATATTAAATTTATTAATATACAAAATTTATATATTTTATAAAATATTCAAAGCAATAAAACTAATTGATTTTTCTAATTGATATATTTCAATATTTAAATAATTATACACATAAAATGATTTGTTTTCGTATTGAATGAGCTATTTAAAGTGTTACTTATCAATTGTGGTATTTATAAATTATTCCTATTTTATATAGATGTTCCATACAAAAAGAATTGCAACAGATCTTTTTACTTCATATTTCATTTATGAAATAACAACACACATTGTTATATATATTAATGAAACAATAAATGTTAAATATTTGTTATTCAAATATTTGTATTTAAGAAAAATAAAGTTTTTTAATATAAAAATAAAAATATAATTTTGATTATTCGCCGGAATCTAACCTAGAATAAAGTTTCATTTAGTCTAATAAATGATTATCTTACCGTTGGTAATTACAATCTTTCTAATATCATATTTTTAGTTGAATATAAATTTGATGGTATATAAAACAACAAATAACATTTCGAGATTATAAGTATCTAACGAATTAATGAATAGATCGCAATACATTACATTAAAATAGATTCACATATGAACTGATTAGAAGAGAACGAACACGTGACATTCAATAAATGAAGGCTTATTTTTAATTGTCATTAATTTCTTCATAACCTTTTATTTATTTTGTAGAAAATTTTTTTATAATATTAGATATTTCGAACTTATTTTCATTGAAAAATTGTATATATTTTTTTATAAATTTTATTAAAATTATTAAATTGATTTTGAATAAAGCGCCATACGAGATATTAATATTGAATTTATTTGTGATAAAATTGTTACAAATAGTTTAAAAAAATATATATTCATAAGATTAATTATTTATTCAGTTAAATTTTCTTTTAAACTATATTTTTTGATAAAAATAATTTTCTCTTTTTATGTGTACAACATATCCACTGATTTGTGCGCATTTTCTAATAGCATGGCGGACACGTTTTATTTTATATATACAAAGAACGTTTCTATAAAGAAGCCAATAATTAATTGAATAGTAAGCGATTGATATTACGTTTGATATTACATAGTACGCTACGATTTTAATGCGATAACATGCCTAAAGAATTTGTACATTCCATCAAAGTTCCAAGACTGTATAAGTCTGCTGCTAAAGTCATTCAGGAAGTTCGTGAAAAAGGTGGCAGTCTCAAATCATTGATTTATAATCAAAGACATCCTGTAAGTTTATCTTTATTAATAAAAAACAGAAAATTAAACCAAAATAAATTTATATCATATACATATATGTATATTAAAAATTTTTTAAATGATTATTCTTTGTAATCGTATCATGATCAGATGATTTTCGAAAAAATGCATATCAAGATTTATTTATATCGTTATTAAATAATTTTTCTTAATTTTTTTTCAACAATTTAGAATAAATCCGCAATATATTCCTTGTGTGTCAAAACATTGCAAAAAGAAGGACAAATAGATAATCTAATAAATAAAACTAATTTATTAATGAATGAGCCTCGTTTCGATGCATGGTTAGCAAAAATCTTGATAACAGAATTACTTTGGGGCAAAAATGCCTTGAAAACTGACTGTAAACCTATTAAAACTATTCTTGCTTATGAACAAAAATTACGGGAAGAATTAAACAATATTGGTGTTGATGCATTTCCAACATCTCCTGAAACAGGTAAAATATATTATATTACTTATCAATGAATGCATATTATGTTTACAGAAATGGGCCATTCATGTACAAGGAAATTAATAGCCACATCTGATCTTAAATTTAAGATATATTAAATCACTTTTCTTCTAAAGGAATTTTGCATCTGGATTAATGGTTTTAATCATCCGTAACAACCGAATACTTAGTAGCCGACATCCCAGAATAAAAAAATTTTTCTCTTATATGCATAAAAATCAACAAAAAATAAATCAAAAAGAAAATTCTTTTGATCAAAATAAAGATCAAATACCAGCTATGAGTTTCATAGATGTTTTGGGAAAATTATTCTTATATAGTATTGCCATGTTTACTCTTCCATTTGTTGCATTTTTTGGTGTACAACATGTTATGAAAGCTGAATTTCATGTAGATAGATTTATAACAAATTGCATTTCTGTGTTTGCTGCAGTGCTTACAGTAAATTTAATAATAGCTTGTTATATTTATCAGGCACTTCATGAACCTGATAATGGTTCCGAGGTTAAATCAATTGCAGAATCATCTAAAGATAATTTAAATGAAAAAATTGATTAGATATTAAATGAAATTTTAAATGTATAAAAAATAATGATTGTATTTATCTTACACAAAAAAGGCATACAATCTTAATCCATATTTATAAATTATTCATAAATTACTTGTTATTGTATAAAAAATAATTCAGAAAATAATTGAATGATTTCAGAAGAAAAACATAATATAATTAATTTTTTTATAGATGAACATATAAGAAAATCATATATTAATCGCATATATCTTTTAAATAAAATCATTTTTATATTGAAAAAAATAACAAGGATTGATTAATAAATTTAATAATTTCATTTAAAAAATTATGTGATTTTCATATAATTTTTATATATCTATCTATAAAAAAATTAATAAATATCATATTTATATCTTTTTTGAAATCATTCTATTTTTTTTTGAATTTTTTTTTTCTGTACAAGTAATTTACGAGTTATTTGTAATTGTAGATTAAAATTGTATAGGATACCTTTTATTTCATATATAATATATTAATAACATATTAATATTTGATATTTGTAATAATTACATATAGTAAATGTAATTTATATTCTTATATTTTTTTATTATTATTGTACAAATATAATTATGCCAGTATTGAATATAGTTCAATTCAATATGTATTTAACAATAAATAATTTAGTCATAAAGCACGAGTTTTCTTTTATATCCATTATAAAGTTAAATACCTTTATATAATTGTTAAAAAAAAAATCTCATTTTTTTCAGTAAAAAATGCAAGGTACGTTCGTATCAACACATTGTTAGTGACACTAAAAAAAGGAATATCTTATTTTCAAGAAGAAGGATGGTCTTTAATGCCAAAATGTTCGAATTATATTCAGCATTTAAATGTTGTAAAAAATTTAAAAAAACCGAATTTTATTCAAGATTTTCATATATCGGAAATACTTGTTTTTCCACCTGATACAATTTTCTTTGATCATCCTGGCTATCAAAATGGAGAAATTATTTTACAAGATAAGGTAATTTTTATCAAAAAAAAAAAAAAAGTAATTAATAATAATTTTATCAATTTTGGTCTTCTGTTTTTTTTTTTTATATTCTTTTAGGCTAGCTGTCTTCCTTCATATTTACTAAATCCAGAACCAGGATCTATAGTACTTGATATGTGTGCAGCTCCTGGAATGAAAACATCTCATTTAGCTGCCTTATTGACAAACACAGGGTAAGTCTATGTTGATTTTTATTTGTAAATTAATTTAATTTTAAATTTGATAATAATAATTATATTTATAGAAAAATCTATGCAGTGGAAAAAGATGAACACAGATATAAAACATTATGTGAACAAATTAAACTAACAAACGCTTCTTGTGTTGAAACTATTAATAAAGATTCATTAACTTTAGAGACAAATGAATACTCTAAAGTGGAATATATTTTAGTTGATCCATCGTGCTCAGGTTCAGGTACATAAAATATATATAATAGCACAATTATATAACAAATATAAAAAATGAAAATTTATCATAAAATTTTTAATTAAATTTTTTTAGGTATGTTGGATAGACAAATTGTGTATGGTAAAGAAAAAAGAGATCCACAACGTCTTAAACAATTACAAGCATTTCAAGTTTTTCTTTTGCGACATGCTTTATTAAATTTCCCAAATGTAAAGAGGGTTGTTTATAGCACTTGTTCTACTCATTCCGAAGAAAATGAAGAAGTAATAGATGAAATTCTTGAAAATGTACAAAATGCGTACGAACTTGTTCCAGTTAAAAAATTATTGAATGAAGAATGGTTGAATTTTAGTTCGAAGAAATATAAATGTTCAGATAAATGTCTTTATGCCATTTCCGACGTAGATATGTGCAATGATTTTTTCGTTGCTGTATTTGAACGAAACTTTAATATATCTTTACCTAAATATAAACCTAAAGAGGACAATGCATCAAATAACAAAGTAGAAGAAGTTGAAATCTTCAATGATGAAAAAACTACAACACGAAAGCGCAAGAAACGTGGAAAAAGAAAAACGAATCAAGAAAATTCTAAGGACGAAAAAATAGATGACAGCATCAAAGAAGTAAATAATGATAATGATTCTTCTCAAAGTGATGGCGATGAATTTTCTCAAAATATTGACATTGATTCCCCTCAAAATAAGTTTTCTCAAAGCGATAATGAACTTTTTAAAAATGATACTAGTGAATTTTTTCAAAATAACAAAGTAGAAGATAATAGTGATGAACTTTCTGATAATAATGATAGTGAACCTGTAATTAAAAAAAAGAAAATGAAAATTGGCCCGAAAATAAAATCTCATAAAATACGGCGATTATCTATTCATAAAAAACTAAAATTATTAAAAAAAAAAAGGAAAACTCTTTAAAAATATAACTAATATTTCATTATTATTGTTATGTAAAATATTTAGAAATATTTTATATTTCAATTGAAAAAATAATGATGACATATATTGATGAATTAAAAAAAGAAATATATATATATAATAATAATAATATGATGTTCTCTTTTATTTCGCTTATTTATCCGCGTAATACCTACTACTCAGTTATTTTTATCGTTATTTCGGATAAGATCAACGTCTTTTTATTGTGGTAATGTCGTGCAACTTTTGACCAAAGCACGAAATCCCAAACACGCATCACGTAAAAGAGGGTTGTGTCCTTCAGACTAAACACGTTATAATAATTTTTATATATTTTTTGGGAAAATATTTAAAAAAAACAATAAATAGATAAAATAATTAATTTAAACAAAAATATAAAATTATATCTATTAGCTGTATCTATTAGTATTATTTGTTTCTTTTTTTTTCATTTCGTTTCAATTTCTTATCGAAAAATGAATAAAAAAAGAGCAGTACGTTAAAAAATTACTTAATAAATTATTACGTTTTCGTGCTTGCACTTAATTTAATATTGTTTTTTTATGGCCCAAGAACACGAAAATAATCCGTTCCAAATATGAAATTCGTTCAAAAAATTTCAACCTCGAGAATACCGTTAAAACGTTCCTGATAATTCTTATGATGTACACGATGTTTCCTCGATGAATAGTGAAAAATACGCCTTTGCCACGTACTACCTTATCTTGCTATTCTCGGAATCAAATGCATTCCATGTGTACCCTTCTATGCCTTGTCGCGTTGACTTACAAGGTCTTTGAATACCTTCCGATAAGAATCTTTTGATAAACTGACCTCTCGTGAATCGTGGTTAATATTCAATGATAATGCGATAATACTAATTACATATACACGGTATAACTCTATATAACTCTATCATTAATTATATTTATGATATATATAGTAATCTAGCACCTTCATAATTATTTTCGAAATGAAAAAGAAAAGAATATCACTTTATGTATCAGTATATCTTGAATTGGCAATGATTTATTGTTTATGAAATTTAAGAATTCATGGATTATATAGTAAAGAAAAGAGGAAGAGAACGAGTTAGATAACGTAACACGACGAGCGTATATACGTCATAGAACTGAAAAGTACAGCGCGATGACAGTAGGATAAATGGAGGTTATTCAACCATAAGGCCGTAAAGTGTTATAGCGCAAATTTCAAAAGCAATATTACTAGTAATAATCATTTCAATATGTTACGTTAATAAATCGTTGTTTATAATATCTTAATATTTTAATATGAATATCAATAATAATAAAATAATAATAAAATACAATTTATCATAGAGATAATTGAAATATATATTATTGAATGCAAAGAATAGTAAATATTATTTCTTTTTTTATAAAAATAAAAAACTTTGAAGCAATTATTGTTCTTATTGTACTCTTATCCAACATATTTCTTATCTCTATTGTGAATACATTTTATAACAACTTTGAAGCTGTAAACGTAAAAAAAAAAAAAAAAAAGGAAGTGATTAGGAACTAGCTTTTTGGCCAATGACTCTTCCAGTTTTATTGTAAAGTCGATATCTTGGAGGCATAGATTTGATTGTTACTTCCACTCGCCTCCCCGGAAAAGTCTTAGATATCGCGTGAAATCATCGAAACGTATTTCTTTTACGTGGACTAAAAAACTTTTTTTCTAATGGCTTACCCCTTAACTCGGATATCGGTACTTCCGTGACACGAAACGCTTTGACCTGCTTGACCCCTATGGACTTTGCTGTACTCTAACGTATATTTCAACCGTAACAGCATTCCATTGCAAAATTATTTTCATTTGATTCTTATTGCACAACGTTTGATCCGTTTATATAACAATCGGTGATAAATCTGATTAAAAAAGAAAATGCAAAAATTAAAATATCGTCAATCATTTTAACTTTATTTTATATTATTTTTGATATCATTAATAATTATTTTATATGTAAGTAATAAATAAACTTTCCAAAAAAATAAAGAAAATTTCTAACGAATCTAAGAAGGAGAATAGAAATTCGATATTCGTTCGAATTCTGCTGATTCACGCTTACGTGATATACGAGCCGTTCGGTCGCTCGATTGCTTAAGTGGTTGAGGGACGAATCTGGTCAGCCGTCTTCCGCGGTTGAACACGCAAGCCACACCAAAGTATCGACTACTACTCGCCACGCCAAGAAACACGTTACAAGAAAGATGACCACTGTATAATGAATCGACTTCAATAAATCATTAAACAAATATAAAAATAAATTATGACTTAAAATATCGTGTATACCGTCATATATATAACAAATTACGATGATACATTTTTTTTTTTTAAATTTCATAAAATAAATATTTCAGTTGCAAATTTTTACGTGAAGAAAAAAATCGATCAAATAATATTCAACGCTAATATTATCGTATCGTGCATTTTGCAATTCTTAAGCTTCATGCAGCTAATCATCCTAGTCCGGTAAGTCCGGTGTTTCTTGCTCCACGAAATGTAAACTGTCGAGGGATTGATTAAAGAAAGATATCGAACATGGAAGAAAAATAGAACTCGTTTTTAATTTCTGTTCCTTAAAACTTCAATTGTACATCAGTAAAACGTTAAACGTTTCCTTATTTTTGATTCACACTTTTCTGTTTTAATCGAATATTTCGCATCGAATGTTCCCTATCAGAGGAATTTAATTATCAAAGTTCCATTTGGTTGAACACTCGTTCGTTTAAAGAAAAACCCGATCCAATTTACATAATTTGAACATTTCCAGTTGAGATTGTTCAACATTTATTAAATGTCTAAATTATCGCATATCAAACTGACATATGCAAATGTATGACGCTTCTGCGCGAAATTTTTAAATACACGTTCCTTCTTAGAAATTGCAATCTTCTGCACGCAAAACCCTTATTATATAGATTCTTTCTCTCATGATTTTCCAAACTCTGTCGCAATATTCATTTTCATAAAAACCAAGTTGATCATAAATTTCTCTCTTCCTTATCCTATTTGTTTGATATACAATTTAAATTCTGAATTATATATATATATACATGTATAAAATTCTGTTAAATTTTGATCACAATGCTGTTGATTTTTCCAATATATTTGGATTTCATTTTCATTTGGACAACATTTTTATTATACAGATTCTTTCTCTCATGATTTCATTTTCATAAAAATCAAGTTTATCATAAATTCCTCTCTTCCTTATCCTATTTGTTTGATATACAATTTAAATTCTGAATTATATATATATACATGTATAAAATTCTGTTAAATTTTGATCACAATGCTTGATTGTTGATTTTTCCAATATATTTGGATTTCATTTTCATTCGGACGACATTTATCTCGGATAATAACGTTCGATCCTCAAATTTCGCTTCATCCACCATTCTTTATCCACTTGGGTTTATTTCCATCGATCGGAAGAGGTGATTCGAACGGAAGACAAGGGTTAGTTCGAGGCTTAGCCTCCTTGGCCACGAGTGCAACAAGTTCGGTGTTCGTTTAGCCGGCGTCGGTTCATTGACACGGGGCGTCGATGCCGGCAGGAGAACGACGACGTGGACGACGACTGCGGCGCCGGGGGTAGCGTGGTTCGTGGCTGTCCCTCGGAACGACACACACTCGACGTCGGGACGCCATCGTCGAAGGACGCATGAATATGTATACCATCGCGGCTGTCCACTCTTATCTCGAATGAGACCCGTCGATGGACGATCAATCGACCCTCCAATACGTTCCTCCTCTTCCTCTTCTTTTCTTCTCTTCTTCTTCCCCCTCCCCCTTTTCTCACATCTTTCTTCCTCGTCTGATCGCGAACTCCTCGTGATCTAATAATCTTCTGAAATCGAACGAGTGGAATAGTGATCTTTTTCTTTTTCTTTTCTTTTTCTTTTTTTTTTTTTTTCTTTTGCCTTTCACGCTCTCTTTTGCCCCTTCACGTGATCGCGTTCGAAGTGAGAGAAATGTTGAACTTGGTGTTGAACTTCTGGAAGAAATGAACGGAAGAGGAGGTCGTCGTTGTAGGAAGGGAAATCCCCTGTGAAAAGTTTTCGAGTGAATCTGGATTAAGTAGATACATTAAAAATCAGTGTATTTATAATAAAGATAAAGGAGACTTAACGTTTTGAAATTGAATTCAACGAGTGATCGAGTATTCGTTGTTCGATCTCGGCGGAGTTGTTGTGCAAAGTTCGTGACCTTAACTCCCCGAGGGAGGGGTTACGCAACGTAATTGCGTGGCATTAATCTTAAAACGGTGGGGTTGTTGTTTCGGTGAAACTGAATCATTACACGAAATATTTCTTTTCTTCTTTACAAGTGTGCGTATTTGAAATTTAAACCGCGTGTTTTAATTAAAGTCTTCTCCCTTTGATGAAGGGGGGGCGATCGATTGATCCGCAGTGAACTGTAGCTACAAAATAAAAGTGCATCGTAAGCAGGAGAGATCGATCGGGAATCCCCAGCAAATCACGCGACACGTGGACTTTCTGCACATATATATATACATAGACTCTTTCTTGGCTGCTGGATGCGGATGGAAAAATAAGGGGAAAGAAGAAGCAGGAGAAGCGAGGAATCCTCGAGGAGAACGACCCATCCATCCAATTTTGAGAGAGAAACTTCTTAATGGCTCGTTGTACGCATAAATAACAGTTTCTACCTAAAATTACAATTTGCCTATCAATATATTAAATCAAAATTTAAATTATAAAATACAGATTAATAATATTACCATTCACAAGATATAATTTATATAATTTAAATTATAAAATATAGATTGATAATATTACCATTTACAAGATTTATGTGATTAAACAACTTCCATTAATTTGATATAGATTAATGATATTACCATTCACAAGATTTATGGTTAATCATATGTGATTAAACAATTTCCATTAATTTGATATAGATTAATAATATTACCATTCACAAGATATAATTTATATAATTTAAATTATAAAATATAGATTGATAATATTCACAAGATTTATGGTTAATCATATGTGATTAAACAACTTTCATTAATTTGATATAGATTAATAATATTACCATTACCATACATGATATAATTTATATAATTTAAATTATAAAATATAGATTAATAATATTACCATTCACAAGATATAATTTATATAATTTAAATTATAAAATATAGATTGATAATATTCACAAGATTTATGGTTAATCATATGTGATTAAACAACTTCCATTAATTTGATATAGATTAATAATATTACCATTCACAAGATTTATGGTTAATTATATGTGATTAAACAACTTCCATTAATTTGAAAGCACATGATTCTAAAAAAAAAAAAAAGAAA